>NC_063378.1:3258813-3426856 GCF_021869965.1 Rhincodon typus | reverse complement strand
ATGCTGCTTGGCCTGCTGTGTTCATCCAACTCTACAACTTGTTATCTATCACCAATTGAAGTGCTGGCTTTCCACAAAATGCTCTTGTTTATATTTCCTTTTCTGAAATATGAGTTCAGCGAACCTGTGCCTTAACAAAAACCACAATTGAATATTTTGTTTTCTTTAACACAAAGACACTTTGCACATTGATTAGTCATTATGGTAAATATCTGCGTAGTTTCCTTCCTAAAATAAAGAAATCGTTTTTGCGCCCATGCAAGAATTTCTAAAATTCTTCTGAAATTTTTTCCATTTGTTCAGTGCTCATTTTGTTACAGACCACACCAAGCCGCCTCAAAATATTTTAAGAAGGTAGCTTAGACACTATGTTTTTTAATATTTAAAGACAAATATGTTTTGCTCCAGATGCAATTCAACCTTTTGAACTATTCGTTTTTAAGTCGTCCAGAATTCATTCAAACTCTAAAGTGAACAAAAATACAAAAGAAAGAAAACCTTAGAATAACTGAACTCTGTTGGAAAACGGAACAGAATAATAGATAAAGTGACTAATGCTAATTAAATGTTCCAATTGAGTAACATCCTATAAACACATACGTTGCCAAAAAAAAAAAGGCAAATTCAGAAATCAGATTTTCTCGCATGAAACACATGCAGTAGACCTCAGCTTCTAGCCGTAACCAAGTGAGGGAGATAATGGATTCTATTGTCAAACCTTCAACATGTTCTGCTGAATCTAACAGCCAGAACAAACCAGAAATCCTGGTCCTTGAGAACTGGCAAAACCATTCAGGTGGCTTCAGCTGCTCCAACTTGAAAGAATGGTCCTCATAAGCTGTTCACTTTACATAGGCTGCTCTAAACCTCACTTTCAATCTATCTTAAAAGAAACCAGGACAAAATACATCTCTTAAAGCCAAAGAGTCGTTATATTTCCCTTTAGAAATAGACTATCCATGAACAAAGATGCCTTAATTTCCAAAAAAAAACACTTCGCCTTACACAATCAGTACATTATCGTACATAAACTTTACACTGACTCTAAACATGAAAACATGCACTATTAAAGTGTCTTTCAATCCATGCATTCTCAATAGCAAACACTTACGTCTTTCTTCATCAATGTCACGACAACCTCGCAGCAAAACACGCTTTCTTGTACTGCATAATTTTTTGCATAATTTTCAAGTTAAATATCTGTAGTAATAAACTTTACCTTATCCTCTGAAATCACTGTCCTTAAATTTTAAGTCGTTATGATCAGTGAATGCAATTGTCTCAGAAACATTACTGACAACATAAATGTTAAAACTTTGTAAAACCAACATTAAGTTCAAGACTTCTTCTTCAATGCTGGAATATTTCCAGTGATGACCATACACTTTTCTGGAAAAAAATACCAAATAGGTCTTCTTTCTTCTCGGTGTCTTCTTGGAGGAGTTCAGCAACTAAACACAAATCATTTTAATTGATTGTCATCTTTATTTGCTGTGCATAATTCAATTCGGCTTACACTGGGGCTGTAGTTACACAGTTTTCAGGCTATCATATGCCTTCTGACGCTCTCTATCCACTGAAATTTTCTGCAGTTCTTCAGTAAGTCAGTCGTGGCACAAACACACTGCTAAAATTCGGAATGGACTTCCGATACTAAAAATACCAGGAATTAAATTATTGCCCTTTTTGTTGATTGTATGAGAAAATTCATAATAACCCTTGTTTACACATCCGGTGGGACAATCTTTCAAAGTCCTGTAACATAGCCAAGGAACATGACTTGTGCTTTTGCGTATGTACTCTTAGCTTGCTCACTAAGATTGCCTCACAAATTCGATTGAATAATTCTAATATATGCTGAGAATATCCCTTCCATGTGCGTTTAAAGTGCACCAGGTCGTCGATGTACACTGCATAATTGGATAATCCAGAAATTACTTGACTGATTAGTCTTTGAAATGTAGATGGCGCATTTCATACTAAATGGCATGTATATAAACTGATACAATCCATTCCATGTCATGAAAGCCAAAATTGTCTTCACTCTTTCAGATAGACTAACCTGCCAGTGTTCTCGGAGCAAGTTCAACTTAGAAATAGAAGTTGCTTGTCCCACCTTGTCATCACAACAATCCAAACTTAGGACAGAACATAAATCAGTGTTTGTAACTGCATTAACTTTGGGATTGTCCGTGCCTCATCGTGGGTGCCATCCGTTTTTGAGACTGTTACTGAGTGTGAGCTCTAATCACAGTAGCTAACTTCAAATATGTTGTCTTTGAGCATGAGCTCAATGTCTTTTTGAACACATGCCAAAATTAGAGGGTTAAGTGTATCAGTATGTTACTTAACTGGAGTAGCATTTCCCATATCTACAACATGGATTATGAGATGATTGTTTTACAGCTTATTCCCACATATCTCCCCATGTAGTTACAATAATTCTTTGAGATCAGTTCAATTTTCCCTGGAAGTCACTCAATAATTTATCCCAATTTTCATAACTTCCTCATTGTGCAATTTAATTTGAGGAATGTTCAATTCAGATTCCTCTGTACTTAGTTCTACACTCTGTTTTGTAACGTGTAACATTTTTTTCCCGTTCCTTACCAAATATAATTCTCTTTTTGCTTCCTTTCCTTACATAAAATACATTTCAGAATATTCGCATTACACTCTTCATGAGATTTCCTTCTATCTGGCATTCTCATCAAATAGTTCACCTCACACAATTCCCTTTCGATTTGTTTAGAACAAATAAACCTTTCTTATAATGCCTCACCTTATATTGGAATTTACATTAAATTTATATCTCCACCAGCAAAATTGTGAACTTTTGACTTCTTGTCTGTTTCCTGTTCATCACATGTTGTACTACCTTTAAATGCTGTCAAGTCAAGTCACCAGCTTTATTCAATCCTTCACCATCATGGCTTTCTTCTTTATATTGCCATTGTCATATTGTCTTTACTACCTACAATGAGATCTCTTTTTCTATTCATAAATGAGGATATTTGCCCCCAGTTACTATCTCTCACAGATGGAAATTAATGCCGGATCAATGAACCAACTCATCATTTTCAGCTTTTTCTAATGCTAATTGCAGTTTTAAATCTCCTACACGTGAATTCTCAGTACTTCACGAGATGAATTTTTGAACTCCTCCAAAATAAGTGTATCTGTCGGAACACCATATATTTGATCTGTTTTCAATGCCCTTATCCAGCAAAAAAAGGAGAAATTACTATGTTTGATGCTTTTAAGCTCCATGTACGTTTGAAGAGGGTCCATTCTTAGAATTTATAAATGGTGTCGATAGATTTCTGGCACAAGTTCATATGCACTTTAGATGACAATTTTCATCTCATTACACTCCTCAAATTCCTCTCCTGACAGTCATGCAAATACCTCACTTGCTCTAACTACCAACTTTGTTTGGATGAAAAAATACTTACCTGGTTAGCGACTATTTCATTTGTTTAGCCACTTTCTCGAATGAAATGTAAAAAAAAGAGCTTCTATATCATTTTTGTCAAACTTAGACAACGATTGGTCATTTAAACAGATATCCACCAGAACTTTGGTTACGATGGGATTGCTTTCCATCAATGTCCTCCTCAATAAGCCTACTTTCTACCTTCGCCTTCGCCATTTTATATTGACTTCTGCCTCTAATTGCCAAAAGCTGAAGTTCAAACTCTCTCTTTCTGTTGTTCTTTTGATAAGGCTAATCTCTCTATTTCTTCTTCTTCAGCTAGTGTTATTCTTTCCTTTCGTTTCATCTGCTAGACGTTTTCCCCCTTTTCCTTTGCCATGGTCCATGCTGCGTCATTTACATCTGAAGTTTAGCCGATTGCCTTTCTTGTAATCAAAAATTCTACCTATTAGTGCAGTAACCTCACATTTTTGTGCAGACAAAGGCGACCCCAACTACAGCTGGTCTTCCAATTCCAAAAGCCCTGGTGTAATACCTTTCTGAAAGACTCCCAACGTGACTTATTCCATCCCCAGAATACAGCACTCGAAAGATCAACATTAAGCAAAACGCAATTTATTGAAAGACTATTGAAAAAGTACAACAAAGGAAAGAACTTAGAATAATTAACTCTATTGGAAAGTTAATTGATTAATAGATACAGTAACTATTACTCAATAACTGGTCAAGGATCGTAACATCCCATAAACACAACCATTGGCAAAAAAGGCAATTTCAGAAATCAGATTTTCTCACATCCAATAACTGAACGAGGAAGAGAAACCATAGCTTCTCGCTGTTACTGAGAGAGGAGGAAATAGTGTAATCTTCTTCGAAACTTCAGCAGGCTCTACTAAATCTAAAAGCTAGAAAAAAAAACCCACAGAGAACCTGGTCTCAGAGAGCTGGCCACACGCATCCAGGCTGTTTCGATTTTTCCACCTTTAAAATAATGGCCTTGCAAGCTGGTCTTGTTACCACACACCCTCGTAACCTCTCATTCAATCTTTCTCCAGAAGAAACTAGGACAAAATAAAACTCGCAAAGCCGCAGCATTATCTCTATGTTTTCTCCATGTCATCTCTGATGTGATTATCCTCTCCTTTTCTATTACAATCTCCAGATCATTAATGTGTCTTGAGAGCAGCATTGCTCCTCACCAATATTCTTGTGCAATGTTATTTCGATGTTGATCTAAAAAAGTATTCTGCATTTTTCGTATTCGTACATTTTGTGCAAACGTGTTTCGAGAGAGAAGAAATGTTTTCGGCCACGTATGCTCTGATTTTTTTTCGGAATTGCTGAATAATTGCAGCTTAATAAACATTATCCTATGTCTTTTTTTTATTTTAGTGCAGTTGGAGTACTAATGTTGAACTGATTCTCTTTTTTTAATGTTTCATTCATTAATTCATGAACTGTGCGTGGTGCAAGTTAGGTCAATATTTTATCACCAATCCGTAATTGCCCAGAAGGCAAATAAGGCTCAATCACAGTTCCTAGTTTCAAGGGTCGCTTTTCGTTCCTGAAGAGGTATTAGGAAACAAATTTACTTCTGTCCTTAACTTCCGACATTGGTTTAATGGTCATCATTCAACTCTATTTCCAGATTTTCATTTAACTCAATAGCGTCATGATTGTATTTGTGCCCAGGTCTCCGGTAATTTGATCTGTGGATTAATACTCTGCATAACAATGTAACAATCTGTTACCTCATCCAAAGACTAGCGAAATTTGGTCAGATAAGACGTTTTCACTTTCAATTAAATTGTCAATAATTTATCACGCTATTCATTATTCACTGTTCTCTTTGGATTAAGTAATTCATTTCTCCCTTTTTGTTTACTATATTTATAAAACTGGTAAGCCTTTAAGTATCCGGAAATGCACTATCAAAACTCTCACACATAGGAAATGCACTGCATATCAAGCCTGTCCCCTGCTTTGGTCCATATTATAGCATTTTTTAATTAAAATATAAGATTGCGAATGCATTTGCAATGGCTTTCCCCAAATTATTTTGCAAACTTAAATGAAATCATACTGGAACATTCTTATCGTATGAGCTTGCTCATTTTTAACAATTTGATCATGTTTTAAAGCTCATTTACCCCTATTTGCCTCGGAACCCAGCTGCATATCTAATAATTCTTACTCACTTGCAATTTCTGCGACTTCATAAAATTTCAACAATTCCTTAATCACTGCTGTTTAACACGTGGAATGTTCATGGCTACCGAATTACTTTAGTTAAGGCGCGTCGACGGTGTATTTTTCATTTGCTTCTTTTCATGTGTTTTTCTTCATATGTCTTTCCCTTCTGATTGCTTCATATTCTCTCTCATGCTCTACTCTGGCCTAACTGTTGTTCCTCGTTTGGAACGAACGATGTAAGATTGTGCTTTTATTCATTCTGGGTGTGCAATCTGTAGATTGTCAAGACACAAACATAATCGTTACATTTAAATTACCGCAGATTCCATTTCGTCTCACCAGCTATTTCCTGGAGTTCAATCAGCTGCTTGATCACTGTCAAGAAAGGAAAGCACCATATTAGCTTGCAAGGGAGATGAATCGAAATCAGAGAAGAATTTTGAGCAAAACTATTCGTGAGATATTACAAATGATACTGAACTGAAAGAAAAAAATATTAGTGGAAGTGCAAACTCGTTGCATCAGCACAGATCAATGGTGACAGAAACAGAATTGACAATATGTGATTACAAGCTTTTGTTTGGAGTTGGCAAAAAGAGTTGTGACTCAAGGTGTTATTGAATTTTATCGTTTTACCACACGTATAACATTTATTCATGTCCGATATATATTTCAAGCCCACCGACTCCCAGAGCTACATAGAATACATCTCCTCTTACCCACCCTCCTGCAAGATTGCCATCCCCTCATCCCAATTCCTTCCCCTCCACCACATCTGCTCCCAACATGACGCTTTCCACTCCCAGACATTTCAGATGTCCTCGTTTTTCAAAGACGGCAATTTCCCCTCCACAGTGATCGAAAAAACCCTCGACCGCATCTCTCGCGTTTCCTGCTCCCCAGACCTCACAACCCCTCCCCGCAATAACAACAAATACAGAATTCCTCTTGTCCTCACATATCACCCCATCAACCTCTGGATCCAATGCATCATTCTCCATCACTTCCGCCACGTGCAATCTGACCCCACCACCAAGGAGATATTTTCCTCCCCACCCTTATATCTCTTCCGGAGGGACTGCTCTTTCCGTGACACCCTCGTACACTCCACACACCCCACTAGCCCCAACACCCCTGGCACTTTTCCATTCAACCACAGGAAGTGCTACATATGCCCCTACACCTCCCTCCTCTCCCCCATCCCAGGCCCCATAAAAACCTTCCACATTAAACAAATGTTCACGTGCACATCTGCCAATGTGGTATATTGTATCCGCTGTTCCCGATATGGCCTCCTCTACATCGGGGAAACCAAGCAGAGGCTTGGAGACTGCTTTATTGAGCACCTACGCTCGTTTCCTGACAACGACAACACCTCCCAGTTGCGAACCACTTCAACCCACCCCCCACCAATCCCCGACTCCATGGACGACATGTCCATTCTGGGCCTCCTCCAGTGCCACAGTGATGACACCCGAAAGCTGGAGGAACAGCATCTCATATTCCGCTTGGATACGCTGCAGCCCAAAGGTCTCATTGTGCAATTCACAAGCTTCAAAGCCTTCTCACCCCCGACCTCATCCCAAGACCAGCCCATCTCGCCTCTGCTTCCTTGACCTGTTTGACTTTTCACCCAGCGATCCGTTCCTCCCACCTCACTGACCAACCCCCACCCCCAACTTCCTGCCTACTAACCTCTTCCGCCTCCTTGACCTGTCAGCCTTCCCTCCCCCCCCCCCCCGCCCCTTCCTCCTCACTGACCAACCCCCATCCCAATTCCTAACCTACACCCACCTTTACTGGTTCCAGCCCCGCCTCCTTAACCTGTCCGTCTTCTCCCCACCTATCTGCTCCTCTATCCACCTTCTATCATTGTTTCCCCCTCTCTATTTATTTCAGAGCCCCCTTCCGCTCCCCTATTTCTAACGACGGGTCCAGACCCGAAACATCAGCTTTCCTGCTCCTCTGATGCTGCCTGACCTGCTCTGTTCATACACTCTACGCCTGTTATCTAATAACATTTATTCGTGATCGCATAAAATCGAGAAAACTGCGGTTTTTGACTTATGATTACATCGCATGTTTGCGGGATAACTGCAAATAAACATCAAAATAAGGCGTAATTTTCACTTAACCACATTTAAGATTGTGTTCAACAAATATCAAGATTTTCTTCTTATGTTTAAGTGCATTTGCTGGCACTTAATTGTCACCTTTATCTTTCTTCTCGAGTTGTGGATCTGAAATTCAAATGCAGTGAAGTCTGTCATTCTTTATCTTAAATGCTTTGCACACTGAGGGAAATTTTCCGTTAGCATAGAGCTAAATAATTATCATGTAGTTGGTTGCAACACTGACAAATAATAGCTCCAATTTTACTCAAAAAAGGGAAATTGTCTTATGCTCATACGATCGTTTAACATTAGCAAGTGAAACAAGAAAATCAGATTACAACAAATGCTATCTCTTACACAAATACTAAAGTCGCTGTGTGGAGTGTTTCTCTTGGTACAATCAACTTATTCTGAATATGGAGAACTATTTTTAAACCTGTTCAACTAGTTCAATGATAAAACAATATAACCAGAATGTCATTTCTTTCCTGATAAGACACATAGTAGAGTGAATTAATTAGATGTATAAGACAATAAAAAGTACGATTAGGAAAGATTATTCTCGTGCAAAGCATACTGCATTTTTAGTAACAATGCCTTTTTTTTACAATAAAGGATTATAATCTTCGTCACCCTGTCTATTGCAGCCAGCTGGATGATGGATACAACCTTCTGGTTCTGAATCAATTATATCGAAGAAATATTTTGAGGAGTAGGGAATGTATGCCCAAACATGGAACTGTTTCTAATTTGGGCAAGACTGAGCACAAGCACATAATTTATGCTAATGCAGTGCCAGTGTATTTTGATAGGTCAATGGACAATGGTATCATAAATAAAATAGAACAGCCCAAACGACATCACTGACGTGGTGCTGTTGAAGAAACAATCAACAAGAAGGAGTTAAAAAAAAACAAAATCATTCACATTAATTTGGAGCAAATTACAACATTTCCTTCAAAGCAAGTATCTATAGAAAGCATAATCACACTTGATTCGAGTGGATTTGAATGGATTCAAATGCATTTATGTGGTACCAATCTAGCAGCCAACCTTGCCTGCCAACTTACAAATAATACTCACAAAATTCCTTACGTCACTGTTTATTCAAGTTGGATTTTTTTTTTCTTAATTATTTACTACTAAGTTGCAGGTAATTAAATAAATAGTCTCATTAATTATTCATCATCAGGTCTTGTGAGGTGCTACAGTTCATTTGCCTAACAGTTGAAATCGGTACCTTTTTGTTTCGACACTGCGAGCCATGACAACAGTTCCCTCTTAAGTCATGTGCTGGACTCTTCTAAAATATCAATAATTTCAACTAGTTTCCTCTCAGTATGCCACTATTTGACAACAAGAGATTCTGAAAGCGATAAAGAAATAATTAAACTGAGTGCCTAAATAACTGGATGTATTGTCGATTTCTTTAAAACAGTCTTACTACGTCAGAGCCGTTGTGAAAGTGAGCTGCACGGAAGTGTACAGAACAATGTTGTGGGGTTTAGATGAAAGTTTTCTCAGCGTTCAGCATGTTAACTCCTCTTTAATTTCTCATCAGTGTCTTCCCTGCGATTTCAGCACTGCATTACTGGTATCAACCTATCCATGGTCGTTTATCTTTCACAATGTTGATATTCAGACGTCAATTGAAAGTTATTGGGATTGATTCAGTATTGTTCGGCGAATTTTCCAAGCAGCGTCAAGCTGTTGCCGTTTTCTTGTCCATTCCTTTAGTTTATGGCAAGAAGAAACTCTCTGCATGTTACGTAAGATTTTGTTTGGAGTTTGTTCTAAATAGTGTAGCTGTATATCCATGGTAATAGCTCTCTTGTAAATAAAACCGTTATGAGAAACCACCTCATGTCCTCGTTTCTCCGTATTAATCAGCAACTACAAAATAAAAATTCAATCTTCAGTGTCAAAGACAATCAAACGAGCAGCTAGAGTCAAAAAGCAAATGTGCAAATTAGCATTAGACGTGGACGGCTGAGAGCAAAGTGACAGTTGGGTACGAGTTTCAGGTACTTGTGAAATAGCTTGGCAGTTAAGTGGTATCCCAGTTATTTAGGGCCCCAGGGTGCAAGCTGTCAAAGAAAATGATATATTAGTTATGGGAGTTCAAGCCTGGAATGAGATAAGCATTTTTGGTGAGAGGCAGTATCAAGGTTGATGTCATTGCCTGGTTAGGTCAGCTGGTATATTGGGTCCCGGGCCAACGGGCATCATGCCGAGGATTTTGTCGCCTTTAATTTGGGAAAACAAAAAATTATTTTCTGAACAGCATGATATTCAGATTTAATGGCAGTGATATAGCTGAAACAGTGGAATGAGTATACTGTTAAAATTCTGTTAAATAAGTCGCGTCACAGGAGGGTGGTCGAGTCTGGTGACAGAGTTGGTTACTTCCTGCTATGAGACGGTTTGTCTGATCTCGGTCACTTGATGAAACCTGATGGTGGAATAAATTTAGTGATGTTCAATGTACTGAGGCTTGAGGATATAAGTTTAATTTTCTGAAAATAAGAAATACGTTGTCCTAGTGGTGAATTCTATTATACATTGGGTAGTTTTGACAGTTTCAAGGGTAGAGCAATTTCGGGTGAAGTCATAACTTTCCTCGGCTGCATCATCTGAATGTATTAGAATGTAGATTCCAAGTAAGTCCAAGTTTCAACTCCTTTCTACGATGCAGAAACGACGATCAGTAAAAAGGTAGACCTATTGGACTGTAATGATTTAAATGGCTTCTGTGGCGCCTGTCAAGGAAATATATTCCAAAAGATAACACGAAACACAAAGACAAAAATCAAAAGGAAAGGCAAAATAAAAGAATAAGTGCAGGCGATTGTATTAACCTTAGGAACATAACTCAATATCCTTCTCCTGTGGATTGCGTATAAATACTTACAATCCTAAGACAATTGAAGCAAGAAGCAAAATAAAACGAGCGCATTGCACAAATATTTAAAATGCATTATGTATTGAACACAACTTCTATGGAGCCGAAACTGGTGTGATTGTCTTACTAAACCTCCAGTTCGATTGGATATATGAATTCTCTGGAATAGTTTATATATTTTTTTTCACATCTCTATTGAAAACGGCAAAGTGTAATTCTGGGTTAGATGAAAATTTAACGTTTCATAGCAGATTTTTGGGTATTCGGAATAATTCTTTTTTTTTTGAATTTCTGAACGTAAAATTAAATACAAAGGGGTTTTATACTCACCATAACAGGTTTTTGTTTTCATTCTTTCTGCAGATAATATTTGAAGAAATGAATGAAATCATGCAAAACTTATTTAAAAATGAATAGCATTCACATCTGGCTAACTGGTTAAATTTGAAATATTTCATAATTTAACACTAGCTTCCAAAGGGAACTATCATATCATTTCAGTGATAAGGCGCGATGCTTTCCTATTGATTATAGGAATTGTTCTTATTATTAATATATATGTTTCCTGGGTGTTGTTGTTTCTGACTCGTTCAGAAGTTATGACGAAACGTAATTGCCTTGCTGTTAAGCAGCTTCATCAAATGTTGAAGTTGTTGTGGCGTAGATAAAAACAAGGTATGATTAATCCGCTGCAATTTTGCCCCAAAGACAGCAATCGAATTGTTATATATTTCGTATCCATTCTTTTTTTTTGTATGTTACAGTGAAGCTTCCGTGATTGTTTACTGTCGTGATATTGTACTTCTTCGCTCTTGATTGCTGAATACTTAATTAAAATCTATTAACATTATTTTGTCATATTTTATAATACCTTTTCAAAACAAAACAAATTAAACAAAAGTTTTCCCTTTTTTTGCATTCGCAGCGTGCAAAATGGATCTGAGAATAAAATAATTTTGCATTGAATCATTTATTATAATTCATTATCCTTTATGCAAACTTTGGGTCAAAGAATTTAAGAAATAGAGACGTTCAAATAAATTCCACAAAAAAAATCTTGATGAAAATCTGAGAATTTTTTTGAACAAAAATTATCAAAACATCTATTTGCTCAAGATATGTCCAGTTGCAATAAAATATTTAAGAAGCTTTGGAACGCCAATGTTACTTCAAAGTGCACCAGTAATTCAACACATGGAGGAACGTAGCTACTGCTTAAATTTTGATCCCAAGGGCAATGTCTAAGTTCACGTATTTACCAAGTGTGTACCTTTAAGTAAGAGCGATGTATTTAAAAGATTATACTGCTGTGAACGGAATGTTCCCGTGTGTACATGGGTTTCTTCTGGGTGCTCTGTTGCCTCCCACAGTCCAAATTATTACAGGTTAGGTAGGTTGACCATGCTAAAATGCCAAATGAGTCCAGGGATGTGTAGGCTATGTCGATTAACAATGGGAAATGTGAAGTGATGGGATGTGTCTTGGTGGGATGTGTGTTCAGCAGTTCGGGGTGAACTCGATGGACTGAATGGCCTGCTTCCAAACTGTAGGGATTCTATGATTTTATACAACACATAATCAGTGCGTAAACTGACGCAGTCTGTACCTAAACGGAATTAAACTAGCATCAACTTTCCAGTTTTATATAAAGATAAAAGTTGTGTTATTATGAAACCTGCATATTAATGTTTCCTTTTATTTTTATTGGGAGTGGGGGCAGTTGACATAAAATTGCAAACATTTGAGAAAAACTAACAGAGTATCCTTCACAATTGTATAGTATGTTTTATATGTAATACTTGTGGAACTATTGAAAAATGATTTTTTTTTGAACTGGCTTGCATAGAGGCCATGTATCCATTGTTTTAGAATATGTACTTAACGGATAATGTGCATTTTTTTTTTGCTCTAATTTATTCCTTAATTGTGTTTCGCGATATACTCCTAATACAATTGCACAGAAAGGAGATTGCCTGCCTGGCTGAAACGAAAGAGTAATCATGACTATGTTTCTTTAAAACATTCATGTGATTGATGGGATATGACGATATGTGTTTGTCCATGTTGTTTCTCAAATCTCTTTTTGGCAAGTTGAATCTATTACATCTATGAGGACACCGAACTTTCACTGGAATTTTGCAGTCACCATCAACAAAGTAGGAAGACGTGCTGTTGAGTTAGCATACTGGAGTGCCAAACAGAAATTGATAGTTGAAGTGAGTCAGCGAGAAAAAGGTCAGATGGTCAATTACATAGAAGTCGTGAAGCTGTCCATGTTATCAGTAAGAATAATAAAATGAATTATACAAAGGAGCTCAACGACAGACTTCCAAAAAGTACAAAGATTTGGGTGCTTTACTTGATGAAACGCAGAAAAGAAGCCACTATGCAATTAAAGAAGTTAAGCAAGATGGCTGAGACAGACATGGGTGTGTGGGGCGAGCTGGGAAAGAGGGTGCACATAACTTATTAACCTATGATCCACATTTGTCGCTCGTTACAGAGACTACATTTCAAATATTGCATTCGGATCCACTCTCCTTATTTACAGAATGACATAAATCCTTTCAATGCATTTTGGAAGCCGTTTAGTCCATTGATATATGGTATAAATATATTATCTTACTCAAGTTGGAATGATAGTTTGGGTTATTTACCTTCGAGTTTACAATCGTGAGATGAACATTATTTGATGTGCATACGTTTCTGAATGTTGTTCGTTTGCATGCCACCACGGTAGTTTTTCAAAATGAATGATGTCAAAATCTGGAATAACAGACTTGACTGATGACGACCATGCAAACAATGCTCATGGTTTTTGAAATCTGTTAAGTTAACCAATACACTTAATGGAAAAGCATATGTTATTCTGCCTGACACACATGTGACTGCAACATTCCCTGCAATTGAGTCATTTTTTTTATTAGCGTCTGGTAATTTCGAGATGTGCAATAAATGTTAGCACAGCCAGCGGAGTTGATGAAACACAAAGTATTCAAATTGAATGAGGTAGACGGACCAAATGGCCGAATTGTCTGTTTACTCTTATCATTTATATGTTTGTAATCTCGTATGCACTTCCAGGAAAGGATAATGGCTCGAGACATCATTTGGATATTTTTGATATCGTCGTGTAAGTTTTCTGCTTCGCAGGCAACTTTGGTGAAGTTGTTATAGAAAGATACCCATGTTGATTATTTAACCTGCTAACACTTTCTAACAGAAGATTAAGCTAACGATGGCACTGCAAGTAAACATCAAGACGGAAATAAAAGAAAATTCCAGCAAATCCTCATCCTTCACGCCAGGTATCACATATTTTCAATACGTCAGTCATACTGCCTCACACACAAGGAAGGATCGTCCAATTTGGTGATGAAGCATGCCGTCACGTTGAAATAATAGATTAAAAAACCTGAGCGAGTGCTTCAAGACAGAATAGCATAATAATCTGTTAGAAAAAAAACAATAGAAGACAAAATATTTTCTATTTATGTGCAATAGCACATGATCAAACATGGAAACAGAGACTGTCGAACTCACATTCTGAGGTGCCATATTGATGTTATCCCTTTTGAAAGCTCTGGGAATAAAATATGGATGGACTGTTGTGCTCTTACCTGCTATAACTTCTTCAATATGATCCACCATGCCGTCATTTTCACTGAGGTCTTGGTGTGGCGTGTCTCTTCTGTCCCACATTCTTATGAGCTCAACAGCGAACATTGCAACTGTCGAAATTGGTGAAATGCAATTTATTACGGCATTTATCACATTGCAACAACACAACAGTAAACTTTTCAGCAGTACTTTTCAATGTATCGACTTAATTATTAAAATAGAAAATGGTAAAGAGGACAGTAAAATGGCAAGTGAATGAATGAATGAATGAATGAATTTATTAAGTGAAAAACTTTCATTCGGCACCACGATCTGGTACCAGTTTGAAAACTAACAGAATACAAATAAACGAAAAAGTATAACTTAAAGAGAAGTCCATCTGCATTCTCCTGCCTCCTCCATGAGCCATGAACCGACTCTGACCCACCACAGCCACGCTGCCGTATATGCTGGTCTCAAGTAACTTCAAATTCGCCAGTAACCAGGCGCCGTCATTCATTCTGGGTTGATTCTT
Organism: Rhincodon typus; assembly: GCF_021869965.1. Lineage (NCBI taxonomy): Eukaryota > Metazoa > Chordata > Chondrichthyes > Orectolobiformes > Rhincodontidae > Rhincodon > Rhincodon typus. The sequence goes on along the minus strand of NC_063378.1, from coordinate 3,412,076 downwards.
CTCTATCATCACGTCGCAGCTGGCTGCACTGGACGTAACAACTTTCGTTTCGCTTCTGCAACATCTTCATTGCGGCTCGGGCTGGACCCAACCAATGACGATGTTGCCACTTCTCAGGCGCCATTTTTCGCCCCTGAGCCTACCTCACTAATGTCTTCACTGTTGTAGCAGTCGCTGATTCCGAGTCCTGTGCGTCTACTGGAAGTATAAGTAAAAGCTCACTCGAGTCTGTACTGGACTCAATCGAGTCTGCACTAAGCCGTCTCATGTCTGTGCTTGGACAAGTCGACTCTGCACTGAGTTCAGTCACTTCCTCCACGAATCTGTGTTGGTAAATCTTGCCACTTCTGAACTGTTAAGAGAGTACCAGATGTACAAAACATAAGTCAGAGAGGAAAAAAAGGAAAAAATAATCAAGAAAAGTGAAAAGAAAAGACAACGGAGCGGACGACCTATATAGGGTTCAGGAGCCAGCATGCTTCATCAGTAAATCTGTTCTAAAGACTACCACCTGCCACATTGCTAAGAACAAAAAAAGAAACGACTCTCACTTCAACTGCCAAAAAGCATCTCGACTATCTTCAGATTCAACAAAGCACCTTCTTATGGTCCAGGCCAGACCCCTTCAAAATATTTTAGGAAAATGGCCCAGAGCTTAGATTTTTTTTTCCTATTTTTAAAAACAAATGTAAACAGTCTACTCCAGATGCAATGCGAATGATCAAAGTACTCGATGTTAATCAAAACACCATGTATTTAAACACTAGTTAAAATAAAACCAAAGAAAGAGGAACTTAGAATAACTTAACTATATTGGAATACTTAGCAGAATAATAGACACAGTAACTGTGGTCATCCCATAAACACAGTCCTCGGGAAAAGGGAAAAGTCAAACACAGATTCTCGCCTGCAGTTCTTCAAAGGAAGAGGGGAAAAAAAGTAAATCAAGAGAAAATTCAGGAAGAGTAGCAGCCAGGAGACATTCACTGAAGCTTCCAACTCTATTGAGTCTCCAATGGATACTGGTTAAAGCTAAACTTTGACACCCAGGAATCCTGGTCTGTCAGAGCCGGTCACGAACATTCAGATTGCTATTCTTAAAAACAAAAATCCCACCTCTTTACTTTAGTTGTTCTGCTAGCCCGCATGATGCCTATGCTTACAAATCTCTCTTCAAAATCAAGGACAACGTAGCTTTTTAAAGTCACAGAACCATTACATCTCCCAACATAAAACAAGAACCAACAAAGTAGACAGATGGCTTCATTTTTTAAAGCCCTTATTCTTACTGTATTAGTTCACTACATTTCACATACAATACATTAACTCTAAGCATGCAAACACTCCCTACTACATGCATTTCCAGTCTGTTTACTCCTGCCAACGAATGCCTCACTCTTTCTTCGTCAATGTTGTGACAATGCGTCAGAATTACATTCTTCGTCCAGGAGCATGAATTGAATAGCCACAATAAAAATCTTCATCAAAACTGCCTGGAATTTTTGGTCCATAAATTTCTTCAAAGTCTTGAAGGTGTTATGTTCAGCATATACTGTTATCTCAGGCACGTTACTGGCAATATAAATGTTGAAATATTCTAACGGCAATACCAAGTTCAAGATTTCCTTCTCAATTTTGGAATACTTCTGTTGATAATTATTCAATTTTGTAGAAATCTATCTAATTGGTCTTTGTCTCTTCTGGACGTCTTCTTGTCAGAGTACAGCACTAACATCCACATCACTCGTGTTAAAGGTCACCTTGATTGGCATTGCGTAATTAGGCCTAGCATTAAATGGGGCAGTGGCTATCACAACATTCAGCCTCTCAAATGCCTCCTGAGCCTACACTTTTCACTTGAATTTTCTGCACTTCTTCAACAAGTCAGTCAGTGGAGCAACCACACTGCTTAAATTCAGTACGGACATCCACTAAAACATAATCAATCCCAGGAATCGTAGTAGTCCTCTTCCTCGATGATTTGAGAAACTCCCCAATAATCTTTGTTTGCATATCCCCCTGTGGGACCATCTGTCCATGTCCGATAACATGTCCCAGGAATGGGACTTGTGTTTTTGCAAATTCATTCTTATCACGAAGTCTGCCTGTTAAAGTCGATCAAACAAATCCAATAGATGCTGCAAACATTCATTCTATGTATGACTAAAAATAACTAGGTCATCGAAGTACATCATAGAATTGGGTAACTCAGAAATGACGTTGTTGGTTAAACTTTGAAATGTGGCTGACGGATTTTCCAAACCAAATACCAAGACTTTTAATTGATATGTCTGTTTGCTGTCACGAAAGCCGCAAATGTCTTCACTCATTTCGATACAGTTAACTGTCAGTACCCTCTGACTGCGGCCAAATTATAAGTGCAACTTGTTTGACTCAACTTCTCAGTATCGTCATCCATACGCAGAAGACCTTATAAAGACCTTTTCTGATGAAGGGTCTCGGCCCGAAACGTCAGCCTCTCTGCTCCTATGATGCTGCTTGGCCTGCTGTGTTCATCCAGCCCTGCACCTTGTTGTCTCGGATTCTCCAGCATCTGCAGTTCCTACTATCTCTCATAAATCAATGGTTGTGATTGCACTGGCTTTGTAGTATTTCACACATTATCGTTGGGTAGCATTTTTTTCGGCACCGTTACTCCAGTCAACGAAACTCACTTGGATTCTCATGTCTTTGAGCGTGTGTTCAATCTCTTTTTTGAATCTGTGCCAACTTCAAACCTTAAGTCTATACGGATGTTACTTAATTGGAACGGCAGTTCCTATATCTCTATCATGCACATTTAGATTAGTACTTCTCAACTTATGTCCACGTATCTCCTCATGTGATTGCAACAACTCTTTCAGATCATTTTGAATTTCCCCTGAAGGGAACTCTGCAATTTATCCTATTTTTTTCGAACACATTCTCTTTGTCCAATTAATGTGAGGAGTGTCCAACTGATAATCCACTGAACGTCGTTCTTCAGTCTGTGTTTTAACAAGTAATATATCATCCTTTTTCTTTCCCTCCACTTCAAAATATCTTTTCAGGATTTTTAGATGACAAATTCTGTGAGATTTCTCTCAACGTCCTTTCGATTTGTAAAGTCCAATAAATCTTGCATTTCAAGGTTTAGCTACCACTGGAAGTAACACTAACATTTTACCTCTCCGAGCAAAATTGAAAATTTTTGATTTCCTCTCTGCTTCACATTTCATCACATGCTGTGCTACTTTTAAGTGACAGCCAACTGAGATGTAATTTGATTTTTCCCATTTTAACAATAACGTCTTCCCTACCCTTTCACATGCTTGCAGTATTTTTTTCCGACCTGAGCGATGGACACTGGTTACTCTGTATGGCACCTGATTTTTTTTTTAAATGAAAAACTCGATCTCATTAAGATACTGGAATTTCCATGACGATTTCCAAAGCAACGGCATTCAGTCTGGTTAAATATTTTCTGAAGAGCAAATCAATTCAATACAGAGGTAATTTCTTACCTACCATGACTATTCCAATTCCATACCTCAAGTTATTCTTTAACTTTATACAAAGGAATATCGATATGTTCCCTCTCTGTCGCATTTAACAACACATTTGTTTCCTTTGAATATTCTGGAGTGTAATCCAACTCCTTCTCCAAGAAAATAGCTTGATTATCCCCTATAATTCTTATTGCTCTTAATTGATTGAGTACTTGTTTGTAATGTAAATAAAAGTTGATTTTATCTACTTTACATGAAAAGAAAATAAAGATTCATACGTGTAATCCATTCGATTTACTTAGGATACAATACAGATTTACTTACCTCTAGGATCTTCGTTGTAGCTAATGTAACAATCTAACCTGTGCAAACTTACCTTTCCAGGATCTTTTAAAATTATTATTTTGCATACATTAGCATGATCTTTAGCAAGTCGCATGGCTTATCCTCTGTATACAAACATTCTGAACAAATATGCCACATATTGCTAATATAGAAGAGCTTCGAATTCCAATTTTAACCTCCAACGTCCATTCTTTCCATTCTGAGTTCAATTAATACCTTAGGTACCTATAGCCATCAATTCTTTACATTAGATGCGCACTAGCCTTAATCCTTTCCACTTACTATCCCTCTTAAACTTACCAGTCTGATAGAAATAAAGCTATAGTTTAAGAATTAGTTTACAAGAGTCAACAATTAGTGTTATTTGTCGATCAGTTTGAATTCTTTGATTCTCAACAGAATTCTTAACATGTAAAGTAATGAGGTATTAATGCTGTCATGATCTTACTGGGAGCTTTATATGCGTTTTAAACCTCTAATGTTTGTATCAATCAGTAAGAGTTACTTCTCCTAACTCTTTTGTATATGAAATCTTTCTCCCGAATGTTTATTTTAATCTCAAGATGTTTGACTGCATGCTTCAAGCGATAATTTGCAAGCCACCAATACTCAGCTTCATAATAGTGAAAAAAAAAAAAATTTACATTTCCACATGAACATAAACTACTAAGGCACAGCAGGACAAATGTGCAATGCTTTCGTCCTTTTTTTGGTCTAAACATTTTGTCAAATGACATGACAAATGCACTTCCACATTTTCTTTTGTCAACTTTTGTTTGGCTCGTGAGAATTTATACTTTGCATGACTGAGCTTCAAGTTATTACTCAAGTTAGTAGCAATATGGTCCGGTGCAGTACGTGATTTCTCCTGTTTCTACAGCTGCATATGGACTGCTTCAAACATTCCTGTGTGTTCTCTTCTCCTTTCATTTCTATCTTATCTCTTTGTTAATTTAAATCAATTGCATATTCCATTCTGTTTTTATTTTTGTCTGTGCTTCCTTTGTGTCGTTGTCCTCTTTGGTATTGCGTCTCCTGTTTCTCTTTTTTAAATTCTAACCTCAGATCAAGCTCGGCTAAGTGTAAGAGCCCACAACCTGTAACCAATCTTTACAACCGAGGTACTACGTTCTCATGTTTTCACTAACCCCAAAAAAAGGATGGAATAGGTGCACCGAACTAAAATGAAACCTGATCACTCGTTATGATAAATGAGCAGTCTTCCAGACGATGTGCCAGTCTGAACTTATGAAATGCAACTCTCTGTGTCTCTCTCTCTTTCTCTCACTCTCTCTCGCTCTTTCTCACACATACACACACACACCCCAACTAAAGAACATGACCTAACAACACAGGAGCCCTTTGAAATAAGGGGTTAAAAAGAAAGAAATATGGATGAAACTAAACCTTGAACGAAAGAAGGTTATAGTCGTTCTGGGGATCAGTAATCTCAGCTCCGAGTATGTGTGTAATGTTCTTCAGTTTAATCAAGGTGTTATATGCTGATTCCGTTGATTCATACTTAACCCAATTCCACTGTCAAGTCAAAAATGACAATGTCCACTCCTGCTGGCACAGTGATTCATTCATTTGAAACTGCTCCCGTACTGAAAAAATATGTACATGCTTTTCCAATTAAACCGTACCTGGACATTATCCGAATGAATTGTTACTTATATTGTGACCATTGTATCCTGAGCTATCGACGTCTTAGACCAGTTACCCTTGTTCAAACAAAAGTACTGTATTAGTCTGGCCACATAAATTATCAGGCTAAGCCGGCTGAACAATTTCCGAAAATCCTGTAGAGCGGAAAACAGTATTTTAATGATGACAACGTCTCTCCACCATTTACGTGATAAAATTCAGGAATAAAGAATATTCTTCATTTGCCTGCATTATTGCAGCTGCAACTATACTGAAGAGGCTTACCGACAAGCACAACAGAATATAACAGCACTGACACTCATGAACTGAAGTCGAGATGGTCCAGAGCATGCAGTGCAGAAATTTACAACGTTCCCTTATACAGATTTCATTTAACCCATGATCAGTTGAATTTGGAAGGGGATGGGAGCAAGTAGATGGTAACACCGCCAACTGAAACTCTCTCAGTATGCTGATAATCATGGTGAAGAGGATTTATTTGAGGTTTTTCATCCGCACTAGAGTGAAAACTAAAGGAATCCCCTTTCTGACTTCTTTGGAGATCTGTCTCAGTCAAATAGAATGCAACGGTTCAAGAATGCAAGTCATCACTCTTTTCTCAAATACAACTATTGATGGCCACTAAATTTCTGGCCAGCCGGACACTTTTTGACAAATAAATGCTGAAATATAATTTACCTTATGCTGATTTCTGTCATTGAAGGGCACATTCTAGCTAAATATGTTGCAATTTTGTACTTTTTCAGATGTATTCTCTGCACTGATCGTTCATAGACACCAGCTAAAGACAAAAGACCAGAAGAATGTTTGATCATTCTTTGCTTCGGTCTTTTTATTTTGTTTTAATGCTATATATATCTGAAATTCCAAGCGGGAGTGTAATTATTTCTTCTGAAACTTAGGATTTCCGGAATCATGATATAGACACACATGCATTTCTACTTGCGTTATTTCTGTTTGCTTTATTGAAATGAATGCTAGGTTTTACTTCTTAATGAACACAGCAAGAAATGTTATGTGCATTTCGGTGATTATTTCCACATTATCTATTATTAGCTGAGAGGATTTTTTCAATCAGAGGTAGTAAGAACTGCCGATGGTGGAGTCAGAGATAACACAGTGTGGGGCTGGACATACACAGCAGGCCAGGCGGCGTCAGAGAAGCAGGAAATTTGACGTTTCAGGTAGAGACTCCTGCTTCAGAATGATCCCGATCCGAAAAGTCAACTTTCCTGTTCGTCTGATGCTGCCTTGCCTGTTGTGTTCCTTCAGCTCCACACAGGATTTCTTCAAAGTCAGCTCAACGTTCATGCCAACAGTATTGTTATTAATTCAGTTTAAAGATAATAGACACAGACCAAATCACCTTCCTTTCTAACTGGATTTAACACTTAAACCTATTGTAATTGCTGCTCCAGCAGAAACCCTTAAATTTGAGACCTTTACTTAGGCAAGTCAAATTTCATAACAAGCTGTCAGATATGAGCTTCTAGAAGATTGCAAAATTTGCTTCTTTGAGATTTCACAGTGTCATAGAGTCATACAGCATGTAAGCAGACCCTTCAAACCAACTGTTACATGATAACAGAAGCCCCAGTCTGATTGAGTCACATTTACCACCATTTGGCTCATATTACTTTAAACCTTTCCTATAGATAAACCCATCCAGATGACGTTTAAGTGTTGCAATAGTACCCACCGCCACCAACTTCTATGGCAGCTCATTCCATATACTCATCATCCACTACACAATTGAGTGTAACCGCTCAGATCCCTTTAAATACTTCCACTCTCATCTTAAACATATGTCATCTAGTTTGGAACTGAACCACCCACGTAAAAATAAACTTTGGCTATTCACCATGGCAATGTTCCTTGTGCTTTTGTAACACATTATAAGGTTACACCTCAGCCGCCGACTCTAGTGGGGAAAATGAAATATCACAGATTATGCAGCCTCTCCCCAAAACTCAAATCCTTCTTTCCTGGCGACCTCCTTGTAAATCTTTTCTGCACGTTTTCATGTCAAGCAACATATTTTCAGAGTAATGCGACCGGAATTGTAAGCTGTAATTTAAAAGTTGACTCACCAAAGTGCAGTACAACTGCAACACAGAATCCCAAATCCTATATTCAATGTTCTGACAAATTGTAAGGACAACACATGTTTGAAAGACACAAAATTGCCAACAATGGTTAAACGGAATAAAACAGCTTGCTGCGGAACAAATGCACACATTAGCAAATAAGAGGTAAGGAGAATTGAACAGACTGTTCCAGCACGTAAGTTAAAATAATGTATCTTTAAACAAGACTACTCCAAGGAAAACTAAAGGTCTTGCAAGCAACTATCTGAGACAGTTTAATTAGAGGATGCTGAAGGATAGACAAATGTTTGTTGCCACTTCAATACTGAAAAGATATTGTCACAATTAAGTGAACAGCACCAATTAGAACAAGGGATGTAAATCTCAGCCCGCAAACCAGCCAGCCTAATTCATTTAGCAGCTGTCAAAAACACAGTTAGTTATTTCCGCGTAGAGATAGTAAGAACTGCCGATGCTAGAGTCAAAGATAACACAGTGTGGAGCTGGGGGAGCACAGCAGGCCAGGCAGCAGCAGAATAGCAGGAAATGTGGCGTTTCGAGTTGGGGCTTTTCTTCAGAAATGGAGGAGGGGGAAGGGACCTCCGAGATACATAGAGAGACGAGGGGTGAGGCTGGGGAAGGTAGGTGGGATGGTGATAGGTGATTGCAGGTAGACAGTGGTGGGGACTGGTCAGTGAGGTGGGAGGAGCGGATAAGTGGGAGAGAAGATGGAGAGGGTTCGTCAGTTCAAGTAGGCAGGGATGAGAGCGAGGCTTGGTCAATGGATGAGGCCGGCGGAGGGGAGATTTTGAAACTGGGTTTTGAAATTTTGAACCTGCGCTCTGTTCACGACAAATGACAACACCTTCCGGTATCAAACCATTTCAACTCCACTTCCCACTCCCTGAGCGACATGTCCATTTTGGGCCTCTTCCAGTGTCACAATCATACTATCCGGAAACTGAAGGAGCAATACCCATTTTTCCGCCTTGGGAGCGTACAGCCCAATGGTCTTAATCTAGACTTTACCAGTTTCAAAATCTCCCCACCCCTGGCATCATCCTATGATGAACGCTCCCACTCATCCCTCCCTGCTTGACCTGACACAACTTCTCCATCCCACCTATCCACTCCTCCCACTTCACTGAGCAATCCCCACCACTGCCGACCTGCACTCACCGATCAACATCCCACCCACCTTCCCCAGCACGACTCCTTCTCTTTCAATTTAGTTCCGAGCTCCCTTTCCCCTCCCCATTTCTGAAGAAGGGTCCTGACCTGAAACGTCAACTTTCTTACTCCTCTCATGCTGCCTGGTCTGCTGTGTTCTTCCAGTTCCACACTGTGTTATCTCAAGTTATTTTCTGGTGATTAGTTGTTTCATTGAAGTCATTCACAAAATTAAGAACAATGTTCTAGTTAATGATTCGTCAGATAATCGGAGAGGTAGATTTCAAAATTTGTATAGATACACGTAAGACAAATGTATAATAGAAGTCTAAGAGGAAAAGCATTTAAAGTTAGATGTGAAATTTAATTAGTCTTAGAAATCGCTTCTCTTAAATCTAAAAGATGTCTGGGACGCCCTGAACGAAATGGATTGTTCTCAACTTATAAGTTACAAAGTGCCAACAATAGGTTAAGCTGTGTAACTTTACATCGTGTGAACTTCTGAAGTAAATTAATCTTAAAGCAGTTAGCTTAAACCAACTACCTTTCGTACGTTTATGTTATTACAGGAATAATTGAATTTAATGCAGATAGCACATGAAATATAATAAATAACAGAATCCAACACGTCGTTCGAGATTCGCACATCTGGCAGAGAACAGAAGCGTATAACCAGTAACATTACAGAGCGAATTAATAAGATGCATACAAAGATCCAAAGGCCTGCAAATTGCAGTGCCTGTCCAACAACACGAGATCATTAGAATCTGGGGCTGTCCTTGGAATGACTATCATCGATCAGGTGTTTCATTGGATTGGGTGTGTGGAATAAGTGGGGGAGGACACAGTGACCAGGCTGTGTATGATTATTGTAACACAAGATATATAAAAATGATCTCTTTAACTGTAAAAATGTCATTGTCATTGATCTTGCTTCTGATCTGAGCCATAGATTAAGAAAACAACTATGTTCTCACGCCAAGGCCAGATTTTGGGAAGATCATTAACCTTCTCCCTGCATTAACTGGTTGTAGGTTGAATAAGAAGAAAGCCTACCACATGCCTGAATCCTGCACACCTCCTGAGTCTTTTCCCGTGGTCGGGGAAACCCTCCTACAGATGGTGATGTGAGCATTTTGCTGTACTTGAAGCTGACATATCTTTGGCCGTGATGTGGCTGAGAGTGTTTATTTACCACTGTTTAATTAACGTGGCTCTCGCTGTGGGAGCGCCTGTAAGTCAAAGCACAAAACAAACCTTTTAACTGGAGCAGGAGGTGACTTGATAGAGGTGTACAAAATGATCAGAGATATAGATAGAGTAGACAGCCAGAGACGTTTTTCCTAGGGTGGAGGTAGCTATTACGAGGGGGCATAGTTTTAAAGTGAGTGGAGGTAGATACAGGGGAGACGTCAGAGGTAGGTTCTTTACTCAGAGAGTGGTAGGGGCGTGGAATGCATTGCCAGGGAGGGTAGTGGAGTCGGCCTAATTAGGGGCATTTAAGCGGCTATTAGACAGGCATATGGATGATAGTATAAGGTAGGGATGGAGGTTAGATAGACCTTAGGATTAGGGTAAAAGTTCGGCACAACATCGCGGGCCAAAGGGTCTGTACTGTGCTGTACTGTTCTGTGTTATTCTAAGACAGACTTACACGTGGCATGGTAGGGGGCGTCTGGCGCATAAACATTTGCAACAGAGCAAGGTGGAGTGTCTTGGCCACGACAATGTGTACAAAATTCCGAGATGAAGTGCCTGTCACGCAAAGACGCACAGACAAGAGCGAGGCGGCTTGTCAAAGGGCACAAAAGCGCGTGGAAATGAATGGGGCAGAGTACCTTGGTGCGAAAGTGCATAGAAAAGAGTGAAGTTATTTGCCTCAGCAGCGAATGTGCATAGAAAACAGCCAGGTGGAATGCCTCAGGGCATGAAAGGCGTGCGAGAAAAAAAAAGAGAATTTGAAAATCCTCTTGCAAAATAAAAACAATAAATAGAAGCAACACACAACTTTTGGACGGAGCCTGGGAGAGTGACAGAGAAGAACTAAGAAAAATTAACCTGCTTGAGTCCAGACCAGTCCATTCTGCATGTGGTGATGGAAGAAAGTAAAATCTTAATCAATGATATGACAGACGAAGTTTGGAAAATCGAGGGAACTGAATCAGAGCAGAAAGCTGCGTGGTTGGGTCAAAGAAAGAGAAAAGCACAGAAAAGTTTAATCATCCATGAAGGTCTGTTTGAACAGAGTGCTGAACAGACCCAGACCCAAGCTAATATAGCTGCCATAGAAGCAAAACAAGAGCAAAAGAACCATTCTCAGAGAGGAGTCATGTTTCCGTTGCAAGTGTCTGTACCATCAAATTCAGAACTGCCTGAAAATTCTTGGCAGCAGACAAAAGAGTGAGGCAATAGTGTTGATGGCTCGGATGATGCCTACACTGAACACGTGACGAATGAACACCATGACAATAAATGGAATGGACCCAGGTACTGGGCAAGCCCATATTCCATGGCCCAAATTCTCACTAAACTCACCATGAACCCTCAAGTCAGGCGAATAGAGTTAAGTGTAGAAGACCCCCTGACGTCAGGAGATAGACAAGCGTTGCTGTAAGCCCTCCCAAAACCCAACAGAAATGAAGCCAGTTAGGAATTCTGAGAAAAAAATTAAAACAGCTCGCCGAGGGGTATAGATTGAACCTTGACTAACGTCAAAGCCTCAGAAAAGACAAATTCCCCACAGCACTGTGGGAAATTGTAACAGCAACCTTCAATGCGTTCTTGGATTACTGGTCTGCTCAGACCAACAGCAACCCAGAATGGGAATGGTTCAAGAAATCCTGCATTGGAGGCCTGGGCAAATCCCTTCCTAATTGGACAAAGGTGACATTGGTCATCCAGAAAAAAAGAGGAACCATTGGAATGTTATGCCAATGTCATGTCTGCAGCATACAAAGAATGTTGGGGGTGGTCCAGAATCCCATTCGGAACAGTGAGATATTTTTGTAACAATTTTAAGTTGGATTCGATGCGCAGTTTAAAACAGTGATTGACCTACGGTTGCTGGTTGGAAATGACTTTAACGAAATACCTAGTTGGGCTATGCAAGCAGAAAATAACCAAGGGAATGTTAGGACGTTAGTGGCAGTTATTACAGGGAACCCAAACTAACAGGAAGCTGGTAAGTCGCAAAAAAGGAAAAATGGGCTTTGCATGCCAGTAGGGAGGAAATTTCGCCAAAATTGATCCAAAGACAAATCATTAAATATGGGAATTGTGGGAAACTGGGACACAGAAAAGAGGACTGCTGGTCTCCTGGTGGAGGCAAGAATGGACATGGATGAAGGCAGAATCAGGGAAATTCCCAGCCAGTTGCCAGCACAGTAAGCAAACTGTCAGAAACTTACAGCAGGCAAGTTGGAAAACTAATCACGGACATGTGGCAGGCAGTGGCCCTTGGACAAAGGGTAAGAGTTAACCAGACGTACATAAGCGTGCTGTTAGTGGGCTGGCAGTGCAGTGTGTTAATATGCACTGGAGCCTCGATCTTTTTCACTGATCTAGATTCACCGTTATCTAATAAAGCATTGAAAACACAGGATGTGGGCGGTGGGACTCGCCCAACCACTCTCAGCCAACGGATTGACAAAAAAGTTGCAGGTTGTGTGATTAATGCTTTCATTTATGTATGTAAAGATACTGAAGGCAGTATACTAGGAATAGATTTATTGTAGCAATTTCGAGCTATAATTGAAGTATGAAACTCGAAAACTGATTTGAACTGCTGATTTCAATTTGGAATGTTGAGGATTTCATGCTTCCGTAATCTGTGTCACCACAATTCAATGGGAATGGGATTCCGAGAATCGCAATCACAAGTTGGCAATGATGTGCCCTGGTTTATGGTCAACTATCAAAACCGAGTGCGGAAGATTAGACATAAAACTGTTCGAAATACTCGGTAATGCACACACACCTAAAAAACAGTGCTGCACCCTATCTGATTTGAAGACATTGAGGTGATTGAAGAGATTGTGAAAGATTTGGAGAAACAGGGAATAATAAAAAAAAGACTCGTTCCACTACTAACTCCCCAGTTTGGCTAATGAAACAGCCCGATGGATCATACAGACTAACAATTCACTTAAACCAATCTAAACAAATATGGAGGTAAGACAGTTTATATTGTGTTAGATCCCAACACTATAATAAACAATCTGTGTCCCGAAGCCAAAATTATTACGGTCCTGTACATAGCAAGCAGCTTCTGGGCTGTGCTTATAGAGTCCAATCGCCAATATAAATTTAACTTTACCATCGGTGGTGGACTGTACACCTGGACGAGACAATCACAGTGATTCCACTACAGCCCAGCTAATTTTCACTCGGCAATAGCTGATAAAACAGCAAAAGCTCCTAAAACAGAGTGTGTTTTATTGCAATACGTCGACGTTATACTGATTGTTTCTACTGGTAAGGAAAAACACTATAGGACTGTACTGAAAGTGTTAAAAGCCACCAAAAATTCTGGATTAAAGATATACCTGAAGATTGCACAGCTAGGCAAACCGGAAGTGTCTTACCTAAGACAGATAATGACACAAGGCAGCCGTAGCATTCCATTGGAAATGAAGTTTGCAACATCGCAAATAAAAAAAAAAGTTATTATTAAAGGGGTGAGACAATTCAGAGGACTACTTAATTGTTGCAGGACATTTATAGAACTCTACCACGAACTGGCTGGACACTGGCAAGATCTTAGCAAAGAGGGCGAACTAGCTCAGAGAAGATTGACTGAGGACCTGAGCAGGATTCGGCCTTTGTCAAGATCAAACAGACACCAGTCTCTGCACCAGCAATAAGACTCACTGACATCAAAAAAGACCCTTCCACCTCTTTTGCAGTGAAAGCAATGTCAGTCAACTGCAGTAGAGTTGCAGCGACACGGAAACAGGCTCCAGCTTATGGGATATTAGTCAGTTAAATTGGATTGGTAATGCTGGGACAACACTTGTTCAAGACATCCAATGTGCTACCTGGGCACTAATTCCATCGTCCACCTTGACAAAACTAAGGAAGGTGATATTACACTCAAGGCATTGTACAGTACAGATATTGGAAGCTGACATTCTGAAAGGAGTTGCAGACAGTTGGTGAGCCAAATGGGAAGCTGTGCTGTTCTCAGTATATTAGCATATGTAAGTTGTTCAAGATAATAGAGAGCATTCAGCGAGCTGTGTGAATTTGTAAGGGCAGACAAATGATTACTTCCACTTCATGGAGCAGGAAGAAGAGAGACAGGGTCGAGTTAAGGAAGAGCTATCAGAGGGGCCAGATGTGAAGTTCTTGTATGTAGATCGAGCATAGTAATATTATGATATGAGGTCTGGACAGAATGGGCCGTGGTTAATTTGAAGGAAGCTTCTTGACAGGAGGAAGGACAGCAGAATGTCACTTGTTCAGTTAACCAAACTAAAAGCGCTTACTGCCGACCTGCAGTTTGGACAGGGCAAAATGTTGACATTTACACAGGCAGTAGATATGCCTTCACTGTAGTCTAGACTGCATAATGGCTTGGACAAGACGAGGTTACATCACTTGGCGTTGTAGTGTAATTCAGCACGAGATCCCATTCAAGAACCTACTGGTTGCAGCTATTGAAACATAGGGAGCAGCCGTAATTAAAGTAAAACCCCGCAGAAAGATTCAGAAATCAGAGCAGAGAATGGAGCAATTTAGCAGACAGTGCAGCAAAAGCAATGCTAGAAAAGTAACCTCTAACTGTAGCAGTGGTGAGAGAGCTAGAGGCCAAAGAAGATCAATGAAAAATTTTAAATCCACAAGCATCAGCTATCTCAGAGGAAAACGGCACATGGATTAAAGACAGGACAGTGTTAGAAGCAGATGATGTTTGGAGAAAGGAAGGTAAGGTGGTAGCTCCTACATTATGCCAACTGATAACATGCAAAGTTTATCATGGGTTAGCGCACGTAGGAAGGGATAAAATGATACAGATAATATCTAATTGTTGGTAGTGGAAAGGACTGGGAATAGGGTAGCTGAATTTTGCCAGAAGCGCACTGCACAAGGCAGCAAATTAAATTTAAAACGATCCATCAGCTCCGCCCATGAGGTCCATGGGAAAACATTCAAATGGATTGTATAGGACCACTTCTACAATGTCAGAATAAGAAATTCTGTCTGCTCATGGTTTACCAGTTTTCCAGATGGGTAAGTGATGAAGGGTGTGAGCCTGCAACTTCGAGTTTCCTGCTCCCTGATGCTGTCTGGACAGCTGTGTTCCTCCAGTCCCTCACTGTATTGACTCTGACTCCAGCATCTATATTCTTGCTTTCTACGAGATCAATAGAAGTTTTCTGCACAACAGCTGCACCGCATCGTCGGTGTCAAAACTATTGGCAGACGAAAAAAATACCGAGGTGGGCGTTCCATCACAATTAGATGCAGATCGAGAGAAGTCCTTCACAGGCAAGTGCTGGTAGGAAGCATGAAAACTCTTGGGAATAATAGAAAAGTATCATATCCCCTACAACGCACAGAGCTCGTGTATGCCATAGAGATGAACAGAATGCTGAAAGATGCTCTGACCAAGGCAATGATCGAAGAAGGTGTTAAACAGGGCATTTCCCTACCAGCTATTCTTATGGTCCAGCGGGAAACACTGTCGAGGTCCACTGGACTAAACACCTTTGAGCTCATGAAAGAAGTGAGAAATGACACTTCCCCAGGACCTTATCGTAGTTTAAGCAGAGCTGACAAACAGCAAGAGACAAATCAAGGATTACAAGAAATCCCTCTGTAATCATTTACACATAGTTCACGGTGTGGCACAAAACCAGCAGCTTGTCAAGGACTGGGAGTCTGAGGGACGCCCATGACAAACAGAAATGGCAGCCCTGGATTAAAGGTTCTGATGTAAATTATCTCAAACAAGGGAGCTTTGACTCCCTTATGGACAGACCTCATGAGGTGATAGTAACAGGTAACGGGAGCTCACTTATTATTGCAAAAGAATAGGTAAATGGAGACATCCTACTCAGCTAAGGGTATATATGCGTTAAAAGTATAATAGTCCAGCATGCTAGTCTGATATGCTCGGTTACTCTCTCTCTCTCTCTTATCCCACCATCTTGTAGGTTTTAAAGGGCCCTCACTGTGAAATCACCAACAAGCTGCAGGACCAGAGCCCTCGACTCCAGGGTGCCAACTTGAATAGATTAAGATGGCATGTAAAGTTATGTGACACATTTGTGCGGTGGCAACTGTCATAACGAATATTACTATTATCATTGTATGCATCAAAACGCTAATACTCTGTTGACTCTTCTTAATTTTCATCGCATCGGAGGCTGGCAGGTAAGTGGAGAGAAGGACCTTCATGCCAATACATTTTTATACATTTCATATGCCTATCTTAAAAGTAATAATGTTTCCAATTGCGGTGTTGTATGCATATTCCAATCTGACCCACCCATTCAACGTCTTTGAACTAGTTGAATGAGACTGAGTAGTATCACAGGGCATGTTTTTGGGGAAGAACACAAAATGCCCAAACAGGGAAGGAAGATATTTAATCAACACCGCTTTCTACTAGGTCCAATGGAAATCAGCAGGGTAAGACCTGACTGCGTTTGCAGTGCGGTACCAGCCCAAATATAAGACCTCGCAACAGCCTCCCTTTGTTACACTGACTAGCACTTTAGGAATAAGGAAGATTTAAAGGGACAGATCTTAGACAAATGAAAGTGGGAATTAGTAACTCTACTTAGACATACAAGGTCACCCCTCTGTTGTTACTTCGTCAATGGCACCCCAAGTTTATCACCCTGTTCACCATATACAATGGCATCTATTTCATGTGTCGACACAGAGCCTATGTTTGACTACTATCAACATTTTCAGGATCATCATACTTGAGCTTTATGGTACAGTTCATGCGTCATACGATGCCTTTCCTGATCTGTCCTCGCTGGAAGTGCACAATTGTGCAATCTCAGAAAGAAAAAGATTCTTCACCATATTGATGTCCGGGTATTGTAGAGCCAAGCTAGCCAGACAGTATATCAATATTGCCACAGTGGCAGTGCAAGTGGCACTGACACCTCACAGGCTGTCGGCAAGATAAATGCAGAAATGGTCGCCGTATGAACCATAGCACTATAGAACTGATTCTGCCCCAGACTAGATACTGGTCGAGAAAAAGGGCACATGTTCACTAGAAAGGAGTACCGTGAGTACATCCCCGATAACTAGGAGGAAATTACTAATGAGGCAGTGCAGAAAGAAGACTACTTATGGCATATGATTTAGGCTGTTCATTAGTAATATCTTTATGGCCGTAATCTGGACTAAAGCCTGAGGGGAGTTCTGCAAGGGCGGCTAAATAGGGCTAAACAGAATAAAACAACCTGCTCCAGCAATAAGAAACAAAGTGGCCGGCAAGAGATAACTAGAATTAAACAGCCTGTTCCAGCATTTAAGTGAACCATAATGGTATGTTTGAACAGGGCTACTCCAACGTGAATGAGAGACCCTGCAAACAACCATCCGAGACAGTTTAATACAAAGGTTCCTAGGGATAGACAAGTGATTGATTTCAACCTCATTAATGAATGGATGTTGTCCCGTTGAGTGAATAGCACCAGTTATATTTCGGGATTTAAATCTCAGCTCATGAATCAACCAGCCTAACTCATTAAGCAGCTCTCAAAATAATAGTAAAAGTTATGATGAAGCCAATTCTGAAGAAGGGTCCAGACCAGAAACGTTAGCTTTCCTGCTCATCTGATGCTGCTTGGCCTGCTGTGTTCATCCAGCTCTACGCCTTGTTATCTCAGATTCTCCAGCATCGGCAGTTCCCACTACCTCTGATGAAGCAATTAGTTGTTTCTTTGAAGCCATTCACGATATTACAGGACAGGTTCCAGTTAAAGATTCTTCAGAAAATCATAGATAGATTTCAACATTAGTGTAGGTATACCTATAAACAACTTGTAATAGAAACATACAGTTAAAAAAAAAAACATTTAAACTCAGATGTGAAAGTTAATTAGTTTCAGAAAACGCTTATCTTATCTCTAAAAGATATCTGAAACCCCTGAACAAAAAAAGATTGTTCTCAACTTATTAGTCACAAAGTGCAAACAGTTGATGTAGCTGTGTAACTTTGCATCTTGTAACGACCTTGCTAAAAGAAATTAATGTAGTGAACATTATAGCAATTAGTTAAAACCAAAAATTCTTTATATATTTTCTTTATAGACATAATTGGGACAGCGGAAAATGTAAAAAGATTCACTGAATGTGATACAGATAGGACATCGAATAAAATGAATAACGGAACTCAAGCAGTCCTAGAGATAAGCAAGTCTGGGACAGACTAGAATGAGTACAATCAGTAACTTCGGAAAGTGGATTAATAGGATGCACATGAAGATACCAAGGCCTGGAGATTGCAATGTCTGTTAAAGATGATGAGATCATGGCAAACTGGGACTTTCCACAAGAATGATCATCATTGATTAGATGTTTCATGGGATTGATTGTGACTGATGAAGGGGAAGGACACAATGACCACGCTTTATGTGATTATCATGACACAATATGTATAAAAGTGCTGTATTTCACTGTAAAAATCAGTGTGTATCATTGGTCGCTCTTCCGATCTGAGCTGTAGATTAAGAGAATGACAGTGTCCTTATGTCAAGGCCAGATTCAGTGAAGAGTTTTGGCTTTCTCCCTGCATTAACCTGCTATTGCTTGAATAAGAATAAAGTCTGCCACTTACCTGAATCCTCCCTGCCTCCCGAATCTTTGTCCCTGGTCGCGGGTATGCTCCAAAACCAATGACGTTAAGCATGCCATTTGCCTTCTTCATCATTCTGTCTGAAACTCCACTCTCAAGCAGTTATGCACCTGCACCTCTAGCTATCTTCGTTTCGGAACACTCCCTCGAGCCCTACACTTAAAAGCGAATCTCCTGCTCTGGTATGCCTTACCAAACTGCAACACCTTACAATTATTTAAATTAAATTTCATATGCTACTCCTCGACCCATTGGCCCATCTGATCATAGTCCCATTGTACACTGAGATAATAATCCTCACTGTCTACTGCATTAATTATTTTGTACTATGAGAATACCAGTAGAACCAATTTTGGATCTCATGGGGATACTTTCTGGAATCTGGCAAAGGAAATTATGGGGAATAAATGTATTTTAAGGAAATGGGTTTATGTTGGACGATTAGACAGTTAGTCAGCAGCGTGAGCTGAAACTGTGAACAGAGTTAGTCATGCTTTGAGAAGAGATAAAGAAACTGACTGAGAAGTTTTGCAATTTACTAAGCCAGAAAGATACTGACCTGATTCATATCAGCGATTTTCAAAGACAGAGTGAGAAAGTGATGGTGGAAAGTTACAAATTTGAAGAGGAAGTTAAAAAAAAAAACTCACGTGCTAACACAACTGTAAAATAAACAATGAGGTGATTTAAAATGGCTATGAATGTTGTGTGTAATGTCAACGGAGGAGTGAAAGGGGACCTTAGGTGATCGAATGAAAATGTGAAGCAGATTGAGATGTTTCCGCGTCAGATATCAGTACAAAGAGGGTAATATGTGCTGTTTAGACCCCAAACTATGAGGGGGATAGGGAGAAGGAGAAGATCATGAAGTCTACTGGGGAGTGCTAGCAGATGAAGCGGCAAGCTATGGAGAGCAAGGCTTAGCGGAATGAGATCACCCTCCGGAGAAAGGACTGGAGGATTGCTCACCACCCCTATCTCCCCTCCACCACTATGATCATTCGGAGACAACGGTTAGCAGCGCTAGGAAAGCTATAGTCATTCTGCGAAATAACACTTTCCATCTCTTATGACGTTCAACACCTAAGAAATATAAGCAAGTGTATCGGGGATGATCAGCTTGGGTAGACGTCCTGGAACTGCTCCAACTTATCACAAACAGCAAAACATGCAACAGGGAAACTGGTTAGACAGTGAGGAGGAGGGAGAAAAAATAATGCTGATGTGTTCCATCCTAATATGCATTCAGCCACACCAGGGCACAAAATGCGAACATTAGATGCGATAAAGGTGGCAGTAGCGACAGTCATGCGAGGTAATATTAGGGGACCCAATGGGAAGCCCTTAATAAGTACAGAGAGAAGAAGGATGATCACCCAACTGTGCTTGCCACAAGGATGCAGGAAGTGTTCTGGAGCATATAGGGCCCCGAGCTAAACTGGTAAAATATGGCGGTAGTTTTTGTCAACTGGATGTTCTGTATGCTGGGAGCCCATGGAAAAGTGGAGTGGCAATAGTCACGTGATATGTTTGATCCATTCGACAACAATGCACATACTGAGGTAGTGGTTTTGAGGAAAATGTTCCGAGCCTAGTAGAAGGAGATGAGAGGACATAAGATACAGGGAGGACAACCGGCATCTCTTAGTCATCACAATGCGGCAATTACAAATTAAGGTAAACGACCAGCCCAAGGGGAACACGCTGGTCTATCAAACCATCAAGACGTGTCGCTGGTGCGGGCAAGGAACGCCTTCCGTGATTGAAAGTAGTGGTAGGACCTTTGGGAGCTACTGAAAGTGTTAAAATTGCAGCAAACAGCACTATGCCAGAGATTTTCCAAGCCAGCGGAGGGGCCAGATGGATTGGACTCATGCAGAACCTTAGTGACTACAGGGACAACAGCACACGTATCAAAAAATGTGCAACAAATTGAGGCATCAAGTACTTTTTACTCCAACCGGCAATGATCATTTCAGGGCACTCTAATATGGATGCGTAATGCAAAACAGGATAGACACGAGACCCTTAGTGGATGATAGGGTTGGAGGCCATTCTATCGCTTTCTTTTGGAACACGGGGTTAGTGGAAATTGCAACACCCTGAATACATCCAAAGAAACTGGTAACGATTGGACAAAAGAAACAGTAATAATCTTGGAGATTGCCTAAAAGTAAAGAAGAAAACCAGCTTCACCATCCTCCTTAGAGTTGGCTGCAACAGGATTATTTTATTCTATTCATTCATGGCATGAGGACTTCACTGGATGGGCAACATTTATTGCCCATTCCCAATTGCCCAGAGGGCAGTTAAAAGTAAACCGCATTTCTATGGGTCTGGAGTCATATGTAGACCAGACCAGGTAAGGATGGAAGTTTCCTTCCCTAAAGGACATTAGTGAAACAAATGGGTTTTCCCGACAATTGACTCAATGTTATCATTAGATTCTTAATTCCAGATATTTGTTGAATTCAAATTCCACCATGTACCATGGAAGGATTCGAACCTGGGTCGCCAAAATGCTGTTTGGTTGGTGGAGCAATAGTCCAGCAATATTATCACTAGACCGTCTCCTCCCCAGTCGTTGCTTGCTTATTGTAAGAGGTACATGGGCAGTTGCGATCATTACTGCATGACTCCCAGTATGCTCACACCAGTACAGAAGGGGTACATGGAATGTGAAAAGCATTTTTGGCGGCTTTCTAGGCGGTAAAACATTATATCAACATTTTGGCTTGGACCCGTTGACTATTTTGACAGAATATATTGAGGGTAGTTATGGTGGTGCTGTGGCACAGTGGTTTGCACTGCTGCCTCACAGCGCCAGAGACCCAGGTTTGCTTCCACCCTCGTGCGACTGTCTGTGTGAAGTTTGCACATTCTTCCTCCAGGTTCTCCGGTTTCTTCCCACAGTTCAAAGGTGTGCAGGCTAGGTAGATTGACCGTGCTAAATTACCCATAGTGTTCAGGGATGTTTAGTTTAGGTGGGTTATAGGTTATGGTTCTGCGTGGGATGTTATGAGGGCCAGTGTGCACTTGTTGGGCCACAGGACCTATTTTCACACCGTCGGGATACCATAAAAAATGCATAACCACTTGGATATTGATGAACAGATGTATGAACATCTGCATTATGAGCCATAGCAAAACCGCTAGGTAGACCCTGCTACTACAAGGGAGAAATAATTCCATTCATTCAATCTCCTTTAGGTTTGATAAATTCCACTAAATCTTGCTTTAAAAAGTTCACTTATCACTGGAAGTGACACTAACACTTTATCTGATTTAGCCAAACTGAATTTTTTATTTCTTGTCTGCTTCCTGTTTTTTCGTCTTTCTGTTGTAATTCAGTTAATTGTTTTGAACTAAAAACATCCACTTTGTCCTCCGTCTGTTCCTGCGCTGTCTCAATCATTTTATCAAACATAATCTATGATTATTCCGTTTCAACTTCCTTATCGTTATTCCTGAATTTATCTTCCTGCTTCAGCCTGTGGCTTTGTGACCTTATTATCACACAGTCAGGAAAATTACCATGATATGCTTCCTGTAAAATCTCAGTTGCCTTATTTCCACTGGAATTTCAACAACAGCAGGTCCTACCTGTGATCCAGAAAATAATCACCATGGAGAAATTGCTTCCTGGGAGCCGAGAGTTCCTCGAGTACTGCTGCCACCAATTCTCCACTTTTCAACCAATGCTCCAACGTCATTTTACATTATGGAGCAATTCCCGTCTCACTGTGAATTCCACATATTGTCACTTTTGCTGGCCATAGTCCTTCCGAACGACATGTGTCCTGATCTCTCAACATCATCCCGTTTATCTCAAAATCGTAATATCTTTCACCAGCTCCTCCTGACATATGCGAGTAACCCTTACCCTCACAAGTAAATATTTTAAGATGATCTGACACTTTCTTTCCAATCAACCTCTGACACATTTGTACATTCTCGTGCAGCTTTTTCGCCTCCACTCTGCTTTCCGTGCCACTTCAATAAAATTCACTATGTCATCCTATTTTCCTACATCCGTCTTCACAGTGCTTTTTCTTAACCACCAACAGTGCGACTTCATGTGGCCTATTGTACTTCAGTGAAAACAACTAAGTTATTTTTAAATTATTTGTCTTTCCCCTTCAGGGTTTCTTTTTAAACCCGTGGTAAACGATTGTCATTGCCTTCAAACAGGTCTATTTTTCCCTTACCACCTGAGGAATTCTCTTTTTTCCCAATTTCTATCCTTTAGAGATTGAAATTGAGCCAGAAACCAAACTTTGATGGATGAACTAACTCATAATCATCAGTTATTCCAGAAGCTAATATTACAGTTTTCACTCTCTGCTCTTCCTCATGAGTTATCAGTTCTTCACGAAGTGAATTTTTGTAATCCTCCAAAATCATCATCTGCCCAAGAGTGTCATACGTTTGATTCACTTTCAATGCTCTTAATCGATCTTATCACCAATTAGCATTACTTTGTTTGATCCTTTCAAACCCAATGTATGTTTGACTATTGTTCCTCCTTAAATTCCTGAAAAATCGTCTGTAAGCTTCTGGCACTGCCTCATATTCAGTCAATATGGCATTATTCAACTCCTCATACTCGCCAAATATCTCCTTTGAAACTAATGAAATTAACTCACGAGTTCTTCCTACCAAACTTGTTTGGATCTACATAGCCCACATGGTCAATGGACACGCTTTTTTTTTAGCCATTTTCTCAAATGGAATGAAAAAGATTTCTATATCTTTCTTGTCAAACGTACATAATGCTTAGGCACGTGTAAACAGATCCCCATCATGCCTTTAGCTACGATGGGATTGCTCATTATCAGCGTTCCCTTCAGTAAGTCTTTCTTCTGCCTTCAACTCCACACTTTGAAGTCGATTTCGTCTCTAATTGCCAACTTCTGAACTTCAAACTCTATCTCGTTATGCTTTCCTTTTCTCCCTTTCTCTCTTTCTTCTGGGAGGGGCCTTCTTCTCCTTTCTTTTTCCTCTGTTTTTAATTTGAATTCAAACCGTTTCATTACGTTTAGATGTTCAAGCTGCTTCACCGGCATTTGAATTATAGCTGTTTGCAAGGATTCCGATGGCATTTACAACAAGTTTAAAGTTCAAACTATTGCTGTGACTACCTTTCCTTTCTCATAGGCAAATGTCACCAAAACCCCAATTTGTCCATCAATTCCAACAGCTCTGCATTGTTCACTTATTGTAAAACTCTCGAGAAAATTTCTTCCACCTCCGCAAAAACTGTGAATGAGAGTTTCAGAGATAGTAGCAGCTAGGAATACTTTACTAAAGCTTCCAACCCTTGTGGGACCCTAATCAGCTTCTGACTGGTACAGCTAATAAAAGAACTGAAAAGCTTGGTCTTTAAGAGCTGACTACTCCCCTTCTATGTTCCAAATGTTAAAAAAAAACCCTCAAAGCCTCATGAATTATTGACTTAAATCGTTTGCAGTAGCCACCTCTACACCTCTGCTTCTCTTCAAAACAAGTCTCAGGACAAAACAACATTTTTGAAATGACAGAAGCATTACAGGAGAACCGGTCCCCATCAATTTAACAGAAAATAAAGTAAAGCATAAGGATTTTTTTTTTTTTAAAAAGTAAAATAATTAACAAAAAAAAGTGCATACACGAAAAGGACAGTGGTCGGGTGTGAAGGAACATTTGTCACCCAGAGAGAGAAATAAGTCACATAACTTATGGCTGCTGTGATATATATGGGCAACGAGGGTTGGAAAGCATCTTGGAGATGTTCAAGAAGTTGTATTGATGGTCACGAATGAGAGTGGACGTGGAGAGTTATGTGAAAAAAAAAATAATTCTGATATGTTCCTGAAAAAAACCCTACAAAAATGTGAAGAAAAGAGGGCTTAGACAGACAAGGGTGGTAGAGGGGCCCTCAATAAATGTATAAATTAATTTACTGGGATTTCAACGCGCAACTACTGGAGGATATATGTATATCATGGTGATAGCAGATACATTCAACAAATGGTACTCGAACTGATACTGCTAAAATCATGGCGAAGGTCCTGTTAGAAAAGTTTTTTTTGTTTCTTTTTCGGGGTTTACCAAAGAGTATTGACTCAAATCAACGGGCACAATTTATGGCCCAGTTGATGCAATATGTCATGGCACTGCTACTAGAGATAAAACAAAGATTCCAAATATTCGACATGCCCAAATCCAGTGGGATAATTGAAAGGATGAATCGAACGTTGAACACTATGTTGACCCGAATGGTGCATTAGCATCAAACTACTTTGTTGATGATGCTTATTTATATTTTGATGGTAGTAAGAAGCACTGTAGATTTCTCAACAGGATATTCCACTTATAAGTTGATAACAGTTCAAGAGATTAATGTTTTGGCGATAGGAATAGAACTACAACTATCCGCACCAGAACTAGATCGAGAACTGAAAGATAAGTGGTTGCAACTGCTTTTTACCCGTGGAAAGAAAAGCGAATTATGTGGTCTTAAATTATATGGGAAGAAAAAAAAAACGAAGTAAGGCCTAATTTGACTCCAAGGCAAAGACAAAGGAGCTGCATGTGGGGCAAACGATAATGATAACTGTGCAGCGAACAACATCCACCTGGCCCCGAGATTTGCAGGGCCATATGATAGACAGGGTAGGTCCATCAGTATATAAGGTGCTAACTGCCCCTAACAAGAGTTGCTGGTATCATATTAACCAGCTAATACTATTTGGATGGTATAAGTTAATTAACGGCATTTACAAGTACTGTTAGAAGAATGTGATGCCCTAGAGTAAGGGAACTTAAAGTGTGACTGGTTTCAAGACCAACACCAGGGGATTGTAGGACCAGAGCAATCTAAGCAAAATGTAGACACAGCAGATGCACGATTATCTCGAAACCGCTTAGGTCCTCCGACGTAACAATGGAAACATAAAATAAGGTAAAAGAAAAAGGGAGTACAATGGATGAACCACCGAAAATCCAACGAAGTAGACGAGGGGAAACGATGGAACACTGGAACCAGCCATTAATGTACAAAAGGTAACTGAGGGGCGAGGAGATTATGGCTCCAGATATAATAAAATGCTTAGAATATTTGGTAAATAAGAGCAGGAAATATGCTTGTTTCGCAAGAAACTAAGACAACGTAATAAAATTGAGTAATAGACAACAGGGGTGAAATTATGACATCGTCATCTTCCTTGGAATTAGAATTCATGTAACCGTGGACAGCTGTCTGACTTGTTTTATGAAAATAAGGCAGTGATGCCGATCAGGTGTGAACGTACATCCTTAAGTACTCAAACAATTGCCACGGTAACAACTGCATGTTGGGATGAGATATGGGTCTTTTTTTAATCAAATTTTGGGATCTACCTCTTACTTCAGAGAATGGAACTGCTGGCTAAAATGATAATGGTATATTTTCATGTGGTCTGAAATAATATTAAGCCTTAAGTTTTGAGTCCAGAGACCTATGGTGTTTGACAGCTCAGTCTAGTGAATGAGAATAATGTGTAAACCCAAACGTATCACGAAGCCAAATGCACCTAGGTAGGATGGGGGCAATTTAGATCGATGCTATGGGCTGGAACTTTTCATATTTGACAGGAATGCTCAGCAATTACCATTAACATGACACCCTGAAACACCTCAAAATGGCAGTGTAGCGATGCTCAGAAAAATGCAGTTGGAGTGGGGTTGATTTTAGGACAAACAGAAGAGAAAGTTACTCTGGTACCAGAATTTAGGCAAGTACAGCTCGAGTTTAACCTGACGGACAGATAGATACCAGTCTGGTGCGATAGCACAACCCTGCAGCTCTTTGGCTACCTACGGTGAAGCCAACTTGGTCATATAGAGAACATATATCAGAAAGAAAAAAAAACGGAAAAGAGGTTGATAGAGTTATAGACAGCAGCCTATGCGTCAGTGGTGCACATTATTAACGTACTCGAGAAAGCAGAATTAGAGGCACAGTTAACTTCCCTCCAGGAAAAGAAGAGGATGCTTGTTCTAACGCGGTCAGTCAGGTGAATATCACAGAGACGGAGTTCCCTAATTGAGTCTGTTAAGCCAGTCCAATCAGGGGGCACTCGATGATGTATATAAAGAGGATTGTCAAAGTTCTGTTTCCTACATGAGCTGACGCTGAGGATCCCTTACCGGCCCAACTACTGTGCACGTATAAATAAAGGGAAACTGGCCTCTGGGTGTAATTTCAGTGGCAACGGCAGAGAACAAAAAACGGTCATAAAGAAATTCGTTTGCAAAAGTCGTCATACAGCTGGAGTCAACAGGCCTGACATTATGCTGTTATTTGGGAAGCTTGACTTGTTTGAACGTACGGTTGAATTCTGTGCTAAGTATGTGAACAGAATGCCTTGTTTTATTTTAGACAAATGATATTGGGGCAGCAAGAATGTGACGAGTAGTTCGCCTGCAAGCTTGTGAACTCGCATCTTTTTCGTTATCAGGAGCCTAACGTTTCCTGAGGCGCAATACAGTAAAACCTTTCAAGATTTTATGAACTCAGTTAAGGAATATTAGGAGACCAAGCCTCCTCTAATTCTGTGACGTGATTGGTTTTACTTGGCAGCTCGAGAACCAGGGGAATCGGTATTGGGAAATTTGACGAAGTTAGTACGACTAGTAGAGGCAAGTGGCTTTGGTTTAACCTTAATGAGATGTTAAGAGACCTTTTGTTATGTGGATTTGATGATGCAATCATGCAAAAGCGCCTACTAGTTAAAGTCCAAGAAGACATCAAACAGGCATACCAACTGGCCTTATCATTAGATGATGTAGCAAGTTGAGCACACAAATTACAGGGTATATAGATGGAAGCAGACAAACAATTGATTTGGCGACACCAGTGGAATGAAGACAATAGCATAGCTTCTCTCAGGACAAAGCCTGAATACAGGCACTCCAGGTCAAACCGCAAAAACAAAGCCAAGCCTCTGCCAAATGATTAACTGTTTCCTTGAGGATACGTCCTGGCTCGCGAATATACTCTCTGTTTGTTTGCGGCTTCGACACATCAAAAGAGTCCCATTAGACCTGAATTAAATATGACAACAGCGAGGCCAGTATCCAGAAGGGTACACCCCTTGAAACATCCCCCGACATCTGGCCTGGAACAGTTAAATTGCTTAGCAAAATCCAAAACTGAACCAATCAAATAAATGTCTCCTTATTGTCTCGTCAGCCAGTGTTAATGCATGTTAAAACTTTTTGTTCACATTTGCGTTACAGGCAAACCAACCTGTTAAACTTCACAGTAGCTACGGTCAGAGCTGTCCATTTCCTGGTTTGATGATTGCTTCATTGCGCAGCCTTCTGATTTGTGCTGGCTGTTTTAGCGATTGCAGAACCAGTCTTCAACAAGATTCACTCTGGGCTTCAACCCTTAAGTTTGTATAATATCTTAGCTAGACCGAGATTCCGTATCGGGAAACCTATACAGATAAAGGTACAACTTTGGTGCCGGTATGAAAAGCAGCTGGTCAACCTCCCAAGGATGATAGGAAAAGGTTCAGTCCCAAGCCTGATGGCCCGAAATTCGTTGAGGAATATGCACCTTGATTGGATGAACATCTTTCGATTAGAAAATGACTGTCTAAGTGAATTCCTAATTAAATATCTGTTTTGTTTTTTTTTTGTTTTTTTTAGGCATTTCTAGGGACGATCAAAGGAGCCAAGGCCAACTTGCATGTTGACTAGGATGCAATTCAACAATTCTGAAAGGGCTTTTGCATAACGTGCAAAAGTAGAGGCACAAATCAGAAGGCTGCACAGTAAAGTAATCATCAAACCAGGAAATTGGCAGCTCCGACCGTAGCTACTATGAAGGCTGACAGGTTGGTTTGCCTGTATGCGTATTGTGAACAATCGGTAAAAAGCATCTTGCAGCTAGCTACACCAACAATCCCTCGTATGGAGGACTTACATACAAAACGACGGGGTAATGGGTAGTGGGCTGTCTTTCAGGAAACTAAGCATCAGCCATTCATATCTTTAATTGCTGTTAGATGAAAACTCGAGAAATATGCTCCTATTAATACCAATAATGTTTTGTACCAATATACGAGACTGTCACTGGGGCATCATCAGCATTTGTCTATTTACAGTGGAGGATGGAGAATATGTCACAAGGTCTTCCCAAGATCGCCATTTTTCCCGATAACGTACTAATTACGTGGAAGACCAATAAAGAGCTTTAGAGAACTTAGATATAGTCCTTACACGTTTCTCCAACGCAGGCGTACACATTAGAAGGGAGCAATGTGTGTTCCAGGCACCCCATTTGCCCTAAATGGAGGACAGAGTCAATGAAACAGGGTTACAAACTTTGAAGGATAAAGGAAGGACGCTCAAAGGTGTCCCAGCTCCCACGTCTTTTCTGGAGCTTAGGACTTTCCTTGGAGTACTGAATGATTCCATAACGTTCATACAAACCGACCTCCATCATGGCACCTTTATGTCTTCTATTCACAAAAGGGAAGACTTGCAAGTGTACTCGTCGCTAGGACATTGTCTGTCAGACAGTGAAGAAGCAGCTCCTTTCGTCGAAGGTGTGGCCAAAAAAATGATTCAAAGATAAAGATTGATGGGGAAGTTTTTGAATGTGAAGAGAACACGTCAATTAGAAAACAAAGTCGAGAAAGTCAGAAGTTTGTAGTAACTCTGAAGAACAAAATAGGATTTAAGTCAATGTAATGAATCTTACACGTAAGGCTGATGAACTCATAGCATGTTTAAGAGCATGGAATTGGGATATCATATCCCTCACATGCACGTGGATGAGAGATGGACAAGACTGGTGGCTCACTGTTCCGGATTTAGATGCTTACAAAAGGATAGGTAAAGGGGCAGGATGGTTGTTGCGTTTTTGATCAATGAATACATTAATACGTTAACCCAAAAACGCATTTCCCAAAAATCTGCCTGTGAAAATATATGGGTAGAAATTAGATATAAGAAAGGGAAGATCACCTTGATGGATAGCACTTTCACCCCCTCTCCCTCCAAATAAAAAATCGTAAAAGAGATATTGAGAAACAAACATGCCAGGAGATCTCAGGTCTACGTAAGCATAATAAGGTTGTATTAATGGGAGGTTCCAATTTTCCAAACATTGACAGGACTACCACAGTGTCAGAAGTTTGGATGGTGAAGACTTTGTCAAATGTGCTCAAGAATGTATTTTTTTTCATCAGTATGTGGATGTTCCTACCACAGAAGTAGGAAAACTATATGTCCTTTTGGCAATAAAGTAGGGCAGGTCACTGAAGTAAATATGGGGGAATACTTTGAGTCCAGTGATCATAATTCTATAAGTTTCAAAATGTTTATGGAGGAGGATAAGCCTTCCATAAAAGTTTGAATTTTTAATTGGACTAAGGCAGATTTTAACTGTATGAGGCAAGAACTTTAAAGAGTTGATTTTAATGGACTGTTTGCAGTTAAATATGATGTCTGACAAGTGGGAAACCTTCAGGACTGTGATGACGAAGGTTCAGAGGCACTATGTTCTACTTAGAGTGAAGGATAAGTGCGTAATGATTAAGGAGCAATGTATGAATAAAGGCATTGAGATTCTCGTCAAGAATGAAAGTTAATCTTAATTTAGACATAAAGATCAAGGAGGTCGCCTATGTGTTCAAACTCAGGAGATGGGAGACATACGAAATGAATATTTCACATCAGCTTTTATTGTGGAGGAAAATGCTGTCCAGAAAACGCAGAGAGATAAATTTTGATGTTTTAAAAGCAGTTCACATTACATAAGATGGACTTCAGGAGAACTTAGTGAATACAAACGTGGATAAATATCCGAGGCCTAATCCGGATATTTGTCCCAGAATGATGCCGGAACGAAGGGAGGAAATTGTGAGAGCCCTTGCAGATATATTCCATAGAAGCCCTACAGCTTGGAACCAGGAAATTCGGCACAAAATGCTCAAACTGACTCTCCAAAGAAGATCCAACCCAAACTCACCCACCTACCTTACCCCTGTAACACTGCATTTCCTATGGCTAATCTACTTAATCTACACATCCTTGGACACTAGGGGAAATTTAGTGTGGCCAAGGCGGCCGACCTGCACATCTTTGGACTGTAGGAGAAAACCAGAGCACCGAGAGGAAAGCTACGCAGGCACAGGAAGAACATTCAAACTCCACACAGGCAATTGTCAGATGCTGGGATTGAACCCAGGTACATGGCGCTGTGAAGCAGCAGGGCTAACTGGTAAGTCAGCGTGGTACCTCATTTGCATTTTCTGGAAATACGGCTGAGTAGTCTGAAGACTGAAGTGCGGATAATGTTGTAAGGAGAAGCTGGAGAACTGTACAACTTTTAATCTGACTTTGTTGGTGGGTAAATTATTGGAGGGTGTTATAGAAGATAGGATTTATACATATTCAGAGAGGCAAAGTTTGATTAGGAATAGTCAACATAGTTTTGTTTGAGGAAAACCGTGTCTCTCGATTGAGGATTTGTCTTTCTGGACAAAATTGATTGAGCGTTTTGGAGGACGTTATCAAAAAGATTGATGAACCACAGCAGTAGATGTTGTTTAATTGTATAGAAGTAAAGCCTTCGACGAGCTTTCACATGGTGGATGATTTAATGAAATTCAGAAACGTAGGACTCAAGGTGAGCTTGCCATTTGTTCTATAATTGGATTAACGGTAGGAGACAGAGAGTGGTAGTGATGTGTTGGTTTTTGGACTGAGGCCTGTCAACAGCGGCTTTCCAGAGGGCCGTCTTTTGTTTTCTATTTATTGAATTGATTTGAATGAGAATATAGAAAGTATGTTTAGTAAGTTTTTGTACAACAGAGAAGAAAGTGAATGAAGTTCGCTAAGATTACATAGAGAATTTAATCAAATGAGCCAATATGCTGAAAATGGCGAATGGAGTTCAATCTGTATAAATGTGAGTTATGGTATTTTGGTACAACAAAAACTGGCAGTGCCCATATAAATAATGGTAGGGCCTAGGGCGATGTTGTGGAACAAAGGGACCTAAGGGTTCAGTTACACAATTCTTCGAAGCTTGCGTCACATACAGACAGAGTGGTTAAAAATACTTTGGCAAACTTGCCTTCAGTGTTCAGTTCTTTGAGTAAAGGAGTTAGGAAGCGATATCAAGGACATTTGTGAGGCTTTTTCTGGAGTACCACGTCTGGTTTTCGTCGCCCAGTGACAGGATGATTTTATTTAGTTCGAAAAGATTCAGAAAAAATCTTCTAGCATGTTGATGTGCATGGAAGGTTTGAGTTATAAAGAAAGATTGGATAAGCTGGAACGTTTTCCCCTGGAGCATAGTAAATTGAGAGGTGATCTTGTAGAAGTTTATAAAAAATGAAGGGTACAGATAGAGTTAATCTTATTTGCTTTTTCTAACGGATAGAGGATTTCAAGACGAGGGAGCACATTTTTAAAGTGGGAGGGGAGAGATATACAAAAGGAATGGGCCTTTTTTCACAAAGATGGTGGTTCGTGTGTGGAATGAACTTCCTAAGGAAGTGGTGGATGTGGGTACAATTACAACGTTTAAAAGACATGTGGATACGTACATGAATTGGTAAGCTTTGAGGGACATGGGTCAGGAGCCAAAAAGCCGGACTCGTTTTATTTATTTTCGCCATGGACTGGTTGAATCGAAGAGGCTGTTTTCATGTTGTGTAACCCAGCGACTCTACCATTCGAAGTGGTGCTGACACGCGATTCTACCCCGTATATTATCGGGGTAGCGTTGGCTCACAGCTGACGAATGGAGAGCAAAGACCAATAGAGGGTGTTTCGCAGACTTTGGCTGATGTCAAGTACAAATACGTTCAAAAAGGAAAGGAGGTTTTGATGGACATCTGTGTTGTGGGGAAGTTCCAACAATATCTTTGCACTGGAATCACAGAACAAATCCCTGACAGGGCTTCTCAAACAGGTAAGTCATCGCCGTCCATAGCTTGAGGTCGAATACAGCAGTTAGTTTTCATTAAAAGTGCGTACAATCCCGAGTTGGCACAAAGACCCCGGAGGCCAAATGGCAAATGTTGAAGCCTTGAGCTGCCTCCCACTATCAGATAAACACCAGTAATGTAGCCACAGGAAGAGATGATTTTGGTTTTAAGCTTTTTGAACACCCTTCCAGTCACCGCTGACAATATCACACTGTCGGCACAAAGATAATATTCCATACTGGCAAGACCAGACGACCAAGTGTTGATGAGTAAAATGAAGGGTCATCACGAACAAAATTGAAACATTTCTTGATCTCGTGATACCAGATCATTTTACAGGGTTTAGTTGTATTATGGAGAGCAACAATGACTATCTCGAGCAATGGTCGTCAGTAGATACTGGATGAAATCCACCAAGGTCATCCAAGGATGTCCGAAATGATGATCTTCGTGATAAATTGCGTCTGGTGGCCAGCATAAGATGCAGAGGCATGTTTGTGAGGTAGTGTGCAGAGTGCCTACAAGAGCAACAATTACTGACAGCAGCTCCCTCACATTCGTGAGAATGGTGGGTGAAGGCTGGACTCACTTGACTCACTTAAACATCCACTATGTCGAACCTTTCATGGACTCAACATCTGTAGTCAATGTGGATCAAATGGTGTGAACGTGCATAGATGCTTTCTTCATACCACGAGGGCGATGATCGAAATGTTGTGAGGAATTTTACAATACAAAATTTCAGGAATTTAAGGAATTCAAGTATTTCCTGAAGTCAACTGCCATCCGGTGTATAAACACAGTTACATGCCATCCACCATCCGATGTCCTGATGGAAAGTACAGTCCAAACTTTGAAGGTAGGCTTGAAGACATCACTTACAGCTTCACTCGAGACCAAACTGTTCCGGTTACTAGTTGATTGGCAGATGATCCCGCGCAACCACAGGAATAGCTCCAACAGAGTTACTAATTGGGAAAAGACTCTTCGCCAGCTAAAATGTGATCTTCTGGATCTGGGAGAGAAGCGGTAATGGCATCAGGATTGCCAGTGCTAGATTGGTCTCTGACATTATGAGATAAACTCTTATAGAAGAGAGGCTCTTATGGTTGAATACTACACTGTAGGGTTAATGCAAAGATAACTAATTTGTTGTATTTCTTACTATTCGTTCATCATCATTTTATTGATTTTCTGCCTATCTTGGAAGAAGTATAAAGCGTATGACAAAATTGTGCCACAGAGAAAAAGAAAATTGGCAAGATATTCTAAACTGGTTTGTAAATTTGCTTATATTTATGAGTATGTTTTTGACAAGTTCAATGACCTAAATGACATTTTAAATAATGCAAATGAAGTTGTGCATTGCTGAGAATACATTGTTGTGAATCTCACCACTCTTTAGAGGAGGAAGCAACCCAGCAGGTATGATAATCAGATAAGTTTTTGAATCAAAAAGGTGGAGGCGGAAGATGTTAGATTAGGCTGAATATAGGGGAAATGATAAGAGAATTTATAATGGGCTATTATCTGAAAGGAATTGCACTGACTGATTCACGTCTGCTGAGTGCTGGAATTGCAGGAAGTCAGGAACTGTTGTCCATATCACATAAGCACGAAATATTCAGGATCGGTCAAGTGTACAGGTAATTCAAATAAGATGTGTACTACACACAGAGACCCGAGTATAAAGCAACCTTGGAGACTAAATCTGCAAGAGGTGATATACATCAGCAGGTATACTGATGGCATCATGAAGATTCTTATCGTGGCCAGCTGCTGGCTCTCCCGGGTAAGAACATTAGTGAAAGATGACGATTCAGACATCTCTAGGCGTTAAAAAGCTTACATGATTCGTTTACGTGCTTCATGCATTAATTGGTTTGTGTAGAGCTCTAAGTGTCTTTGGTGTCTCTTCGTCTATGGATATACTGTTGTTGCACAGACCCGGATACAATTCTTTACAGCCTTTCTTAAACACTGGTACCACATTAGCCAACCTCCAATCTCCTGGCACCTCAGCTATGGCGGTCAATTAAACAAATATCTCAGCAAGGCGCCCAGAAGTCTCTCCCCTCGTTTCCACAACGTTTCGGTAAACATCTGATAAGGTCCCGAAGATTTATCGACTCTCCTGCGTGTTAAGGCTTCCGGCAGGTATGTTTCTGCAATCTGAATGCTTTCCGAGGCATACTATTCATTTCCCCAACTTCCCTCGCTGTGATTTCTACTGTACAGTGAATATTCATACAAAATATTCATTTAGTGTTTCACTCCTGTTGTTCCACACATTAACGGCTGCGTTTATCTTTAAGGAGCGATGTTCTCTCCGAGTTACTCATTTAAACTTACTGTTCTTACAGAATTACTTTGGGCCTTACTTAACCCTATTTGCCAAAACAATCTCATGTTCCCTTTGCCTTTCTCATTTCCTTCTTATATATACTACCCTTATACACCTCTCAGGATTTGCCGGATGCCAGCTGGCTATATCTGATATATGCTGATATCTGATATATCTGATATATTTTGTCTGAAGAATGGTCTAGGCCCGAAACGTCAGCCTTCCTGCTCCTCTGATGCTGCTTGGCCTGCTGTGTTCATCCAGCTCGACACCTTGTTATCTCAGATTCTCCAGCATCTGCAGTTCCTAGTATCTCTGATATATGCTTCCTGTTTTTACTTGATCTGAGCCTCAATGTCACTAGGCATTCAACATTCCCTACACATACCAGCCTTGTTCTCCATACTAACGAAAAACATTTTGTCTCTGTGCACTCTTTACTTCATTTTAAAGGCCTCACTCTTCCTAGCTGTCACTTTACCTGTGAGTAGCCTCCTCCAATCAACTTTTGAAAGTTGCTGCCTTAACTGTCGAAGTTGGCCTTATTCAACTTCAGAACTTTAAACTTTTCATCAGTTTTATCATTTTCAACAACTATGGTAAAATTACTAGAAATATAATTACGTGTCCCAAAGTGTTACACCACTGACACGTCAGTCACTCACCCTGCGCTGCTTTATACAAGAAGGTCGAGAATTGCTAATTGTCGGGTAGGTGCATTCATTTGTAGAATAAGAAAGTATTTTTTGTACACTTTTAATAAATTCCTGCCTATCCAAGTCCTTAACGCAACGACAGTCCCAGTTGAGTTTTTTTTTTTTGGAAATTTAAACTCCCCTATAATTAAAACCCTATTATTCTTACTGATATCTGTGTTCCATTTATACGTTTGCTTCTCAATTACCACTGTCTATTGGACGCCTAAAATAAAATCTCAACAAAATTATCATGTCATTCTTATTTCTCAATCCACCCATATAAATTCACTGGAAGTACTGTCAGGCATATCCTCCTTCAGTTATGACTAGATAAAAACGCCACCACCTCTCCTCACTTGCGTCTCTTTCTATATTGCTTATATATCTACATCATTGAACGCTAAGCTGCCAGTCCACCCATCCCAAAGCCAAATTTCTGTACTAACTATGATACCCTAGACCCATTTTCCCAACCATCCTCTAAGTTAATCTGCCTTGTCTGGTAGGCATCATGCATCAAAAAGGTGCAGTTTAAGTTATTAGTCTTACTTGCTCTTTGCCAGGATGTCTGCCTTGATTATTTGACAAACTTATCCAATTTACCAGCGTCAGTCCTTTCACTTTTTCACCATCAATTTGGTAGTCACCAACCACCCAACCCAAAACCCGCTCCCGTGCCTTACCAGTTTACAGCCTCCCAACTAGCACTAGCAAAACTCCCACCAAAGATAATTGTCCCGTTCCAGTTCAGCTACAGTGTAGGTACCACTCCTAGTGGTCAACCATCCAGCTGATTGTATGTGCCGTTTTTCTACCTTTCTGAAACGCCGTTCAACATGCCTCCTTGCATTTGTAATCCCCTTATTGCCTCTCATTGACGCTCAGCCTGATTTGTGCAGTCTGATAGGATTTGCCACAAAACACTCGCTACAGACATAGTCTTCTGGAATATTTAAATTCTCTATCGTCTCCCACATTTGATGCCGAAAGCACATCACTCTATTAAGAAGCACATCAGCCACTTTAATCATCAACACACCCAGTAATTACCTAAACACAGTTACAACACACGAAAATCAAAAAAATCAGCTGATCAGGATCAAAAGCCAAAGGTCTCATGTAGTTTTTGGTAATTATTTATATTTCTAAAATATAAAATATTTCTAAATCTCCTGATACATCAGTAGCTGCAATGTAGGTGCATATTAGACCTTCCACTTCAGTGGTGAAATTGCACTGCTTGTTTGTTATTTCTGTGACATCCCACATCGAAAGGTCGTATGTAATTTATCAGTTGGACAGTTTTGAAACTACACTAGTTATCTGATTCATTAATAAAACCATTCCCTGAGCCTTATCATCAAAGCTATGAGCTGTTTTAGGTAGTTATTATGTGTTTGTTTATGCCTTATCTCTCACTTTAATTTCAGACAAAGTTCACCGCTTGTATTTTGTCCATTTTTCCAAAAGAAATGAAAATGCATGTTTCTTTATGTGATTGTACATGGTGAATACTGGAAGAACATTTATGGTAAAACCACCAGCACGTTCTTTGTCCAAATATTCCAATTTTGACAAAAAGAAATTCAAGTCATCATCTCATGAAAACGACCATTTCTAACTATTGCACTGATTCCATTTTTAATTCCAATTGCTAGCCCTCCCACTAAATTCACTTTCATGCCTTACTTTAATAACAAATACCCCTTGATATTCAGGAAAAAAAATACTTTTCATTTTGAGTGCGGAAAAGGTGGGGTAGTGTAGGTAGTAGTCTATTGTATTGGTACAGACTAGTTGGTTGGAATAATCTCTTCGCTGTTATTTGAATCGAGAACTTAAGCTTGGATAGGTACGAACAAATATACCCGTTGCAATTCTCGAAACTTTTTTTTTGTTTCTCAGTGGAGTTATGCCATGGATTAGAATCATAATCAAAACAACAAAACTTTATTGCATCATGCTTGAGACATCTTCCTGAAATATTGGTTTGGTGGCACAGATCTTTTTTTCTCACAAAAGCTGAACGCCTGTCAGCCTGCCTCTACCGAATCAGCTACATGTATGAGTCGCAACACAGATGCAGGTAGACATGATTATGAAGAAGGTGTTTGGTATCCACAACCTTTATTGGTTAGTGCGTTGAACGTAGGAGTTGGGAAATCTTGATGTGGCTGTACAAGACATTAGTTAGGTTCCTTTGGAACAGTCTGTACACTTCTGGTCTCCCTGTTAACGAAAATATTTTATGACACTTGAAAGACTTTCAAAAAGATTTACAAGGATGTAGCCAGGGTCGGAGGCTTTGAACTATATGGAGAGGTTGGCCTCTTTCTCTGTAGCGTTGGAAGCTGACAGATGACCATATGGGTTTCTCAAGACATGAGGGACATGATTGGGTCGAGCTATCAGGGTGCGGTCCTCAGAGTAGGGGAATTCAAAACTAGACAACAAACACTTAAGATGAGTGAAAAAAAATAAAAAGGATGAATGATGAATATTATTATGCAGAGGGTGGTGCATTTGTGGAATTAGCTGCTTGAGGAGGTGGTTGAAGCTGATAAAATTGCAACATTTAAAATACGTCTGGATGGGTATACGAATATGAAACGTTTAGAGTGATATAGGTGAAATGCTGGAAGATAGGTTTAGATTATTTCAGAATATCTGGTCGGCATGAACGAGTTGGATCGAAGGGTCTGCTTCCATGCTGTACGTCTTTATAATTCTATGGCTGTATAGCAGAAACTTTCTGGGTTGAAACTTATGGGAGTACAGAATCACTCACGAACAGGAAGAAAAAGGTCATTTGAATAGTTCTGTGCATGCCAAATTGTTTTTTATGGAATTGGGTATGTGTTGCCCCGTTAAGACAGCGATCAGGTGACCTAGAGACGGGAGTTAGGAAAAACATTCTAAAAATCGACAATGGAATAAGGAGAACTGCAATAAAGTATTCCCTTTGCAAGTTTACCTTCGTCTGCCTGATGATCTATTTATGGTTTCAGTGAAGCAGAAAATTAGCCCCAAGATTTGACAGCAGTATCCACCCATATGTGTGAACATCTTTCTTGTCAGGAAGAAGGATGCCTCCCTAAATTTGAAAATGGCACTGGTTTGTGGGTGTAACGTAAACGGAAGTGCAAGTGAGGGGACTGGTGCTCCAGTTGATATCAGCGAAGAATGAGATGCACTGGAGAGCAGCCCAGGAGCAGCGGTTGTGACCGTATTGAAGACACAGCCAAAGGCTGAAAAGTGATGTATTCACCCGAGAGCTCACTGAAGTCGACATGGAGGGCATTCGCAAAGGGACTTAGCCTCGGACTGATACCAGGTAAGAACGATATAATAACACTATTGATGAAGAAGTGGCCGACATGGAAAGCATTCATTGAGGAGACTGAGCTTGTGAACGGCTACGAGACTTGAGTGGCAATAAAACGATTCTGCGGGTGTACAACAAATTGGATGGCCAGTCTGGAGAACTGGGATCCTTGCTGAAGAAACAGAAAGTTGATTTCTGTATACTGAAATTTCTAATGCGTACTTAAAGGTGTTCGAACTGGCTGAAGACATAAGGGTCCTAATTTTCTTGAGTAGTATTGGGACCAATGCCTTCATGATTCAAAGACTTTCGGTGCTCTCAGAGGAGACCGTAGAGAAAAAATACGAAGAATGATGTGAGGGTCTGAGAAATTAGTTTGCACCAAATCTAATGATGATCGTGGAAAGTTTCTCTTTTTTACATATAAATGAGTACAGCACGAAGGTCTATTACCGAAGTTTTGGCCACATTAAAGACGTTAACACAGCATTGCAATATTGAAGGGCTCCTCCAATTTACCTGGAGAAACCATTGGCTTGTTAACTCGACACAACGCTACCGACTGGGAGTTATAAAAAAGGAGATACCTCAATGTCAAGGCACTTTTCAAAATTGCAACCGCAATTGTGTTGGCATTCAATGGAGCAACACACTTCAGTGATGACGCCCTGATGTATAAAGCAGTGGAAACTCAACAGAGCGTGCTACTAATCGTAGAAAGCCGTCAATGAGCCAAGGCTGGGCATAAAGAGGCAACGTGTTGGATTCGAGGGTTTCAGTGCCACAGGTGTAACCAAATGGAGCATATTACCCAAAATTGCCCAGGACAAGTCAAGGAAGAGAAAAGGACTCTAAAGAAGACAGTTCGCATATAAGGTGTTATGGACAGGACGAAGCTCCCTTCATGCATATCCAAGGAATAGTTCAGAAACTAATTTTATCTTATTTAAGGGCAAGAGTAAGCTGATGTGTTATGGATCGAATTAGATTGATTACGCTACTTAGCTTCAAGCAAAACAGACTTTTCTTCTTAATTTACAGCTA
Source organism: Rhincodon typus (assembly GCF_021869965.1). Taxonomy (NCBI): domain Eukaryota; kingdom Metazoa; phylum Chordata; class Chondrichthyes; order Orectolobiformes; family Rhincodontidae; genus Rhincodon; species Rhincodon typus. Next base: position 3,372,105 of record NC_063378.1, on the reverse strand, counting down.
AGATATAAACTAAAGAAAAGAATGAAATATGTTAAGGCTATTAAACTTCACAGAATACTAGTTTCTTTAACTACTAAACTGCAACTGTTCCAATATATTAACATCCCATAAACGTGCCTTTCGCAAAGGCACAAACAGAGAATCAGATTGTCTCACATGCACTTCTGATAATAGAGAAAACTCCAGTTTTTTTTTTTGGTGTAACAACGAGAGCGGGATGCATCAGCTTTCAAAGCCCTCTTCCAAAAATCTCATCAACTGTTCTATATTTCTTCATCAAGTTACTCAGTCAAGCAATCGTGCTGCTAAAATTTGGCATAAACTTCCGATAAAAAAAACCAATCAATCCCACGGATAGAGGTAGTTCCATTTTGTCGATGATATGTGAAATTCCACAGTAAACTTTATTTTCACATGTCGTAGGGACATCTGTCCATTTCCATTAACATGATCTAGGAATCTAACTTGGACTTCTGCAAACTCACTCTTAACCAGTTTTATCACTGAGACCACCTTCTGAAGTGGACGGAATAACTCTGCTAAATATTAGAAATGCTATACATGCGTGAGGAACAATCACTAGATTGTCGAGACACACCGCATAATTAGTTAACAACGACATGTACTGATTGGTTAGTCTTTCAATCGTGGCTGGCACATCCCTCATACCACATGCCACATCTTTAAACTGTTCGAGTTCATTTGGTGTCACAAAGTCCCGAATTACCTTTGTTCATTCGGAGTAAGGTACCTGCCAGGCTCTTTGAGTGAGTCAACTTTATAAATATGGGTTGCTTGTACCACGATCTCAATGTAGTCTTTCCGTTATTGAATTGTAGATGAATCAGAGTTCGTAACTGCGTTGATTTTGCGATAGTTCACGCATAATCGTCGGGATCCACTTGTTTTTCTTTACACTATTATTATGGGTGAGGTCCATTTGTTTTAATTCACTTAGATTATGTCAGTTCTTCTTTCAATTTATTTTTGAAGCTATGGCAATTGTAGGGATTTAAGTCTCTGAGGAGGTGCTTAATTGGAACAAGATTACCAATGACTATATCATGCATTATCACATTGCTACTTCGTAATTTATTCCCACATATCTCTCCTTCTGATTGTAATAATTCTTTTAGATCATTTCGATTTTCCTCTGGAAAGTAACTCAATACTTATCCCAACTTTTGAAGACTTCCTCTTTTTCCAAAATAATTTGAGGAATGTCTCAGTTGAATTATTTTAACTTGCTTCTTAAACCTGTTTTGTAAACATTAACACATTCTCCTTTTGCTGTCCTTCTCTACTAGTATATACTGTGAGCATTTTCATACGTGCACTTTGTGAGATTCCTTTCTATTTGTCGTGTTTATCAAATAATTCACCTCACTCAATCGTCTTTCGCTCTGATAAGGCCAACTAAATCTCGACTTCAACAGCTCACCTGCCACTGCTGTAAAACTAGCAATTGATCTCCACAAGCAAAATTATGAATTTTTGATGTATTGTTTCCTTCCTGTTTTATCACATGTTGTGCTACTTTTAAATGTTGTCTAGCCAATTCATGCCCTCTATTTAATTACTTTATTTTCCTAAAAATGTGAAACGTAGAAAAGAAAAGATGTCATTTCTGAACTCTGGCTCATAAATTCCTCATTAAAAATTATCAACGTCATTTCACCTCATGTCCACAAATTAATTCAAACTTAGCCGATTCAGTTGATTTAATAAATGCACTCTGAATTAAAAAATGTACAAAGGGAATTCGTTTATCACAATCATTTGAATAGTCAAAACTATAAGGCATCATCATTGTCTTTAAAATTTGCCACTACCATTCTAATGTTCTTTATGATTTCAGAATGATATGCAGTTAATGTAAGTTGTTTCATTCCTAAGCAATCCATAATCTCCTTGAAAAACTGATGTAAAATTAAAAAAAAAACGATCCAAATGTATTTCTGTGTGTAATCCGTCTCTAGTTAAAAAAAAAGAGTAACTCTTTGGCAATCTTTATTTTTAGCCATGAGACAGTGTACTGGGATAGCCTGCGGAAATCTAGTAGGCACATGCATTATGCTCAACAAATACTGGTTCCCATTTTTGCTTTGAGGGAGGGCTTTTTGCACGATCAGTTAAGACTGTTGGAAAAAGTTCCATAAATGCGGGAATGTGTATTAGCTGTGCAGGTTTTATCGCTGCCTGAGGTTTCTATATTAACTGACTTGTGTGACGTGTCCAGCAAAATTCAAATACATCTTGTTGCAGTCCTGGCCATACTAAAATCTGTGTTTATTTTTTTCTTCTTTTTCCCCTTTTGCCTGGAGTGTTCCTTTATCGGACTGGCACCTCATGTGCAATCTGGAACACTTCCTTTCTATGAGCCATCGGTAAAACAACTTGATGAAATTCTGATTATTCTTCATCCAGCTCAAAATGTAATGGCCCCCACTTCGTTATTGGTGTAGTCGTTGAAACGTGGTCACCCAGGGTGGCTGATTGGGACTGCCAATCTGGTCCGATCAGGGAGCCCTGTCTGGCAGATAAAAACCAGAGCGTCAGAACTCCTATTCACTCTGAGAACTGGCTCTGACGAGATGGTTCAGTGTCAAGACACTCCACGTGCAAATAAAGATTGACTCTTCTGCAGAGTTATTTCAGTGCCACCAAAAGAAATGGAAATCGTTGCCAGAGGAGGTGGTGGAAGCAGACAGCATAGCAATTTTCAAAAGAAGTTGGACGAATGCATGAATAGGAAGGGAATAGACTGATACGGATCCTGTAAATAAATGTGTTTGTGCAAGTTTGGAGGGCCGTAGGGCCTGTTCCTGGGCTGTAATGGTCTTTGTTCTTTGATCTAAACCTTACACATGTAAGTATATTATTTAAAGAGCTCTGGCAATTTCTCTTCAATCACAAAATAACCAGGTTGTGCAATATTTTGTAGCTTTTTAGTTTCCACTGTGCTTTCTTTTTTACCACTTCAACAGAACTCACTGACTTAGTCTATTTTAATACATTCGTTTTCCCAATACTTTTCTTAAACCAACCGTACAGTATCTTCACGTCCTCTACTTTATTGCAATGAAAACACCTGAGCTTTTTCCCCCAGCTTCTGCCGAATCACAGATTGAAATTATTGTCGGAAGACAAACTTTGTTCTATGAATCAAGTCATAATCATCAGTCATTGCCACTTCGAATCTGCAGTGCCAATCTCTGCTCTTCGACATGAGTTCTCATTTCTTCATGAAGTGATTTTTTGAACTCCACCAAAACAATCATCTAAGAACGGGATATATATTTATTTTCAAACCTTTTTGTCCACGTATCCAAATTACTTGGTTCGATCCTTTCAAATTCTCTGTACATTTGAAAAGGCCGTTATATTTCTAAAGCATTGTTTGTAGGCCTCTGGAACATGCTCAATTGCAATTAAGAAGTCAGTTTGCTCGTTATCATACTCCCCAGATGTTTCCACTGATAGTGGTGCAAATACCTGACTAAATCTACCTACCTATATTGTTTTAACAGGCATATTAACATTGTTGCAGGTTATTTTTAGTATTTGGCTACTTTAGCAAATGAAATTTAATGTTATAAAAACCGTTTCTCCATCCTTCTTGTTAAACGTAGCTGACATTTGTAGATATTTAAAGAGATCCCCGGCAGGCCTTTGGCTACAATGGGATTGCTCTCTATCATTGTCCTGATCAACACTTCTACCTTTCACTTCTACCTGTACCATTTTAAGTTGACATTCAGTTTTCAGTTACCACTTCCAAATATTTGCTGCAGTTTATTTCCCCTTTCTGAATATACACAGGCAACTCATCTTGTTTTGCAATTGTGAAGATTTCACCTTGCTTACTTTCTGTTAAACACCCAAAGTGATTTCTTCCACACCAGAAAACTCTAAGTGACTGAGAGAGCCATCACTGCACAAAGTGCACCCTGTTTAAAACAAACGAATACATTCTCTGAAAAAAAGACACTCACCACTTTGAGTCCCATTCTCCTAAATCGAACCTGGAATTTGGCAGTTTGATCGTAGGAAGAGCAAACAATTTGTTATGAGCCAGATAAAAACCTTGAGGTGTATCAAGGATTCAGCCTCGACACTAACTTTTACTTTATTTGACGATGCTAAAATTCCATTGGTTACATGACTCAGTTTCAAGAGAAACAGTTTTTATTCTTTAACCCATGGCTAAAGCAACAATAAAAGACAGAAGAACTATAATAAATGAATTTGGTGGGAAAACTTAGCAAAATAATAGATTGTTTAACTACGAAACAATAACTGTTCCAATATAGTAATATCCCATAAGCAGTCGAGTGACAAAGCGAAATTCAGCAAACCAGATTGTCTCACGTTTGATTCTGGCAACAGAGGAAACTTCAGCTTTTAATTGTAACAAACAGAAAGAGAGAGAGAGTGAGAGAGAAAGAGAGGGGGGTGGATTGAGAGAGATGTTTTAACTTTCACAACCAGCTTCCAAATGCTACCCAGCAACTACAGAAAGCTAAACTAAAACCATGGCTCTGTGAAAGCTTGATTCCATCCCTTCATGCTTTCATGCTGATGTATTGTTCCGACAGTTAAAAGAAAGCTTCACAAGCTGTTCACAGTTTTTAAGCTTGGGAAAGACTGCTCTGTACCTCTGTGTCAACATCTGTTCATCAAAAAAAGCAGGACAATATTCACAATTTCCAAAAAAAAAAAAATATTTTGTCACAAAGGTACCAGCGTTATATGCCACCAGCCAGGGAATGGTTGGGAATCAGCTGGTTCTGTGGGACTGGAAGAAGGTCCATAGCACGATAGTTTCTGTTAAACATCCTGTCACCACCAGTTAAAGCTGATCACTTCTGGATTCTCACCATAATAGTGGGAAAGACACAAGAGATGGAAGTCTCACAAGAGAGGGTGCAGCAGTGTCTCTGATTCCGAATTAACACAAAGGATAAAGTTAAAGGTACTGCAAAGAACCCTGCTGAAAATATATCACGGACATAAACAGAGCAAGTGGCGCCAATGAATGGCCATGTACTGGAACAAAGTACAGCTAATGGCCCACTGTGCCAAATTATTTCTGTGTGGTGAAAATGTGATAAACATGCATTATTCTGATGCTCCTGGTTATAGAAAATGAAGTTAAATTAGGGAGTGTTCAATAACTGGTGGACTCAAAAACAAGTTTACAGGCAGTTTGGGACAGATGAAAAGAAAAAAGTCTTCGGGGAACTCTGGGACGAAGTGAAAGGAGTTGAATTTAAACTTAAGTTGAAGTGGGCGTCTCATCCAAGATATCAGAAATCGTCTGTACACCATCCTGCCAAAAGCGGAGGCGCAAGTGAATGGCTGGTGAAACTTGAAGCCCTGGAATCAGAAGTCACTAGTAAATATGCGACTCTAATCGTTCCAGCCTTAAAAACTACTAATGTAGTCAGGATTTGCAGTGAATTTAAGATCGTAATGGACATCGCTGTGTCCAGATAAACAACTATTCAACTCATTGATGACCTGCTCAGGGCACTGGCTGGGGAAAAGTAACACTCAAAATGTATCTGTCACGTAGGTCCGCTACAGGCGACTTCATTTTTACATCAATCGGAACTTGGTCTGTCACAGAGGACAAGGGATTACATTTGGAGTAGATTGTGATGTGTCCAGAGTTGCGTGGACGCTTGTATGGTTATTCTTCGAGGTAGAACATTTGTAAGATGTTGAAGAAGCCCTGAAAATGTTGCAGGAGATTAAAAAAAAAGTTAAAAAGGTGAGTATTTTTTAACTCTACAGGACTTGGGCCATGTACCGAAGCTGTAGGATTACACAAGGCGCTCATTGAAAATAAAGGCTTCCTAAAGTCCCTTACACTACAGGATATATGTCAAATTAGATCATTCTTGGGACTTGTAAACTACTATTGCAAGTTCGTGTCTGATCTGGCGAAGGCACGAAAGCAAAACCATTGATTGCTGTCTAAAGGCCGACCGTAGAAATGGACCCAGGAAAACAACAAGGCTTACCAGGTGATATCGCAAACCTTAGAAATGCTCAGAAGTGTTGACGTTTTACAATGCAAAGATGACGCTGAAATTGACATGCGAAGCCTACCCTCATGGGGTTGGTGCTGTACTGCCACACATCTTGCCTGAAGGAGAGAATAGACCCATTCATTCTCACCGCCGTTTCTCGTGATGACAGAGAAGAAGTACGCTGGAACAGGGAAAGATGGGATTCGACATCGTTTCTGGGATTTGCAAAATCATCAATTATGGCAGGCACCTGGTGCTTCTGAAAGACCACAAGCTGCTAATATCATTTTTGTTTTTTTGGCCAGAAGATGTTAATAGCATCAATGGTCATGCAGTACCTACAGAGATGGGCATTGACTCTTTCAGGATTCTCATATGAAATCAAATAACGAGAATCAGGGAAGCACGACATCACAGATGCTATATAGAGTTTACAACAATCAGGAGATATGAATGTTCCCGAAAGGAAGCTGAAAATTGAGTACTTTTCTATGGAAGACAGGTACCAGTGTCAGCTACTCACGTAAGAATGCTGCTCATAATGACCTGGCTTTTAGCTTAATGGTGGACCCCGTGCTGAGAGGTGTGACATGGCATAGGAACCGTCCAGAATTAACCCTTACCGTTCCAGTAGGTGGGAGTTGTCCGTACCAGATTGCATTATTTGGATGTTCTTGCGTTTTTTTGGACACTGGAATCTAGATTTATATGGCCTCGAAATGAACTTAGATTTTTAACTTACTTCGTTTTACACCTTTTGTTCTGAGGATGACTGCAATTCAATTTACATATCCCTGAAATAATTTCTTCTACCAACTATGTATCGTAACTTAAATCACGTGATCATTTACTTGACAAATAACCTTTTTATATGCACCTGAACATTTTCTCATTGTTACATATAGATTAAAAACCAAACTTATCGTTTATTTCAAATATTGTTCTTTCACAATTTCAGTGGCAACATCTCAATTGTTGGCACAATCATGTACTCATTTCACCAGATACAGTTTCTATTTCCTGTATCAAAAAACATTTGCAATTCTTAATCTGGCACACTCATCTTTATTGCCCTTTTATTATCTGAGAAGGTTTGTGTACAATTTAAAAGTAACTATTATTGTATTCTCACTGTTTTCAGTGGTAGTTTCAACCAAATATATTCAAAAATGGATGTCATATACATACAGTAAAAGTAGTAAAATTTTAGTCAGTTTCATCATAAAGTATGCTTTCGTAAAATCCAAGCTTCACCAAGTAAAGCCACATTTCTCAAATAACTTTTATGACCACTTTACGTTGCTGGCCTAATATCGTAAGAGACCAGTTGACATGCTTACCAATGTCGCTATAATTGTCTGTCCACCACAGTGTCCTCTTGTTTACCATGTATCCCTTGCCTTCATTGTCCAGCGCCAGGGTAGCATTTCACACATATCAGATTGAATTATTTACCCCAATAATCTGCCAATGGAACGAGCCTGTTTTTATGCATTGTTAACCTAATGCCACACTTGACAGAGTTTAGCTTTTCTGTCACAATTTTTGCATCATTTGCAAATTTACAAAGAACCTTCCTACATTCAAGTCTGATTCGTCAGCTTTATTTTTTCTGATGATGGGATGAGGCCAACACTGGCTAGGCCAGCATTTATCATGTATCCCTATTTGTCCAGACGGCAGTTAGGAGTCAACCTTATGTCTGTGAGTCAGGAGTCACATGTAGGCCAGACCAGGTAAGGATGGCAATTTCCTTCCCTTAAGGACATGAGTGAATTGGGTAAGTTTATTTCTTTCTTGCCAATAGACGACAGTTTTATCAATAAAATAAACTTAACTCAAGACTTTAATTGACTTCAAATTCAGCTTCTGCTGTGGCTGGAGTCGTACCCTGGGACCAGTACACAGTATGGCTCTCTGGATTAATAGTCAAGCCATTAACGCTACCAGGCCATGGCGTCCCTTACACTATATGCAAGAGCACAAGCAATGATCCAACACCCATGAACACCAACTTCCAGTTCACAAATAAAGTCCTCAATCATCTTCTATCATCTATCCATCATCTTTCCTTGAATGCCATGGATTTTTAACTTTGCTATCAGTCTCCCATGCAGCAGTTTATAAAATGATTGGCTGAATTCCAAGTAAACCATCTCCAATGCATTATCTGTATCCACACACTGAGTCTTACTTTCTGAGATATCCTCTTAACAAAATTGTGCCTTTCGTTTTTTGAAAACAAAAATCTCTACCTTTTCGTGTGTATATTAACTATGTTCCTCGGCATTGCCTGCAATATTTTCCTTTATGTTGGGATTGGAATGCTGGTCCTGTAGACACCAGTGTTATCCCTTTCTCCCTGCTTCAAACCTTTTGGTCTTAGGAAGAAAGGGATAACACAGGTGTCTACAGGACCAGCATTCCAACCCCAACAGAGTAGAACATATTGCAGGCAATGCTGAGGAACATAATTTCCAGTAATCTGAACATTTGATTTAGATTGTAATTTTCAACCAGCAAACTTCATCATTGAGCCAAAAACAATATAAACAAGGAATCGACCACTTTGATTCAATTATAAACCACTGAATCAAAAATTGTTTCGCTGTTTGTTGATATGAACATGACAACCACAAAGAAATTGATGGAATGTCAGAGCTGTACCAGTTCGTGGTTTGCTTGAGATATCTTTAAAAAAAAACTACGGTCATTGGACAGTTAGTTAGTCCACCACAACCTTAAGTTCACCTGAACCATCACCGATACCTCTCTTTCCTTCCATCTGTTTCCATCTCTGGCAACGACCTGGAAACCGGTATCTATTTCAAGCCTACCGACTCCCACAGCTACCTAGAATACATCTCCTCTCACCTACCTGCCTGCAAGAATGCCATCACATATTACCAATTCCTTCACCTCCGCCACATCTGCTCCCAAGATGAGAGATTCCACTCCCGGACATCCCACATGTCCTCGTTTTTCAAGTAGAGCAAATTCCTCTCCAGAGTTTTCGAAAACGCCTTCGACCACATCTCTCTTGTTTCCTGCAACTCATCTCTCACTCCCCCTCCCCGGAAAAAACAACAAAAACAGAATCCCCCTTGTCTTCACGTACCACCCCACCAACCTTCGGATTCAAGGCATCATCCTCTGCCACTTCTGCCACCTGCAATCTGACCCCACTACCAAGGACAGTTTTGCATCCCCACCCTTACCTGCCTTCGGGAGGGACCGCTCTCTCCGTGACTCCCTTGTCTGTTCCACACTCCCCACTAGCCCCACCACCCCGACACGTTTCCCTGCAACCGCAGGAAGTGCTACACCTGCCCCTACACCTCCCCCCTCACAACCATACCAGGCCCCAAGAAAACCTTTCACATTAAACAGACGTTCACCTGCACATCTGCTAACGTGGTGTATTGTATTTGCTGTTCCCGATGTGGCCTCCTCTACATCGAGGAAACCAAGTGAAGGCTTGCAGACCACTTTCTGGAACACCTACGCTCGGTTCACGACAAACGACTGCACTTTCCAATCGTGAACCACTTCAACTCCCACTCTCACTCCTTGGACGAGATGTCCATCCTGTGCCTCCTCCAGCGCCACAACGATGCCACCCGAAGGTTGCAGGAACAGCACCTCATATTTCTCATTGGAACCCTGCAGCCCAATGGTCTTAATGTGGACTTCACAAGCTTCAAAATCTCCTTACCTACGCCTCATCCAAAAACCAGCCCTGCTCATCCCCGCCTCTTTGACCTGTCTGTCTTTTCTCTCACGTATCCGGTCCTCTCAAATCACTGACCTACCCCACCCCCACACCATACCCACCAGCTTCATCCCTGCCTCCTTGACCTGTTCGTCTTCCCTTGACTGACCAAACCACATCCTAACTCTTCACCTACACCCACCTTTACTGGCTCCATCCCCACCTCATTGACCTGTCCGTCTCCTCTCCACTTATCTGCTCCTTTATCCAGCTTCCATCCGCCTCCCACTCTCTCTTTATTTACTTCAGAATCCCCTTCCCCTCCCCCATTTTTGAATAAGGGTCCAGATCCGAAATGTCAGCTTTCCTGCTCTTCTGATGCTGTTTGATCTGCTGTGTTCATCCAGCTCTGCTCCTTGTTATCTCAATTACTTTGCAGGGCTGTTTGTTCACCTTCTTAAGAAGTCCCAAAGATGTCAGGTCGACTGTAACGCAATTGTTTCCAATACTAACGCTCCCAGACGTGAAATTATTCAAACTGCATTCTCAAATATACACATCCATGCATCCTTTCGATTTTTCTTTTTATCTCTGTTGTGACTCCAAAGATTATAGAAATCGATTAATTTAATCCTCCGGACTTGTTAGTGAAAGTACAAAATTAACCAATCGTAAAAATTTGATAGTGATAGCTTGCAACAGCTGGCCAACGTTAAGTTTTTCTTTTATTCTATTTCGTGACAACATTTCAAATGCATTGCAATACCGGCATAAAACAGTATTTTCGGTCAAAACACCTTAGACGTTATAAATGAGTAAATTGTTCATAGCAAAAGATTTTTGTGGAGTTCAATAACTCATTGTAAATAAACTGCTGCCTATTGTTATTGAAGTTTACGATGAAATAATTTGGAATTAAAATGCATGTACAAAAGAGGGGTGTTGCATGATCCACAACACAGAATACTGCAAGTTTCAGATCGTATGGTTATTTCTTGAAGTATTCCAAATTTTCACAATGGTAAAAGACATGTGGGCTTGACTTGGTGGGAAACGCAGAATGTTTTCAAATAGGAGAATTTTAAAAAAAATGCAAATACTTATATATTAAAGGTATCCTATCTTTTAAACATTATTTTTGCTTCAGTATATAGAGCAACAGAAAACTTATGTTCAATCATCTCTGTGCGCGTCCAGCATCTACAATGGAAATGTTGTTGCAAAGGCACCATTCATTTTGAAAAAAAATCACAGCACCAAACTTACATACACATTTCGGATGCTTGAATGCCATAAAGGAAAGACAGTCATCCTTATGTCATTCTTATGACTCTGCTTCTTTTCATTTTCTTTTGTTGTTCATTTCGTAAGTACATAAGTCCAATTGGTACACTTTAAAACTTGCTACATGATGATGGAGACTTTCACAATGCAAACAGAGATTTATTTCCGTTCTCACGAGTTACAATACTTGAATTGTTAACTATTTCCAACTTACCTTCGAGCTACTTATTTTGTAGATTCTTTCTGATCACTAGTTGAAGGGACCATTTAAGCATCTCAAATTAAATAGTCAAGATGCAATATTTTCTACTTTTGTGTGTTGCTCGATTGAGTAAGGTCACGCTTCTGAATGAAGATGATCATGAGTTCTCCACTGGTGCAGGAAGAGGCAGCAGATATCACCAGGAATGACGGTGGGAGGAGATTAAATGACCCAATCTGATACCATATAATCTACCAGGAGTTTGTGCATATGGGCTTTAATGACAGATAAATAAGCAAGTGAGATGGGAAAACAATGGCTTTTTTAAAACTCATGTTCTGTGCATAGGCTTGTGGATGTATTTGCTAGTAAGTGATGACTGTTCAGAATTAATCCATGCAAATTTATTAACAAACGTTACAGGCCTTAAAAAAAAAACTTCCTAATACTCTTTGATGTAGAGAACAATTTGCCATGGATGAGTACAGAAAAGTGTTTTTCGGGATAAAAAAGGAAGAAATTTGAGGAGGTAGTTTAAAATTTACTTAATAGCTGTTGACGTCACATTTTGTTGCCAGACATTAAAACAATGAATAATATCTTCCTGGTACATAAAGTGCATGAAATTAAAATTGCAGGGGCATGTGACACCGAAGTTTCGACGACAGTTTTTTGTTAAACATACGACTCTAAATTTAAAGCTCACGTTACTGTGGCAAAAGCAGCAACTTGTGTTTATACTGGAAACATTAAAAGGTAATATTATTTTAGCAGGTAGTTTTGAGATCGTAGCTTAAAAATAAACGTTGTGATTGACCTTGTTTGTGATTCACCAACTAATGTTATTTAATTGGCATCAAAATAACACATATACTCCCCTTAAAAAAAAGTTTATAATTTAACTCTTAATGCTCAAGGAAGAATGAAGCAAGTTGTCACACAAGTCCCAAATTTGTCAACTTTTCTTTCTTGTAACCGTGAATTCTTGGCATTCCATTTAGTAGAAAATTGATTTTTCAAGCATATAGAACAAGACTGTAAGTTCATAAGTCCCTGTATCAAGAACAAAAGCAACACATTGAAACAAATGTATCAATGCTCGTGCAGTAACTAAAAATAACAGATTCAGAGATTGGCTTGAATTGTATTCTAGTATATTTCCAATGCGTCTGAACACGTTTTCCCATATCTTGAAATAGAATATCCGGACTAACAGCTATTTGTTTCATTTGGTTAAGAAGCTGAAACGCTCCAAAAATAGAGAGGAAAAGGTCATATCTCTTGGAATTCTTGATGAATCAATTTATATCTAATCTGGTATATTGAATTTGCTATGCACTACTTCATAATTATGTTGTTTCAGCATTGGAGTGCCAGGTATGTGAAAGGTATGGTTTCATATGGAAGAGCACAGAAAGAATATTAGCTCTGTTTACAACTTGGCAGACAAGATAATTAACTACCATAGCATATAATACAGTATTTGTTTAAAAAAAAACAACAAAAAATGTAAGTTCCATGTTCAGCCATCAAGTTTTTCTTTAGCCTCTAGTGGGTGGAATTCGTTTCAAGTCATATTCCACTTGAAAGTGTTTCTTTTTTCTCTCACTGTAGAGAATGAAAATGAAGTTTACTGAGCTGCTTCAACTATCTCTCAACCTCACCATGAAATGTGACAGTTCCTACAAACTAGCCATTGACTTTCAAAGTTAAAAGCAAGTTCTCGATAATGTGGTCATCTATTCAAAATTAATTGAGATTTCCTTGCTTGTGACTTGTTATTCGATTCTAAAATGACATTCCTGCCTGCAAAATGATATTATAACCCTATTGTAGTCGTCACATTGTAGTTTAATACCGCTTTGATTGTCAAAATCTTCCTTTAAAGATAGATAATTTTGCAATTTGATTCATTACACTAACAAATGTTTAAAGGGAAGACTTATCTGGTGGCAAGCTTAGGTCATATTGGAGGTTAACTGAGTGAAAAGAAAAACAATTTAATGACAGCAAATATATCCTCCCAAAAAGCTAAACAAAGTAACAAAAAGTAAATTTGCTTGAATGATTGAATGGTTTCATGCATGGCTATAGCCTTGGAATTCATCACTGGGACGTTGAAAATGCATTTATGGTTTTACTGCCTCAAAGTTAAACATCCTACATTCAGAGGTAATGTCCTCGTTAACAGTCGTTATACTGCAATGTTTCTTCACATTTTACATGTAGCTAAGTTTTCGCTTCATTTCCCTCACGTTGCATGACAGTGGAGTGCTACAACAATCGCCATGTTCAATATTGTTCCTTAAATATATTTTTACAAAAGTCTTTGTTTTCGCATTCTTCACTCGAAACAGTGTTGCTCCCGAAAAGACACAAAATTTACAAAGTCAGCAGGGGAGGTAGAGATCTTCTTGTAATAATACTTGATTATTGGCGCAGATCCCCAGTCTGCACTAGTGTCCCTAGTGTCACTAGAATCCCACTAGTGTCTATTGTGAAGTTGGAATTAATAAGGTAAAACTTGTCTGATGATGACCATAAGTTAATTGATGCTAACCTTTTCCTTGGCAGAAAAGGTATCTGGTTCACCCTTGTCTATGTGGGAAAGGTATCTGCCAACCTTTTCTGACTTGCATTTGATTGTCAACTTGGAGCAATATGGTTGATTCTTGACTGTTATCTGTATAATTAGAGATCTGCACTAACTATGTGGGCATTTGCCATTAATGACCACATACAATGAACACATAATGATAAAAAGAACAAACAAGTTCAATCGATTATGCAAAATGTCTCAGATATTGTGGTTTCGATCCTTCAGTGGCCTGACTGAAATAAACCCGCATGTCAAAGTATAAATATATTCACAAAACAAAAAGCATAATCATAATCTTTCAAATTATTTCCTCATTAAAAGAAAACAAATGCGTGGAAAACTCTTTATGCTGGGGTTGCATTATAAATAAAACGAGATTTTATTGTCACGAGCACTCAAATATCGGGATACAGGGTGCAGTGAAAACTGTACAATAGTGCCATTTCCAAATGTCATCTAAGGTACGGAAAAAGAAGTAACAGAAACATCTTAGATAACAATTTTAAAAACAATAAAAATATTTTTAAAAAATAAACAAAAGCATGAATCGTGGAAATATATCCAAAAAGAAAGTGAAACATCAATGTCTTAAAGTTTGATCTCCATAAGGTATGTAACAATTCATCCCCGCAGTCAGCACTCCTGCTTCTGCTCCACGTCCAATGTTGCTGCTGCATCTGCCAGCCATCTGAATTCGTTGCTACCCCAGCCGCTGTCAATTCAAGTAACTCACTCCATGATTTTAGGACCTTCGCCTGATACTGTTGCTACCTCGGGTACCAAGACAATACTAAGGCTTTGCAAGTTTATTTTGTCCTGTATTTTGTTTATGAAGAATGGCTGGGACAGAGGTGAACAGCGATCTGCTCAAAGCCAATAAAACAAACCGGTGGTGAGACCTATTTTTCTTTAAAGTTGGAACAATAGAAGAAGCCTTAATAGGCAGGATCAAGCTCCCACAGAGCCTAGATTTTTAGCTTTATCTTTCTGTAGTTGAATCTGAATGCGGGAACTATTATTCCTCTCTCTGTTGCAGCAACCATCTGGAAGTGGATGTGAGACAGTTTATTTTACCGAGTTTAATAAATATTATCTTGTTTGATGTATTATTTCAGTGTGGGGATTGATACCTAAATTATAGAGAAAATAATTTACTAACTACATTTAAGTGTAATGTGGCGTTTCTCCTACATCATGTGTTAAATCCATATAGTAGCTATACTTACACTAATTAGTAGTAGGGATTTATTTCTTTGTTGCTGATGCTTGGACTTTTTATTTCTTTACGGGATGAGGGACATCGCTAGCTAGGCAGCATTTATTGCCCATTCCCAATTGCACAGCGGGCAGGTCAGAGTCAACCACATTGCTGTGGGTCTGGAGTCACATGGAGGCCAGACCAGGTAAGATTGGCTGCTTCCTTCCCGAAAGGACATGAGTTTCATGGTTATTATTAGATTCGTAATTCCAGATATTTTTATGGAATTCAATTTTCACCACCTGCCTTGGTGGGATTCGAGCCTGGGTTCCCAGAATGTGATCTGGGTTTGGAGGTTTAAAGTCTGCCCATAATACCATTAGGCCATCATCTACCCTGTCAGATAGCCGATTCAGATATTTCAATGTCATGATAATATTGAATCCCATTTTGCCTCGTTAACAAATAATATTATAGCAGCAACTTCTCCAGTGTGATATTGAGAAATAATGCTTTCGATCCCCCAGGAGAGCTATCAGGCCCGCCGTTAAGTTGTCAGAAAGAGATGGAATGGTTTTGCTGTGTTTTCAAAAAGTTTATAAATTGTTGAGCATACCTTCCCTGATCTTTGTTTTTAATGCCACTATTCCTTAATGCTGATATTTAACGTTTCATCCTGACCAGTCTCCCTGTCTGTTTGTAAGTTGCATTGATGTATTCATGTGAATCCCCATTTGCGATGCGCCTTGTATTAAACCCCAAGTGCATTTTTCTTCCCAGCGTGAGAAATACTGTCTGTGCTGAAGATTGCAAGACCCAAGTTTTTCTTCATTGAGCTGAGACAAATACAATTTCCACTGCAAAGTTGATTGTGTGTGTGTGTGTGTGTGTGTGTGTGTGTGTGTGTGTGTGTGTGTCATGATACCATGCATTTAGGAGATGTGCTCTATGCTCTTTCTGTTGCAGAAGGATTTTGTGGAAATGTTTCCGACGTGTCTCCTCCAAGCAGGCAAATTATAAATAGATTTGAGTTTCTCCCTGGGAGTGTTACTTTTTTTCAAATAAGACAAAAGAATCATGTGTGGGCGGGTTCAGGTTCACACAGAAACAGAGGAACTAGGTTGTGGTTTCAGGTGGTTTACTTTTTGTTACTTAGCTGCTCGTGTGGACAGCTCGAATTCACACAGCTGCTAGATTAAAGAATAACATAGAGCACGTTCCTCTTAGAAATCAGAAGGGTCAGATTAATTCATTCAGTGTTCACGAGAGTGTAGATAGACAGCATGAGAGAATAATTGTGTTGCTGCATTGCATTTAGGCAAATGATCTGCTTGTGGGATTTTACCTATGCTGGAACATTTTATTATTAGTAATGAAATAATACATTGGCTAGTTAAGAATGTCAATAGAGTAAGTTATATGTATAGTAATTTGTTGCATTTTAATTAAATTGTAAGGATAAAGTGTGTTTTGATTAAAGTTCAGTGGTGGACCAGTAGAATCATATTTGGAACAGAGCGCCTTACACTTGTCTTTAACATAAAATAAAAGTAATGGTGTAGTCCAGCTCCATAATAAAAAAAGAAAAAAATGGGGAACGTTGTTATGGTCTTTAACAAATTAGGGGCTTGTCCACTATTAAAATCTAATTCCAGTTTGGATTTAGGTTTATTGGTTTCAAGGACACTGAGTGGTCAGTGTGATTTTCTTTTTCCCACGAGAACAGCCAGGTCTCTATGAAACTATGCACTCTGAAGTTCCTTTCTGGAGAGATAATAGGTTATCATTGTATTTTGAGATCATTAGAGATAACCTCACAATTTGTAAAGTTGAACATCATCGACCCAACTTTCTTTTCCATTCACCTAAACTGTCTGTATCTGTTTGCAAATTTCTTATTTTGTTATTCGTACTTAATTCCCAATCTACTTAAGTATTATGTAAACATCTCATTATTGTACATTCTATCCATGAAGCGAAGTCATTTTTGTCGATTACAAAATAGTTGGGGCGAAAACAGAATGCTGTAGCACTCCACAAGTTTAATTTTGCCAGCGAGAAAAAGAAAATAAATGAACAATTTATTCCATAATTCCAGATCACATAAATGATCTGGAAGAACGTATAGATGGTCTGATTAGCAAGTTTGCAGATGACACTAAGATTGATGGAGTAGCAGATAGTGAAGGGGACTGTCGGAGAATGCAGCAGAATATAGATAGATTGGAGAGTTGGGCGGAGAAATGGCAGAGGGAGTTCAATCCAGGCAAATGCGAGGTGATGCATTTTGGAAGATCCAATTCAAGAGCGAACTATACGGTAAATGGAAAAACCCTAGGGAAAATTGATGCACAGAGAGATCTGGATGTTCAGGTCCATTGTACCCTGAAGGTGGCGACGCAGGTGAATAGAGTGGTCAAGAATGCATACGGCATGCTTTCACTCATCGGACGGGGTACTGAGTACAAGAGTTGGCAGGTCATGTTACAGTTGTACAGGACTTTGGTTCGAACACATTTGGAATACTGCGTACAGTTCTAGTTGCCACATTACGAAAAGGATGTGGATGGAGAGGATGCAGAGAAGGTTCACCAGGATGTTGCCTGGTATGGAGTGCGCTATCTATGAAGAGAGGTTGGGTAGATTAGGATTATTTACATTAGAAATACGGAGGTTGAAGGGGGACTTGATTGAGATCTACAAAATCATGAGAGGTATAGACAGGAAGGATAGCAAGAAGCTTTTTCCCAGAGTGGGGGACTCAATTACTAGTGGTCATGATTTCAATTTGAGAGGGGAAAAGTTTAAGGGAGATATGCGTGGAAAGTTCTTTACGCAAAGGGTGGTGGGAGTCTGGAACACGTTGCCAGCGGAGGTGGTAGAGGCGGGCACGATAGCATCATTTAAGATGTTTCTAGACAGACACATGAATGGGCAGGGAGCAGAGGGATACAGATTCTTGGAAAATAGGTGACAGGTTTAGATAGAGGATCTGGATCGGTGCAGCTTGGAGGGCCGAAGGGCCTGTTCTTGTGTTTTAATTTTCTTTGTTCTTTTGTTCTTTGTTCTATTCCGACTTCCAAATTTCTGACTATTAAACAATGTTATACCCAAGGTATTCTGAACACAGTCTGATAGTTTACTGAGTAGACAAACAGTAAATTAAAATTCAGTCCATGATCATTTGAGCCACAATGTCACAAAAAAGTTGTGAAGCGAAAGGAGTTAATGATCTACTTATTGTATTGAATATGTGCATATTTTACAATGCTACTGTCAAATATATTATCTTGGATTCTTCTGATTTGAATTTGCAACCACCCCGAACAATCCATCAGGAACAATTTTCATTCTATAATCACCTTTGTCACCATTAAGTATTCAACCCAATATGGCATACGGAATCAGTTATTGACTGCACTGTCCAATTAAGTCAATTTATCTCATAAACGCCTGAGGTGTTATGAGCTCAGCATATTAGCCTTCGAAGTATTGTTAGAAGTTATTTCAGTTGAAAAAAAAATCAAAATAAAAGTTTAAATAGCTTTCTGCTTCAAACTATCGAGTTATGAAAACCATTTAATCACTTTCTCCTTGCTTCACTCTGTTATGCTGTTTCTCCGTGATTTAGTAATGTGCTTGTCTTTTCCAGTTACTTTTCTCGCATTAACCAAGACTGTCTTGTACGCCTTTTTGTTGTCTCCTTTTATTTCTGTTCCTTAAATTCTTCACAGCTTTCTATTTTTTGGATTAAGATGATTCTTCTTTTTATTTTCTTTTTTTTAGTGTACGAATACATTTGTTTCTTTTTTTCCCCCACGGTTACTACCATCACCAAGAATTTACAGCATTCCCCTAGCTGTGATGTCACTGCAAATTGATGTTTACTATATTCTTTTGACAAAACGTAATTACTAAACAAACTTAAGCAACCTGTAAACGTCATGTTGCAACTAGAATAATGCCATCGTTTTATGGATTGAGTCCTTGAAAGAAGTTACGCAAAAGTTCGATGACGTTGGAAAAGTAAATGCTGTCTATTTGAATTTTCGTAAACCCTTCCACAAGAATCCACATGGCAGACTAATGAGTAAAGTTAGGTCACATGGGATTCAGAGTGAGCTTGCCATTTTGAAACATAGTTGGCTGACCGGCAGGAAACAGAGACTGGTGGTGGATGGGCGTTTTTCAGACTGGAGCTCTGTCACCAGCAGTGTTCTGTCACCAGCAGTGTTCTGCTGAGTCGATTCTAGGTTATCTTTTGCTTGCCATTCGTATAAATAATTTGAATAAGAAGACAGAAGGCATGGTTAGTAAGTTTGTGGATAATACCAAAAATTGTAGACATAGTAGACAGTGAAGATTTTCTCAGATTACAAAGAGAACTTGAGCAAATGGATCAATGGGCAAAAAATGGAAGATGGTATTGAATCTGAAGAAACTGAGGTATTGTATATTGTATAAACATGGGTACGGCTGATAGGATAAATGGTAAGGGCTTGGGTAGGTTGTAGAACCGAGGGATCTAGAGATGCAAGTACAATTTCTTTGAAGTGTGCGTCGCATAGAGTCAGGCTGGGTAACAAGGCAATTGGCACGCTGTCCTTCTTTGCACATTCCTTTGAGGAGAGGAGTTGTGAAGCCATGTTAAGATTGTAACAGACATTTGTGAGAGGTCTCCTGGAATGCTATGTGCCAATATTCAGCCAATTCGATTGACTCTATGTGATATCAAGAAATGGTTGGTGTCACTGGATACTGCAAAGGCTACGGGCCCTGATAACATTGCAGAAATACTATTGAAGATTCGTGCTCCAGGGCTTGCCACTCACCTAGTCAAGATGTTCGCTTATGATAACGACACTGGTATCTATGCGGCCATGTAGAAATTTACTGAAATATGACCTGTACACAAACAGCAGGACAAAATCCAAACTGGACAATTAGCACCCTATCTCTCGACGCTCAATCATCAGGAAAGTGATGTAAGGTGTAATCAATAGGTTATCAAGCAACAGCTACCCAGCAAAGACCTGCTCAGCGATGCTCAGTTTGGGGTTCCGCCAGGGTCACTCAGCTCCTGACCTCATTACAGCTTTGGTTGAAACATGGACAAAAGACTTGAATTCCAGAGGTGAGGTGAGTGTGACAGCCGTTGATATCAAGGCCGCATTCGACCAAGTGCAGCATCAAAGAGTCCTAACAAAACTGGAATCAATGGGTATCGGGGTCAAACTGTCTGGTGATTGAAGACATACTTGACACATAGAAATATGGTCGTGCTTATTGGAGGACAACCATCTCTGTTCAAGGACAGCTCTTCAGGAGTTCGTTAGGGTGTTGTTCTCGGCCCAACCATCTTCAGCTGCTTCATCAATGACCTTCCCTCCATCATAAGGTCAGAAGTGAGGATGTTCGCCAATGATTGCACAATGTTCAGCACCATTCGTGACTCCTCAGATACTGAAGCATTCCTGCTCAAATGCAACAGGATCTGCACAATATCCAGGCTTCGGCTGAAAAGTGGCAAGTGACATTCGCACCAAAAAAATGCCAGCTATGACCAATGCTAGTCAATTTAACCACCACCCTTGACATTCAACGGTTTTACCATCACTCAGACATCCACTACCAACATTCTGCGAGTTACCATTGACTAGAGACTCAACTGGAATCACCACATAAACACAGTGGCGATAAGAGCAGCTCGGAAGCTAGGAATACTACGATGACTAACTCACCCCCAAATCCTCAAAGCATGTCCACCATCTACAAGACACAAGTCACGATTGTGATGGAATACTGCCCGCTTACCTGGACGAGTGGAACGCCAACAACATTCAAGAATGTTGACACCATCCAGTACAAAGCAGCCCACTAGATTGGCACTACACCCACAAGCGTCCACTGCCTCCATCAGGGACGCTCAGTAGCAGCAGTGTGTACTATCTACAAGATGCACTGCAGAAATTCACAAAAGATCGTCAGAGAGTACCTTCCAAACTCATGATCATTTCCATCTGGAAGGACAAGGCAGCAGATATATGGGAACACCACCACTTTCAACTTCCTCTCCAAGGCTCTCACCACCCTGACTTGGAAATATGTCACTGTCCTTCGACATCGTTACGTCAAAACCTGTGAACTCCCTCTCTAATGGCTTTGTAGATCAACCCACAGAGGTGGACCACAGCTGTTCAAGAAGCCAGCTCACAGGGATGGGCAAGAAATGTTGACCAAACAGCGACACCCACATCCAAAATTAGTAAAACAAAAGTTATGGGCGTCCAGTTATAGGAAAGATACTGTTAAGCTGGAGACGGTTCAGAAAGAAAAAAAAGAATACTTGGATATTACTGTGCATGGAAGATTTGAGTTATAAAGAAAGCCTGGATAATCTGGAACCCTTTCCATTAGAACGTAGAAGGTTGAGAGGTGACCAAATGGAAGGTTATAAATTAATAGAAGGTACATATAGAGTTAATGGTAGTTGCCTTTTCCCTAGTTTGGGGGATTTAATCTTTCGGACTATAATTTTAAGATGAGAGGAGAGAGTTTTGAAGAAAAAAAGTCATGAGAGGCATTTTGTTTGCAGAGGTTGTTTCACGTATGAAATGAAATTCCTGAGGAAGTGTTGAATTTAAGTTCAATTATGACCTGTAAAATGCATTTGTATATGTACTTCAATAGGAAAGGTTTGAGGAATATGGGGCAGGAGCAGATAAGTGTAGCTATTTTAGTTTGGAATTATTTTCGGCATGAACTGAAAGGCCTGTTTCCACGCTGAATGAATCTATGACTCGATATGAAAAAAAAAAATTGACCAGCCTCTTATAACAGCAAAGAATAAAAGAGACAGTTTCCACTTTATGTCAACCTCTTATTTTGAAACTGCCCACATTGAGAGTCAATCCAAGGTCTTAGTCATACAAATTAATAACAACTGAAGAGCAATTTCTGATCCTGGACCTAAATCTCGTCCTCTGAATGATATCATGGATATCACAAGGGCAAACATTTCAGAGTGAAATGCAGAACAGTGATCATATAGGCAGTGTTACATTTCCAGTGTTGTTTTGATCCTATTTACTTTGTTTTGTTTCATTTTTAAAAGAAAATGTTATTGATGATTTGATACTTGATGTACCTCCAAATGCAAAAATGCAGCTTCTTTGTTATGTTCACAGCTTGGTGATACCTGTGTTCTACTGCGGTGTCGAGGAAATTTGTGTTCCAATCTGACAAAGCAAATGTAGATATGTACACACAAGAATGAATTGTTGTTTAAATAGCCAATTTCGTTTACTCTGCTTAATTTATTCTTCCAAATTTATTGATCTGAAATTTTAATTTCAATGAGTAGTAAATGTATACTTCACATATTTTACTTATCTTTAGGACACAATATAGAGCTTCCTACACGATTATAATTAGTACTTGATCTAAATTAGGATCTGAGTGATTTGGTTTCTCAGACTAGGTCATGGAAAAGCTGGTTACACAATATAAACTAAGAAAATAAAACTTTTAATTTCCAATTATCTGTTGACAAATACATTATAATTTCTGGACACGTTGAACAAAATTATGTCTTCATCTGTTTTCTATCATTTTTTTTAATCACATAGATTGTATTCAAAGCAATGAAGGTGTTAACGTTTGCAGCAGTGTCAATCAATTCAGTAGTTTCATCGGCGAAAAAAATTGAGAATAAAATGGGTTCTGAAGGAATTCAATAATTCTTTAATTCTCCAGAACGAAGACATTCCAAAGTCTACTGGAGTGAACGTTAAGGTAACGAAGTCTTGTCAATGTTTTATTGCAGCAACATGGAGAAGCATCTGTTATTTCATATTGTCATTATCAAAATTCAGGTATAACGTGAATTCCATTGTGCATTGTTCAGGAATATAGTGTGCAATAGCTGCAACGTACGTCTCAACGTCCATGCCACAGAAATTGAGATAATTAACACTAAACAAAGTATTAAAAACTACGTGGTGTTACGGTGTTGAAAGGGATAGATTTTTAAAACTTACATTCTAACTGCTTTCAAAACTAATGGGTTAAACCAAACGGCATCAAGCCATTTAAAAACAAGACATGCGTCTTAAGAGGAGCACATTATCTTATTACATTCAGAGTGTTACACTTTTTACTTAATGGAATGCCATACCTTGCATTGAAGTACAAGTGTACAGTAAAAGCCAGTCCAGTCATTCAATCCACAGCGACCGTCATTATTGACCATACTCTTAGAGTTAAAAGACATATTACGTAGTACTGTGTATTATTACTATGATTCCGCTACTTTCACCTCCATCTCTTTATCTGCAGCTCCCCCTGAACACACATCCAGTCCTGAGGAAGAGCAATACCCGAAACGTTGACTTCTTCTCCTCCAGATAATGCCTGGCTTATTGTGTTTTTTCAGCCCTCTGTTTGTCCATCCTGAATTCCAGCGGCTGCAGTTTTTGGTGTACTCTAATACTGCTTTGATTACGTGTTACTTTAGTTTCGGACAAAAAAAATGTTGTTTTCTAGACAATGCTTATTCTAATATGATGTTGATTAGCATCTGAATGATTTTCTTACGCATACCCGGTGACAGAACTGTTATTTCCAGAATAGAAACATAGACAATGCACTTTCAATTGTTAGAAAAGTTTGGCTAATACCACTTTATTTCATATAACTAAGTAAATGTTATTTGGTTGTCTCTGTCCAATATTATTAGTTCCTTTTGATTTTGAAAAGATTTCCTAGCCACTTCCTGGTCAAAATGAAAAACGTTTGCCAAAGTAATGAGTCCCAGCTTGGTCCATACTTGGTGTCACGTGTTCCATTACCATGCATGCTATTCATCCTCTTATAGACTTTGTTGCGAAAACGGGTGGAGGACTGGTGGATTGCAAAGCAGGAATTTAGAATTTGATATTGTAAAATGATAGTAAGGAAGTGATAATGTGCTTTTTTTCTGTGCCTCCAGCATTAAAAAAAAAGTATGTTTGCAGCTTGTGGTTAGCAATCCAGGCAGCAGCTTTGTTTAATTAACGAGGCAGTCAATTTGATTATCACCCAATTAATTTGTACCAGGACCTTAGAGAAAATCAACCGATTAAATTTAGTTAGATAAGTAAATTATTACTTGTCGATTTTAGAGTGATTGAAAGGAGGTCGTTTCATTTAAACAACTCTTTATCACAGTTTGAGATTTTTAGGCAGATTATATCACTTTTCACACATCTTTCAATAGATTATAGGATGAGGCAAACCTCTCTGCGTGTTTCGGTTTTAGTTTCCAGAGTGGGTGTTGACCTTCACATTATAACAGATTGGGGACTCAGGTCCAGTATCTGGATACTTCAGGTCTGGGATCTGGCCGATTCGTGCCCTGGATCTCAATGGATGTGAATGGATTTGGACGGATTTGAACAGAGCTGGGGTAAGCAAGGCCTGAGCAGATTTAAACAGACTTTGGGGTAGTGTCATAAATTGTAAATAATACTTAAGTAAGAAGTTGGGGAATGGCTATTAACGTTGCTAAGGAGGCTTTTGGAGTTCGAAGATGCTTCCAAAAATTACCAAGAATGTTTAGAAAGACAGAAAAGGCAAAATGTTTTGAATTAGCAGAGAGGAGAGAATTGGGTTTAACTTTAACAAAGGCATAAGACGAAAGCAGAAATTGTAACGGAGTTACATAGAAACATAGAAACATGGAAAATAGGAGCGGGAGGAGGCCACTCGGCCCTTCGTTGCTGCTCCGCCATTCTTCACGATCATGGCTAATTGTGCAAATCTACAGCGTAATCCTGCTTTCTCCTTTGCTCCCATTCGCCCCAAGTGCGAATATCCACTCGCCACTGGAATACACTAATGTTTTGACATTGAGTACTTCCTGTGGAAACGAATTCCAGAGGCTCAGACTGTTTGGGTGAAGAAATGTCTATTCATCTCGCCCAATACCGTCTACTCCGAATCCTCACACTGTGACCCCTGGTTCTGGACACATTCACAACCAGGAACATCCTCCCTGCATCTACCCTGTCGACTCCTGTTGGAATTGTATAAGACTGTATGAGATCAGCCAAGCATTTAGGTATATCAGAGTTAGAAAAAAATGAACTGCAAATTAGACGATTTGAGTTGGAACATAAAGAAAATGAAAGAAGATTCCTATCTACAGAAAAAGAATTAGACGGTTTCAACTTTGAAAGTTGGCAATTAGACAGAAAAGTAAAGAAGTAGAACAGGCTACTTTGAGTGCTCACGAATTGATATCAGTAGAAAATAAATAAGGCATGAGAAATATAAGGAGGGAACCAGGTCAGACTTATGTCCAGTTTGAAAGAAGTAAACATAACAAGTTTGATAGACTGGTGAGAAGATTAAAGAGTAAAGACTATTGAGGATCTTAGAGAACCCTAACGCTAACTCCAGAAATTTTCAGAATCCATACTAACGAACACACAATTAAAACTTTCAGAACAGCTGCAGAGATGGCGGATAAATACACATTAGTGCACAAATCAAAATCTAGCTTCTGACAGCAATTTCATTCTGCGAGTGATAGAAATTGGGAAAGAGGGAGATCCTTCAATGAAATACAAACCAAGAAAAAGAACACACTGACAAGCGTTTACTATATGTGAAAACGGAAACGCAAGAGGGCAGAAAAGAGGTGAAAGACCTTAGGTGTTTTCACTACAATAAGGTGGGACACACATATCATAGTGCTGGCGGTTTAATAGAGCACTGAGAAAAAAAAGTGTGGCAAAGGAGGCTGAAGCAGTGGGGATAGTTGAAGTTTTGAAGGAAAGCCAAAGACTATTTGAGGAGCTGCAGAAGAATGCCGTCTAGTCATAATGAAATATGTGATAATGAAATAGTGCCTGATATCTTCGAAGATTTCACCTCTGTGAGTAACGTATATTCAGGAAGAACAGACCGAGAAGGCAAAGGGGTTAAAATATTGAGAGTTAAAGGATCTGGTCAGTCTCTAACAGCAAGAGATGGGTGTATATGCAGTCCTTCTGATATGTTGCCCGAAACAGTGATAATTTGCGGAATATTTCGAGAGGGATTTAGTGTTCCTCTGTGTAAGATAAGACTAGAAAGTCCAACGAAGACTGGGAAGAAAAAGTTGGAGTGATTGATAGAGTGCCTTTGCAGGAATATGGTTTGTTATTGGAAATGATCTGACCGGATCAAAGCTGGGACAGATGTCTATTGCAGCGGAGAAGCCAAAAGAAAACCAGGGAAACGGAGGCGATAAAACAAAAACACCTTAGGATTTTTCAGGACTATGTGGTGACAAGATCCCACAGTCAAAAAATAAATCAAGAAGGAAGACAAAAGAGAAAGAAAAAGGAATTGACGTCGTTTGCCGACACCATGTTTGATGAAATAGTAAAGGAAAAACATAAGCAGGTAAATAATCTGGAAGACGTGTTTAGTTCTGAAAGACGAATGCAGTTAGAACAAAAAGGTGAGACAATTAAAAAATTAAATCATAAGACGTACTCAGAAAAGGAATCAGAATGTATTCTAGAATGTTATTAACTGAAGGATAAAATCGTAAGCCGAAATTGACGATCTTTCCAGATTAGCACAATGCGAAATGAGTGGAAGTTCACCAAATTGTGTTGCCGGTGGAACACAGACAGAAACTATGGTGGGTACCACACGAATTACCTGCATAAGGTAATGTAGGAGTGAGGAATACTAAATCTAAGTTACAGAAGCATGTCTATTTGTCTGGATTACATAAAGATGTGGTTGAATGCTGCTGTACCTGTTATATATGTCAGATGGTAGGAAAGCCACAATCAGTAACAAACCCAAATCTTTTGTTGCCAATTCCCGCATTTGAATAACTATTCATGCGGGTTATGCTTGATTGTGCAATTCCCCTCCTTAAAAACAAAAGTGGGAACCAGCATTTGTTATTCATACTGGAAGTATCTACCAGGTTTCTGGAGGTAATTCCATTCTGGACTGTTAACGCAAAAAAGTTTGTGGAGAAGTTGCTTGCTTTCTTTACCCGTTATGGACTATGCAGGGAAATTCATTCAAACCAAGGCTACAACTTTACTGCCATACTGTTTAAGGAAGTCATGGATAGTTAAGGCATTCAACACTGTAAATAAAGTGCGTACCATTCTGAATACCCAGAAATATCATAACGGTATGATCAAACCCCAAAGGCCATGCTGAGGGTTATTGCCGGGATTACCCAAATGATTGGGATAAAGGTATCCAATTTCTATTGCTTGCTATTAGAGAATCTCCAAATGTATCTACTCAGTTTACTCCAATTCAATTTAATCCAAACATGACGTAAGGGGTCATTCAAAATTAATTAAAGAAAAGTTACTAGTTTCAAAGTCAGAATCTCACAGTTGGATTACGTATCTGAGGTCAGAGAATGATTAAACAGAGCAGCTGAATTACGTAGACAACATTTGAAGGTGGCACAGCATCTAACGAAGCAAGAAGTAGTCAAAAAATCTAGAACTCGTATTTTTTCCCTTGGTGATAAAGTATTGACACTGTTAACATCAGATTCAGAAGAAGGTAAAACAGCTGAATTATCTGTTGAAGATGCCAGATAGGAAAATAAATAAATTCGGGTGTGTCAAGTGAACACGCTGAAATCTTACTGTGACAGGGAAAGGGAATGAAAGAAATAGACGTCCTTCAAGAATACGGCAGGGTGGTGAGCTCCCTGTCCCAGGAGCAGAGAACTGAATTGAAAGACTTGTTGCAGTGTTATGAGGACACGTGTGAAAATAGAATGAGGAAGGCTAATACCATAGTGCATGAGATTGACGTAGACAATTTTGGTCCGATAAAACAACACTCCAACAGATGCAAAAGGAAGTGGAAGCGATTATCAAAGAAGATATCATCGACCCGAGTCAAAGTGAGTGGAGCTTACCGATTGTGTTGCTTCCCAGACCTGATGGTACTGAACGATTCTGTGGAGATTGGCAGAAGGTCAATGTTGTGACTAAATAGGGCTCATACCCTGTTCTACGGCTGGACATCTGTGTGGAAAAAAATAGGACGATCCACTTACGTCTCAAAGTTGGTCTTACTTCGCCATTCCCTGCAAGTACCTCTGTTGGAGAGAATGAAAGAAGTTAATGCTTTTGTAACCGAAAATTTTCGATGTCAATTTAACATAACAGTCTCTGGAATAAAGAACGCACCAATCCCTTTTCAAATAATTATGAACAGAGTTTTGGCTGGATTGACGAACTGTGCCTTCAATAAAGATGAATTTGCGATCTTTAACTACTTGTGGCAATGTCACAGGGACAATTTAGCAGAGGACTTTGAGAGACTGCAGAAGGCAATGTTGTTCATCACCCTGACAAAAACAGAATTTGCGAAGACAAAATGACGTTCTTAGTGCAAAACCTCGGACATTTCAGATTACACCGAAGAACGTGAAGACGAAGACCATCGAGGAATGCCCAACACCATCTTCGAAGATGGAGGTGCTACGATTTTGGGACAAAGGAAATTCGACAGGAAATTTGAGTAAACGTTTGTAGTGTGTTGATACTACTGACGGAATTGCCAAAGACGAACATGGAAATTCGGTGAACAGAACATTGCCAGGAAGGATTTGAGAATTTAAAAACAGTGTTAGCCAAAGCTTGAGCTTTAGCAAGTGATGTAGGGGTTGGAGCTGTGGTGTTGCAGCAGGACGTTGTGGAATTGAAAGTCCAATCAGTTATTTTTCAAAGAAACTCAATGTCCACCAGGGAAAATATTCGACCGTTGAAAAATAGTTATTGAGTTTGGTACTGCCCTTACAACATTTTAATTTTTATATTGCAATCATTGTATCAGAGATGGCTGTATACACTGATTGGAATCCTTTGACATTGTTTGGAAAGTTTTAAAGACAAGAACACCAGACTATTTTGTTGGAGTCTTATGCTAACAAGAATTCAATTAACAGATTGTGCGTGTTGTGGGACGTGAAACTGTTATTGCAGATGTGTTACAACGTATTTAAAAGAAAAAAAAATGTATAAGTTGGAAACGGTAGTGTTCAATGTCAGAAATATACATAGAATTATTATGCTAGATTAATGACCCGTGGATCTGGTAATAATGGAGTTAACGTTTCAGGTAAATAAAAAAAGGATGACGGTTGTTTCTCTCTCTCTTTCTCTCTCTCTTAAAGGGGGAGGTGCTGCGAACTTGAGTAGAGTACTTATAGATTGTTAGGGAGGTGGTTAGAATTTGATGATTGTGAAATGATAGGAAGGAAGTGTAATATTTTAAAAATATATTATTTGTCCTCAGAGGTCCAAAACAAAATGTCTGCCGGCAGGTTGTGGTTTGCAGGTGCTTAGAGAGTTCCTGAAATTGTCACATTCATATCAAAGGCTGTGTAGTTAGAAATCCAGGAAGCAGTTTTAGTGATAACAAGGTGTAGATCTGGATGAATACAGCAGACCAAGCAGCATCAGAAGAGCAGGAAAGCTGACGTTTCGGGTCTGAAGAAGGGTTCAGAGCCGAAAGTTCAGTTTTCCTGCTCCACTGGTGCTGCACTCAACACACTGAAGAAGGGTCTAGGCCCGAAACGTCAGCCTTTTTCAGGCCTGAAACGACAGACTTCCTGCTCCTCTGATGTTGCGTGGTCTGCTGTGTTCATCCAGCTCTACACCTTGTTATCTCTGTTGCTCGATTATAGTGTGATTGAAAGTATTTCATTTCATTTAACGACCTCTTGATAACAGCTTCAGGTGAGATGTAAGTTATACCACTTTTCACACTTCTTTTAACACACTATAGGATGACGCGAGACTCCCTTGGTGTTTCAGTTTCAGTTATCCAAGGGAAACGACCTATACTTTGTAACAACTGTGATCTGAAGCTCTTATCAGTGTAAACAAGAGGGGACATTTTAGGTCAGACAATGTGTGTTAGGTATGAGGCATTGTTTAGAATCTGTTTGTGTTTTGATTTGGAATAAGACTGGTTTTATTTCC
Source organism: Rhincodon typus (assembly GCF_021869965.1). NCBI lineage: Eukaryota > Metazoa > Chordata > Chondrichthyes > Orectolobiformes > Rhincodontidae > Rhincodon > Rhincodon typus. Next base: position 3,342,058 of record NC_063378.1, on the reverse strand, counting down.
AAAGTAGGCTATCACAAAACGCCACATTGACTGCCTGTCTGTGAATGTTGCGCTTCTTGAGCAAAACAGAAATTATCTGCAAATGTAACTTCATCCCATAGGCCTGCATGTGTGTGTTAATGAGGGAGAGAAAGAGTGACTGTGTGTTCATGAAGGGGGAGAGAGAAAAAGTGACTCTATGTACGTGTGTGAGGGGAGAGAGAGAGAGAGGGAGCGTGACTGTGCGTGTGTGAGAGGGGCAAGAATGTTTGTGAGCGGGAAACGTTTAGTTCTCTCAGACATAAAAAGAATTCGCGGGTTTACATATACATATAAATCAATTAAAACCTTCTAACTGATTAAAGATTTAACAGCATCTTAAGTTTGTTTAATACATCCTCATCAGTTGTGTGACCATTTGATCATTTCCTGATAAATTCTGTGACTGAAACCATCTCGCTGACACCTAAAGGAGGAGCGAGATTCCAAAAGCTTGCGTTTTTATATAAACCAGTTGGTCCATAACTTAGTGTCATGTGATTTCTGAACTGATGTTCAACGAAGCAGTAGCCATTCAATAAAATCAAGAATGTGCTATTTTTGGCCAGCCGTTTTTGATGGAAATTTGGCTCAGCATCAAAATGTATTATAGTCCTCTTTTCTGAAAATGTCAAGGAATTTGAACTCACAAATGGAAACAGTATAAAGCCATAAAGCAGCGAATTTTATTGCATTGTTTTCTATTGTTAAGTAGTGATTCTCTTGCACAGCCTGTTCTGAGTATCATTATGCAGGCTTGAAGTGCACATGTTATGACATTTTGTACACAGCTGGATAGTTCACATACATAACTGCAATCAATGGGTCGGAAGAATGAAACTTTACATTCCATTCACTAGCTGTGGCACCTCCGCAAAAACAATCTATATGTTTTACACGTCCACAATTTGAATGTATTCTACATCCAAAATCAGGAGATTCTTCGCGAAATATGCTGCTCTAAAGACAATTCTACCGTTTTCGAGTATGTGAGAGGAATAGTTAACTTTGCATAAACGAAGCATGGAGAAAATGTAATCAATACAGGCCACAGTGTCGTCTCCAAAGACACTTCCTTCAGCAACATTGCGATGGGAGCAATCCAAACAAAGTGAGTTCTTTATCCTAACCATAAGCCAGCCTTAGGAAAGATTCTTCCTTCGTGATTTTGATTCCAGATGTTACTTCTAACGAAATTTGGCCATGTTGCTCCTTCTATGCAAATGTCTGAGCACCATATTTTTAAAAAAAGGTCTGCAGTCTTAATTTGCGTGTATACACGTTTATAAGTACCTTCGAAAAAAGTATTCGTCACATTGCCGCCCCTGTTACTCCATCACTTTTAACATGTTGATGGCAGTAAGGGCCATAGTGGATCAATGCTATTTTGCATCACCAGTAACGCAGGTTCGATTCTAGCATCGGATGATAATCTATGCACAGTTTTCACATCCTCACCATATCTCTGCGAATTTCTTACAGGGTGTTTCAATTAACTTTAACAGTTCAAAATAAGCAGGGTAGATAGAGTAGCCATGCCAAATTTCCCATAGTGTTCAGGGATGCACAGGCTAGGTGGATTAGTTGTGGGAAATGCAATGTTACGGGGATTGTGTGAAGCGCTTTCCAAAGGGTTAGTGTGGACTTTAATGGGCAAAATGGTCTGTTCCCACACTGTGGGGATTCCACAACTACTTCAAGAGACCCCTTCTTTTCTACTTTGCCTCATCTCTAATATTTTTGCATTTAAACTGTTTTCTTTTTTTTTAATTTCAGCAAAGCATATTTCATTCATCATGCATAATTGTCTGTTTTCTTTCACATCACGTTTTTTTTCTCACTATCTAATCTATATCAATTTTGATGACATAATAGTCACTCTGCTGCAACGCATATTGCTTGTAAACAAAATATGTCTCACTGCAATAATGTTGAGTTATCTTTAAATAATACTCACCTTGTATTTATTTAGGCTAAAATCGTTGTCATGCTTCTGAAAACAGTTAATTACAAATTTCAATCCGAGTATGCTGGAAAAACACAGCAGGTTTGGCAGTACCTGTGAAGAGAAGCAGAACTGATATTTCGAATCCAGTGACCCTACTTCAGGACTGATGATTGCAAGGAAAGTTTTGCAGAAGATGAAGTTTGGGAGGGTTTGAGTAAACTACAGGTAGAGATAGAGAGCAAACAGACAGAAAAAATGTTGGACATGCAAAGACATTAATAAAGGTCAGACAGGGAGAACGAATGTCTGCTAATAGAGACGATTATCAACTGCCAGTGGGTTGTGCCTATTAGTAGCACATGTAATGGCAACGCCTGGATCATGGATGAGGTAATCATACGACACAAGCTGCTCAAGCAATGTACGTATTAAGTCCCGAAGTTTGAAGTGTTTTCAAGTGTCGAATGGTATACTGCTCTTCTAACGTATGCTGACATTCGCTGGTGAACTGTAGCATGCATGATACAGAGACTTTCCAGGGAAGTCAGTGATGGGTCGAAGTGTCAGCCAACTGGAAGTTCAGAGTCATTTTGTGAACAAAAGATTGTCTTCTGCAAACTGGCCACCCAGTCTGATTTGCGATTCCCAGTGTCGAGGAAACAAAGTTGTGAGCAGAAAATATAGTGGGTGGTATTAAATGAAATGCAGGTAAAGTGCCATTTCACCTGGAAGATGTGTCTGGTGCCTTGGATGATGAGGAAGGCGGAAGTAAATGGGCAGTTGTTACACCTGTTGCGATTGCAAGGGAATGTACCTTCGGGTTTAGGGGTATGTTGAGAGTGAAGGAAAAGTGAAGCAAACGTTCCGTCTTAATTCTGACAAGGGATTTGGAGTGGAATATGTGCCTGGCAGTAGCATCCCGCTGGAGGTGGTAGTAATGCCACCTAATGCGTCGTTGAATGTGGATGCTGTTGTGATTGTAAGTGAGGCAAAGGGGACAATCTCCTTTAACGGAGGGAGGTTATACACCAAAGTCCAGGAGTAAGGTCTGACCCGACTGAGCGTCCTGTCAACCAGGGTTCTGGGAAATCCTTTGTCGATGAAGATGGTGGACATTTCGGAGGCCTCCTTGTTGAAGTGTGCCTTGTCAAACACATTCCACATAGATGGAGTAAGAGGGAGAATGGGATAGAGCCTACGCTAAAATCAGTGTTTGATAATATATTGACAAGGAAATTGTGAGTTGCTGTGAGTTTGCCGTGGATTTTGGTCGGCATCGTATCCTAAAAAAAAAAAAACTGGAAACAGAGATTCTAAAGAAGTGAAGGGAAGAATCGAAGATGAAACAGGTTAAAGTGAGAGTGGGATGCAAATTGTAAGCGAAATAGATCATCTTTTCTATTTTGGGATGAGAGAGGAACCCTACACCAAAGATACCATCAAAATAACACAGAAAGAGCTGTCGATTCGGGCTGTAGGAGGGATGAAATAAGAAATGCACGACAGACATCACAAATAGATAGACATAACTGGAGTCTATGCGGGAACTACGTAAGCCTCCAAACCAGCCGTCAATTGACAGGCCCTCGACGTGCAGAAGAACCTGAGAACACAGAAGATTTTTTTTTTTTAATTCCTTTCTTTTTCATTCTTTCTATTTACTGAATAAATATTCATATTTAAGCAAATTACTGTAGTCGGGTCTTGCCTTAACTACATTTAACTGAATTTGAAAAGAACCATTCAGATACATCTGTGATCTAAAATATTTTTTCTAGCCAAGGATGGGAGCTGGGAAAATGTTTAAGAGAATGGAAAATCAATCCGGTGCTCTGAAGAACTTCGGTATTCCAGGGTGGAAGGCGACTGCAACTATTACCTGAAAAAATGACGTGAGTTAAACAAAAAGTTGTTCAGACTGATGATGAGTTGGAAAGACGACGGAGGTTGGCGGTGGATGGGGATGGTTCAGATTTTCTCTTCCAGTGAGAAATGGAGAGACTTGAGATGGATGTGTCAAGAGATGGCACGCTCATCGTACAGAGCAGGCAAAAGCTGGAAATTCTTAACTTGACATAAAGTAGGTGAATTATCCCAGATCCAAGTGGGAAGTGTCTGGACAAGGGAAGAACTTGGGAACTGTTCATCCTTCTCAACGAAACATAGAATTGAAAAAATTTTGGACTTGGCAACTATTTCGCAGGTGCTTACCCAACCCCCTCATACCAGGTATTGTCCTCACATGGGTTGCTAACACACACAACGCACTGTCATCTACTCATCGTACCCATTAACATTTATTTATTTGCCCAATACGAACTTTATCCCGTCCTTATTCAGCCCACGTTTTATGTTCCGAACTCTGAGCTCTGTTGCATTCGCGCATGACCAAGTTGACAAGATGGTCACGCGGGGCTTCATTTAGCTGACGCAAAATGGATGAAAGGGTTTGACACTTACAGAAGATGTTCACAGCTAGATTTGTAGTCTCCCTGTAGATGTATTGAATAAGATGAGATTCTCCGCTAGACCGACTGGTATTTTTTTATCATCATTATATGCTTTTGATTCTATTCCTTGCATTCGCATTTACTATGATCTTATTACACTTCCCCAAGTATTTTGCAAATAATCTCAGATATATTGCCGCCCCCTTATTTCTCAGCAAAGTATACCTCTCCATTTTACTTGAATCTATAAGGAACAATTCTGCTCAATGAAATTCTTCATCACAAAACCTCAAACCTCTTTTGCACACTTCAGTCTGTATTCCTGTTCTGTACCAATGATTAAATTGGCAATTAGGCTGTCTTACTGTCATTATACTGATGTTATGAGACAATTACAGGAATGCTAAAAAAATTCATTTATCAATGTGTAGGCATAAGGGCTAAAATTGTTGATAACATTCGACAGCTACATGACCTTGAATGAGACTCTTGAACATTTCTTTATATGATAAGGACGGCGCAAACAACATGAGAGATAATAGGAACTGCCGATGCTGGAGTCTGAGATAACAAGGTGTAGCGCTGGATGAACACAGCAGGCCAGGCAGCATTGGAGGAGCAGGAAAGCTGACGTTTCGGGTCTGGACCCTTCTCTCTTTGACTGTTTTTGTCTTTTTTTTCCTGTGCTTGCAAGCAGCTTGTTTCTTTTCTGCACTGGTGTCTTGCTAGAATGTATGACAGAGAACACTTCGTTCTGAGCTGTTAGACTTCAACTTAGACCAAGATCGTGAACGGTGCCAGGAACCACCTAAGCCTATAGGCCAGCCGTCGATCGAGGGGTCCCTGACTTGCAAAAGAACACAAGGTTTATTTTTAAATTGAACACTTTTTAATTCCTTTTATTTACTGCATAAACATTCGTATTTAAGCATATTACTATTGTCAGGTCTTGCCTAAACTAAGTTTAACCAAATCTAAAAACAAACGTTCAGATACACCCTGTGATCCAAGATATTTTTCACCTCAAGGATGGGATCAGGGATTTTATTTTAAGAGAAGAGAAAATCAACCTGATGCTCTCGAGAGCTTCTGTATTCCAGGGTGGAATGTGTCAAATTCTGGCTTGGGGTGTAGCTGAAATGTCATCACAACTAGGACACCCAACAGGATGGGAAACGGCTATAACCAGTAAAATGGGAGAACTGAACGGCAGATTTATGTGTTTTGCGAGTGCACTGAAACTAGTAGGAGTTTTAATTCTTTGTGATTTGGTTTTAACGCGTCTTTGTTTGTTGGTTGATACATGCCGTCTTGCACATTTTGTGTGCTTTTGTTACCTGGAACTCGAGATCTGCCGATACATTGAAGTTGTTCCGCATTTTGATATTGTATGCTTATTTGACAGTGTGGTTTTGTGCCTGGATCAATGTGGAACATATATGGTTCATCCAACGTCCTTTTAAGAAACCATCATTGGTTTTGTAAAGTAAAAGTCTGTGAGGAATTGTCAATTCAAAAAATTTGCTTCGTAAATCTTCGTAAAAAAACCCGAATTGATTCATTAATTAAGTGATTGTCACGTGTACCAAAATACAGTGAAAAGATTTGTTTATGAGCGATACAGGTAGATCACAGCAAGCAAAGGATATACAGATAAAAAATACTTAGAGACATAAAGGCTACATTGTAGGTTACATTATATGAGGCCAGAGTCCATTCAACAGTCTGATAACGCCATGAAAGAAGTTGTTCCAGAGATGGCTGGTGAGTTTGTACAGACTTCTGTATCTTCTACCTGACAGGAGAGGTTGTAGGAGGTCATTACTAGTGTGTGACTGGTTTCTGATTATGATGCCCGCCTTTCTGTGTAGCGAGCAGTGTAAACAGAGTCCACGAAAAGAAGGTAGGCTTCCGTGATGGTCTGGGCTGGGCACACCACCATCTGTAGTTTCTTACAGTCCCCGGCAAAGTATTTGCCACATCAGACTGTTATCGACTCGACAGTATGTCTTCAGTGGTGCATGTGTAGAAGTTGGTGAGGGACCGTTGGACATGCCAATTTCCTGAGCCGCCTGAGGAAGAAGAGGCATTATGTCTTCTTGACTATCGCATTACGTGGCAAGCCCAGGACATGTCGTCGGTTCTTGTCACGTCGCATTATGTTCGGACTGCAGAAAGAATCTTGAACACATTTTAACACAAGAACCTACAATGTTTGAAATTTTATGTTGTGGCCAAATTGAGGTTCCCGATACTGTTTTAACAAATAGATGAATCCTTATTTCGGAATTATAACTTTTTTTTTCATTTTAAATGTACTTTGGTGTAAAAGCATGCAAGTAATAGAGAAATTTGGAACCTTGGAAATACAATCCTGTTCGAACAAATGGGGTCTGTTCTGAGAACTGAGAAAACTAATGGACACTTTACAAAAGGCAAGTTTAACAAAGAACGTAGAGCAGAACGTAGAACAGTACAGCACAGTACAGGACCTTCGGCCTACGATTTTGAGCCGACCTATTACCTACTAAGATCAATCTACCCTGCACACCCTACATTTTACTACACCCCAATGTGCCTTTTCCACGAGTCGCTTAAAAGTCTCTAAAGTATCTGACTCCACCACCAATGCCGGCAGCGCATTCCACACGCCCATAACCTCTGTGTGAAGAACCTACCTCTGATATCTCCAGTATACCTTCCTCCAGTCACCTTTAAATTATGTCCCTTGTAATAGTCATTTCTGCGCTGGGAAAAAGTCGCTGACTACGCACTCTATCTATGCCTGTCATCATCTTGTACACCTCTATCAAGTCACCTCTCTTCCTTCTTCGCTCCAATGAAAAAAGCCTTAGCTCCGTCAACCTTTCCTTCTAAGACCAGCCTTCCAGTCCAGGCAGCATACTCGTAAATCTCCTCTGCACCCCCTCTAAAACTTTCACATCTTTCCTATAACGAGGTGACCAGAACTGAACACAAAGACGTGATATTTTCCTTTCTTAAATGCATGACACACTTATTTCCCTCACAGTACGAGGAGACACAGATGATGTAATTACCTACAAGTTTTTAAGTGTAATACCATTTTTGAATCCGTATTATATTAATCTTAACTAACCAATTCTGCTTGACGTGGAATGCATGGATGGTTTTCTTTTAGAAATTGGAGACACTGATTGCTGACCATGTTTGCAGACTTTGAGTGCTGCAACACAGTGATGGACGAGACACCCTCAACCCATCAAGCTATTCATCAGTAATATATTTCTGTGTTGGGGAAGTACTATCGAAATAACAATTCTATTAAGTGACAGGAATCTCGAAACTACTTACGCTGGGTTTATTTAAGCGTATGATGACAAGAACTATGTTACTTACATGCCCCGGTATTCTAAAACATTTAAATAGAATAGGTACCTGAAAATTGAAAGATGTTCTGGAAAATGATAAATTGCATGTACACAGTCTTTTGATTTAAATCTTAAATATTTCGCGACTTTGAGGGAGTAAACAAAATTTGGACAAGTTTACATAGAGATGCACCAAATATTTAGAATGAGTAATAATTCAATTTAACAAATTGCGTCAAGTTAGACAAAGAACAAACAAAGTATGCTTTACCTGAATCAAACAGAAATGTTTGACTTCTGTTCTAAAATGTTATGCGATTGTGTGCTATGTACTACAAATCTTTCTAGATCTCTGGAATTAAATAAATAATAATAGTTAAGTTGCAAAATTGATGACACAAAGAAATTTAGGATGGAGGCAGAATAAAAAAAACATGATGCATCGAAATAGCAATTGACGTTAAAATGCATATTAGTGAAAAAGAAGTTTAATGAGAGAACTAATCTAATAGCTATTTTTGGTGATGTTTGTGTCCCTGTCTTTCTTTTTTAGCGAACTGCATTTGATGATCAAGCCACTACCCGAGGCATCGGGGCCATAAGTGGAGGGATAAGTGAAACCTCATAGATCATTTAATAAGTTCATGTGGGAATCAACAATGCATGACATGGAATTGGGACACCGACGTCAGTGTGCAAAAGTGAATGTTGCCTCTGAGGTAACAAACATGAGAGAATACAAGGAGAAAAATAAAATACAGAGAAGAACTGGTCTCAGACATGTAAGACTACTTGACAAAAGGATTGGTGTGTCCTTAAAGGGCACAAAAACATAATTTATTTGATAAGACACTGACACATCGAGAAACTAACTTTGAAGCAATGGCAGTTGTATTAGTGAATGATGCAAAACGAATGACAATCGATTTTTTAAAAAAAGTGTGATTGTCTATTATATGAAAATGTTACAGACAAGAAAGAATATGTACTCTGGAACATGTAATAGTGGAGTGAATGAGAGCGCCCATCGGATGACATGTAGATCATCTTGAGCATTTGTATGATGCATGCACTCCATTGTTTAAACGTGTAGTTGCAATTGTACTGTGTTAGAACAGTTAATGTATATGAAAGAAGGCTGAGCTAAGGCTCAGATGGCGTCGGATTCTGTAGTAAGGGAACCCCGGAGAAAATAAATGGCGGGAAGCATAAGCTGAATGTAAACCCTGAAGAATGTTTGAGCTGTCCTGTTTGATACCTTTTAGATTAATGGTGGTACATGCATGTGGAGGCAGTTCCTACCCAATGATACAATCATTCATAAAATTGGCAAAGGAGGAAATGTAATGAAGAAGTATCCTCAAGATGGGCACAAATCAATAGAGTTCGAGAAATTTTGAGACGATGTGTGATGTTATTTTACTGTTATTGGGTGGGGTGATCTGTGGATAGGTAACTAGAGGATAAAAGGAAACACAAATTCGGGGACCTGTATGTGGAATATAATGAATTTAAAAGCAAATTATGCGAATGATTACCCGTAAAAATAAATGTGGACGATTTTCTGGTCGCCCTAATCAGATAGTATTATCAGAAATGAAAAAGACAGTTACTCTTAAAGGGATAACACAAGTCTTACGACTAATTGAGTATGGCAGGAACTTTGTAAATAATTGCAGTGGACGTTCCTGATTCCTGCAAGACCTTATGAAAGAGGGGCGAGCCAGCTGAGGGAAAATTGAATGGAGACCTGAACAAGACGTTTTTTTAAATTAAAATCGAAGGGACACTAGCCTCAGCACTTCTTTTGCAGTGAAAGCAACGACAATCAGTCTGCAGTTTTGCTACAACGACACAGAGATAAGCTCCGGCCTGTGGGATGCTACAGAGTCGAAATGGATTCTATCATGATGGGGTAACACTCGTGTATCAGGGCCATTCAAGATGCCACTTTGGCACTGACGACATCCTCTCCATTGACACCAATGGGGAAGGTGATATCACGCTGTCTACATAGGAAAGTCCAGCTAGTGGATGCTGGCAAACTAAGGGGTGTCAGGACAATCGGAGACCCAAATGAGAAGACGCCCTGTTGCCTGGAGACAAGCACGTGGAAGTTGGTAAATGCAGTAGAGAGAACCCAGCAAGCTATATGAATCAGGAAGGAGAGGCACATGCCTTCATGGAGCAGGAAAAAGAGAGACAGGGTGAATTAATGAAGAGCCATTAGAGAAGCCAGATGTAAAATGCATTTTTTTAGATGAGGCCTGGAAGTATTATGAGTGTGAGACCCGGACAGGCTGTGTTGTGTTTAATTTGAAAGGGGAACTTTGGCAGGAGAGAGGATAGAAATATGCCAGTCCGAGCAGGTAGTGGAACTAAAATCACTGAACGAAAACCACTTACCGCCGCCATTCAACGTGGAAATAGACAGAGAGTTAACATCTATACAGTCAGTAAAAATGCCTTTGGTGTAGTCCATTATTAAATGATGGTTTTGGCAAGACGGTGGAATATTATCTGGAGTGGTAGTACAATCCAATATGAGACGCTGGTCACGGACCCAGTGACATCAGTCATTTAACTTACACAGAATAGAAAGATCCAAACACAAGTACAGAAAGGAATTTATGAACAGCCACTCATCCGGCACCCTCCTCCCTCTTTAAGGTTTCAAGGGCTGTCATTGCGTGATCATCAACAATCTGGCGGGAATTGGATCCACGATCCCAGGACGGCAGCTGGGATAGATTAAGGTCACAGATAAATGTATGTGACGCTACGACTGTAATTAAGGATATTACTGCTATTAAAATAAGCATGAAAATGCTAGTCCTCTGTGGGTTCCTCTCAATTTTCATCCAATCGAATGTAAGCAGGCACATGGTGAAAAGGAAACTAAATGTTAACACTACCCGCTGATTTCGTCATAGCCTTGAAAGCACATCCCTGTTAGTATAACTTTAAGGGTTGACTCCCCAAAGGCCACTGCGATCATTAACTTGATGGTGCACCCTTCTTATATATTATTCATTTTGATGCTGTTTATTTTCATTGTAGTTTTAATCATCTTGTGCAGGTTACAAACCCTTGATAACCATTCCAAAGCCATTGTCACACATTTACATCTACATCTCTAATTGGAACAAGTGTTGTCAAATATTCTCGGGTGGATTGTATAGGATGGGCTAAAGAGCTAAAAAAAAGATAATGATATTCGACAGTTGTATGATCTTGAATGTGCCCTGTTAACATTCCTCTAAGTGATGAACGCTACACAAGCAACGTGTTTTTTTCTGTAATTGTCTTTTCTGTACTTGCAAGCAGATTGTTTTTTCTTTCTATACTTGCAACTTGCAAAACTGTAAAAGGGAGAGTGTTCATTCCGAATTGCTGAACTTCATCTCGGACTGGGATCGCGAACAGTGCCAGAAATGTCCCAAGCCTCCAGGTCATCCGTCGAGTGAGGAGTCCCTAACGGCATTTGTTTTTATTGAATCAGAGATAGTAGGAACTGCAGATGCTGGTGAATCCGAGACAACAAGGTGCAGGGCTGAATGAACACAACAGGCCAAGCAGCATCATAGGAGCAGAGAGGCTGACGTTTCGGGCCTAGACCCTTCATCAGAAAAGGGGGAGGGGAAGGGGGTTCTGAAATAAATAGGGAGAGAGTGGGAGGCGGATAGAAGATGGATAGAGGAGAGGATAGGTGGAGAGGAAACAAACAGGTCGAAGAGGCGGGGATGGGGCCAGTAAAATTGAGTGTAGGTGGCGAGTTAGGGAGGGGATTGGTCAGTCCAGGGAGGACGGACAGGTCAAGGGGGCGGGATGAGGTTAGTCGGTAGGAGGTGGAGGTGCGGCTTGAGGTGGGAGGAGGGGATAGGTGGGAGGAAGAACAGGTTAGGGAGGCAGGGACGAGCTGGACTGGTTTTGGGATGAGGTAGGGGGAGGGGAGATTTTGAAACTTGTGAAATCCACATTGATACCATTGGGCTGCAGGGTTCCCAAGCCGGATATGAGTTGCTGTTCCTGCAACCGTCGGGTGGCATCGTTGTGGCACTGCAGGAGGCCCAGGATGGACATGTTGTCTGAGGAATGGGAGGGGGAGTTGAAATGGTTCGCGACTGGGAGGTCTTTAATTCTTTTCATTGACTTGACAAATGTTCCTTTTAAAATTATTTTTAACAAATGCTTTTATTTAAGCATAATGTTGTTGTCAAGTCGTCTCTTAATACATTTAACAGGATCCAGAAATAACCGCTTCGATGCACTCTATGATCTAACATCACAGTGGCTTCCTTGAGTAGGCGTCAATCTGCATCTAACCATGGAATCAGATCAAAGATGTGCAGCCACGAAAACAAGGTTACAGTTATACAAATCATTGCAGAAATGTGTTTGAAATATATGCACATCCGTAAATGTGACTGAAAAAAGTGTGTCAGTGCAAAATAAGGCCAAAGTGTTGATCAACAAATCCTTAGATGAAGTGCCACACTAAATAAAGCATATTTGACCAAGCAGCAGTCGGACAATTGTTCTGAAAGTGTGTGCACCAGTCAACTGGAATCGATCAAACACCTTCAAAATATATTACGAAGACATCCTAGACCACAAATTCTTGTTATCTTTAAAGGAAAATGTAAGGCGTTGTGCCTGGGTGAGAGAGAGAGAGAGGGGTGGGGGTTGGGGTAGGGGGGAGGCATAGAGCAGATTCCAGTGTTTTTCTGTATTAGTGAAAGAAGTATAATAGCTTCCACACCACAGCAGCTACTGAAACTTCAATTAAAGCCCTGGTTCTGTCGGAGATTTACAACACTCCTTCCTGCTTCTGTTGTTCCAAATTAGAGAAAAATCTCAAAGCCTCATGAGCTGTTTACTTTAATGGTTTGGAATAGACCGTTTCGCAACTCTGTCTGACTCTCTGTTCATCACAAAAAAAAGGAAAATACACCTCTTAAAAATTTGGCATTATCATACTCACCACAACCTTTAAAAAAGATCCATCAACATACTATTATATATACCCTAATATATTTTTAAACTCCTTTAGGGTCTTCTGTCATTAGTACACTGCAATATATACATTACATTGACTCTAGGCATGCAAAGAATCAGTACCACAGTCCATTTCCACCTGCTTTTGCTACCACCGATCACCTTCGTCTTCTTTTATCACAGTCCTGACAGCATGCCAGCAATTAAGTTATCTCGCCCTGTCACGATTATAATGGTCAAAATGAATGGCAGCAATTATGAAACTGATCTGAATAGTGTTAAATTTTTATTCTGAAAAGTTTCAAAGAAAGTATGTCGTGGATTGGATCAGTATGTTCCGCTGTCTCAAAACAAAAATACTGGCACTAAAAATTTTGAAATGCCGCAATATCAACACCAAATTCAATCAGTCTCAATTAGGAAATATTTCTGTTGACGGATATTCAGATTTATTTGGGAAAAAAACCTAATAGAACTTTCTGTCTTCTCATCGTCGTCTTACAAGAGTAAATCACCAACATCCACATCATTCGAATTGGTAGATTTCTCGAATGTATCTACATACTTGAGTCTGGCTGAAACTGAGGCGGTGGTTAAAACAGCTTTCAGTTCGGCACATAACTTCTGGTACTATTGTGTCCACTGAAAAATTCCACACTTCTTTAACAAGTCAGTCACTGATCAACCACAGTGTTAATAATTGGGACAAATTTTCGATTGAAATCAATCAGTCACTGGAATCATAGTCCCTGCCTTTTTTTTGTCGATAGTATGGAAAGCTCTTTGTAAGCTTTGTTTTCACATCCCGTGGGGTCATTTGTCCATGTCCAATGGCATGGCACAGGAAAGTGTCATGGGCTTTTGTGAGCTCACTCTTGGTCAGATTAATCAACAAAACCATCCGACACCAACCCCCGGAAGTCGATCGAATAATTCTGCTGGAAGGTCCAAATATCCCTTCCGTGTGTGACTAAAAATTACCAGATCATCTATGTACACCGTATAACTGGGTAATCCCAAAATGACGTTATTGGATATTCTTTGAATTGCAGCTGGCATATTCTTCATTCCAAATTGCATGACTTTCAACGAATACCATCCAATCCTGGTGCGAAAGCTGAAAATAGCTGTGTACATTTGCATAAAAAGTATCTGTCAATATCCCCGAGTGAGTCTAGTACGAAATATAAGCTGCTTGTTCCACCTTCTCAATACAGTGTTTCAAACGTGGATTAGGATATACATCATATTTTATAACTGTGTGGACTTTGCGATTCACATACTATTGATAGATTCCAACTTAATTTGACACAATTTCTATGGTGAGCTCAATTCATTGCATTCCACTTCGATTATATTTTCTTTGAGCATGTTTTCAATTCTTTTTGTACGTGTGTCAACTTTAGTGGGTTCATGGCTATAAGGATCCTGCTTAATTGGAACTACATTTCCAGTATTGACATCATGTGCAGTTAAATTACTGCCTCCCAGATTATTCTGATCAGTTTCCCCATTTGATTATTATAACTCTTTCAGGCAATTTCGATTTTCTTCTGAATAACAACTCAATAATTTAGCCCAATTTTGAGAGCTTCCTCAGTGTCCAATTTGAGGCGAGTCCAAATCAGAATCATCTGAACTTGGTTCTTCATTCGATATTGCAACCAGTAACATATCATTATTTTGCTTTTCTTCCCGATCAAAATAACTTTTAGGTGTATTTAGATGACACCTTCTATAAGATTTCTATTTATCTGGAGTTCGTAGCAAATAATCCACCTCATTCATTTTTTTGTGTTCCTCGATTTGATAATCCCCACTCAACCTTACCTTTCAAGGTTCTCCTACCGCTGGGCATAAAACTAAAATGTTATCTCACCGAGGAAGGTTATGATTTTTTTTTCTTATCAGTTTTTACTTCCATCACTTGCTACGCTGCTGTTAAATCATCTCCAGCCAACTCACCCTTTCCGTTTAATCTTTCCGTGATATATGGCATAAAATCCAAACATGTGGTCTCTAAATTCAGACTCAACAATTATCCCATAATTAATTTCAGTGGTCCCCTCATTTCATGACCAAACAAAAAACTAAATCAATTGACTGAGTTTAGCTGACTCTTTAGATTTATGTCTAATTACAAAAAAAAGCGTCCAAATAGAACTCCGTCATCGCAAATTTCTGGATAGTCTTGACGATATGCCCTCAATGCTGTCCTTAAAATTTGATGCCACTGGTCTAATGTTCTCTGCGATTCTGGATGGCGCGTAATGAATTCCATTTGTTTTCTTCCTAAAATGTCCATACTTTCTTGAATAAATTTCATGTAAAAATTACAGTTCATCTAATTATATATCTGTGGGTAATCTGTTCGAGGTAAAAGAAAGTGAGTAACGCTTCTACAATCCTTTTAACTGTGATACTGAATAATGGAATGCTCTTTGGCAATCTATTAGATACATCCGTTATGGTAAACAAATTCCCAAATTTTGTTGCAAGCAGGCTTCCTCCGCAATCAATTAGGACCTGTAAAATCGTCCTCCAATGGAGAAATTGATGTTGAACGTGCTGGCTTTCTTGTTGCACAATGTTTTCCAATCAGCTGAAATGAATGTGTATTCAACCACATCCTTATGCCGTCCAGATCAATAAAAATGTTTTTTATTTGTTTTGGCTTGACTTTTGCTTACAATGAAATGAACACATATTGATGATTCATGTGCTATCCGCTGCAATTCATTTCTATAACCCACTGGTCATACAACTTGATAAACGTCTACCAATTTTTCGTTCGCCTGAATATGTGATGGTCTCTATTTCCTCTCACCGACTTCATTTTTTTAAGATATTAACCTTCTGGTATACAGTCAGATTTTTCTTATGAGTAAGCTTTTTGATACACATGGTTTAGTTTTTTTTTACAACATTTTGTGAAATTCGGCTAAGTTCCCTGAAATATAAATATCCACTTTGTCCTCCCGTAGTTTTTTTTTTTCTCAACTATTTGAACAAAAATAGTTTCTGACATTTGAACGTCAACTTCCTTATAATTACTCTTTGCTTTCTACTCTTGTTTCCATCTTTGGCTTTGTGACCTTGTCCCGGAATGTACTTCGTGTAGTGCCTAAGTTTGTTGATTCTCTTCAATGTTTTGAACGTTTAATGATCATATTCCTTTTCTTGGTTGAAGTCATTGATGATGGTTCGGTAGTCAATTGTTACTTGCCAGGTGTCATTCCATACCTGGTGTTGACCAACCATCGCTGATTTTGAGTTTCAGTTGCTGAGTACACATAAATGGTGTTTAACATTGTGCAATAATAATGAAAATGCATTACTTCTGACCGCATGATTGAGGAAGGTTATTTTTGAAACATCACAATATTGTCGGGCCAAGAGCATTACCATAGCATAATTAGATATTGCTTAGAGTTAAGATTTCTAATCCGCAGAGAGTACATCCATTTTCCAGGAATGAAGCAGGTATGACTGCAACTTGCCAGATTTCCACCACACCCTCCCCTAAGATTTCCACCTGCTCAAGTTTGGATTGGTTACTTTCTTTCATGGTCTGACAAAGTCAACTTAAAAAAAAAATGAAATGAGACAACTCTCATCTCATGTCTGGAATTTAGCGCTTTAAAAAAAATCGACTGTGTGTCCCTACTGGAACCTTAATTCAGCAATTGGCTTGATTGGTAACATTTTTGCCACTTCGCTGCTGCTGGAGAATAGAAAGAATTAAATCGTATTTTGCACATATAGACTCGTTCCACTTTTTTATATGTACCCAGATCATGCATGAAACAATTTCATGTTCTAATTGATGCTAGTTTTCCAACTTGAAACACCTTTTCCTTTTACACAGCAAATTCTGAAGTAGATGACTTAAAAACTTGTCCACAGTTTTGTAAGGTGTCATACAATTCGCTGTATTCAGTTTCTCCAGCCACTTATTTATTTCAGGTGGATGGAATCAAGGAGCTGTATTCAATGCTGGCATATGCAATAAAATCTTTGTGCAAATTGATTTTAATTATATTTTAATAATGAAAGAAAAGCACAATAATCTCCGAAGGCCCTCTTGTCATGCAATGGCAGTGTAATCAAAAGTCCCAGATTCAAGCTCCACCTGCTCCAAAGGTATTTAATAACATCTCCGAGTAGGCTGTTTTGTTGATAAATATAGAACAAATAAAGATATAAAACCTCTGAAGGCGCTCTTGTGGTACAGTGATCGTATCCCTAGCCCTGCACAGATTGACTAATGTCCAAGTCCCTTATGCTCCAGAGTTGTGAAATAGCATTTGCGAACAGGCTCGTTAGAAAAAAAAAAAGTTTAATGAAAAATAACTAAAAAGTGCTGCAATTGAAGGCCCTCTTGTGGCAGACCTCCAGTGTCCCTATCTATTTTTTGACAAACGTTGGGTTCAACCCCACCTGTTCCAGAGGTGATATAGAATATGCCTGAAAAGATTGATGGGAGAAATAAGTTAAATTTTAAAAATACTTTTAAAAATGAATGTGCATTAAGGTCCTGTTGTGGCACAGTTGTCACGTCCATTCTCCGAGAGCGGACAGCCCAAGTTCAAGTCCTGCAGGCTCCAGGAAAATGTAACAACATTTCTGCAAACGTTGATTCGAAAGTGTGGCTTTTTGAATCAAGGCACAGGAGCGACATCAGCCAACTTCAATTGTAACTATTTCAATACCCATACGTTGTCACTGTGTTAAAATCTTTATTTGCCTTTTCGGAAACAGTGTGGTGATATCTACAGTTCAAAGTCTGCAACTTATCAAGAAAGCAAGTTGCTAACAACTTCTGAATGACCAATAATTTAGGTGCATACCTGCTTGCCTAAACAATGGCGGTCATATGCTCAAAGGAGTGAAAAAAAGGTGTATCCTTTACAGTATGGGAGGTAGCGAATGCCGTTTCAAGTATAGTCATACATTTACTTGCAGAAACCTACCGTCAACATTATGAGCAATTTTATAAAGTGATAATTTTAATCAGATTTCCTTTACAATAACAAATGTAGCTAAGGAAAAAAATAATATTGAGTTCTATTTCAGATCTTGAGAATCTGTGTCCTTGTTGCACCAGCGTTTTGTAATATACTAAATATGGCACTTCCCTGATTGTGGAGCATTTTGACACAAACCAATTTATTCCTTAAGCCTAAGAACACCAAATAACAATTCAGCAGTGTATCAACTGTAACAATTAAGAGAATAATTGCTGACCTCTAAAAGTGGTCTCAATTTTCGTATTTAATGATTCGAACAAGGAAAACTTTTTTTTTCCATACCTCAGCCAGTGAATGTCTGATGTAGGTTAACCAGGTCTAAAAGTAATTATCGTTCGTACAGCCTTTTCCAAAATGTCTTCATCAACCCTATTTTCAAGTTTAAATTCATTCGTTATAGCGATAATTTGGAATTTGTCATTTGTTGCAGGAGTAAGTTACTTGAGTCCACGTCAAGTGGAAAAGATATCGCCAATTTGGAGGGAAATACAGTTATTTCAGATGAAATACTGAAAATTGCCTCTTGTGTTTGGCACAACTGATCGGAATACTATTCACATAGAAACATAGGAACACCGGAAAACGTCATTCTGACCGTGAGTTTGTGTTCACATTAACAGAGTCATCATTTATGTCGGATTTATCATGGTATAACTATCATCCCCTCATCCATCTTGACTAATCGATCATGACTCTGATTGCGCTGAAGAATGCCCAATTTATTTGCATTTTTACATCAAGTTAAATTGCTAATCATCACAACTGGATACATTTGCATGATCCAGGCAAGTCTATGCTAAAGTCTCTCTAAACTCAATGATCATGCCTGTTGTGTTGTTCCCATTTCTACACAGAACACCCCACATCGAGTCTGAATAGGTTAATGTCTGAATAGCATATATTTTCTTCAATTTTAGATTTCAGTCCTGTAATTGGTTGCACTCTGAGAGATTTTTTTGTTAGATTTGTGCATCTCATTTTATTTATGCTTCAATATAAATCAACAAATGTCTTTGAATCTCCACTACTTGCTTATTTCCACATTCATGAAACATTATTCGTTGTGCTAGATTAGCCCTTGATGCGATTATGTCGTGATATTGTTAAATTGTCGATATTTGACTGATTTAGTATTCTTTTCTAATGCAGTATAAACTCAAGACTAGAACAACAGACAGGATGGTGATAATTGAATGCTGTTTCAAATGCACCGTACTTTTTTGATGTGAGTAAATAAACACCCTGTGATCAAGTTACACAGTCATGCAAATATGATAAAACAAAAAAAAAATTGTAAAACGAAATGCATGAGATCATAAGAATAAAATATAGAGGGGTGATATGCAATATAGCCTCAAGAACGTACGATCTCGAACGTTATAATTATACAATTTCGACCAGTGCAATGTTCCTGTCAATATAGGAATAACAGGATATGTCATATGAACAACTGGATGCGGAGATTGTAGGAGGCTGAGGGTCTCAGATTCCTGCCAATTTGTGACCGATCCAAAACTTATGAATTGCAACTACTCTGCAGTGGAACTGAGGTAGCTTTGGCTCCATTATCTCCAGTTCAAACTCCTTCTCTTGTAATTGAATTTTAACAATTTCCAATACTATGAATCTATAATATAGATTATTTCGCAAGCAACTTCTGTAACACATGGAGAACTCCCAGCTTTTTGCTGTAACAAAGAGAGGGAAAGACTGGATTTTACTTCTTAAAGGCCCCAACAGCAACTGCTACTAAAAGGTAAAAGTAAAGATCCTGATCCGATAGGATTTGTTCCACACCCATTCAAGGTTCCATCATTTAATTAATTTAGAAAAAAAATAACACGGTGTCACAAGTTATTTATCTTCCCATAGACTGCTTGGTTGCTGTACCCAGTCTCTCTTTCTGAAAGGAACCAGGAAATAATACTTGTATTAAAGTCACAGTTTTGTCACAATATCAGTAGGGTGGCTTCACCTGTACCAAATCTAGAACTGTCATCCCAGAGAAAAGGTTAAGTAGTACGCTCAAAAATCCTTTTAAAACAGTTATAATGAGGGAATGCACAAGAGATGCTCTTAAAGTTTTCCAATAGCGTACTATGACAAACAGTATGGAAAGTTTCAGGAATCTAAATTCTGGCAGAGCAGATATGTGAACAGAGATGAATTGGGGTCAGTCAACGCAGGTTAAGGGAATCGTACCTATGATGTATACAAGATAAGCGAGGATGCGTGAGAAGTCCGAAACTCGCAAATACAATATTGTTGGCAACACAGTGACGCAACTGAAAGGAACTGGGAACTAAACATTGAATAACACCCATTTAATCAAACATACAGGTAGTCGGACAGAGGGAGCCGATTTGCCTTGTTCATAAGAAATGAAATTAAATCGATAGCAAGATTGATTGATTTTTGATAGATGGATTTACTTATTGTCACATGTACAGAAATACAGGGAAAAGATTTGTTTACAATTGTTACAAGAATATCAATGTAAGGATACACAGATCAAAAAAGATTTAGACAGAGGCACACAGGTTATATTGAACAGATTGTGCGCTAGGCGAGAATGAGGAGTGACATGAGGCCAGGAAGTGTCGAAAATATGAAAGTAGAGTTGCAGAACTTCAAAGGGAAAAAAAAAACAGCTATAGGCGTTATGGAAAAGTCTCCGAAAAAAATAGGCAGTCTGTGGAGTGAACATAAATCAGGATATAGAAAAAATATGCAAGAAAGGGAATAATACAACAGTCATGAGGTAATTAAATATTCAGACTGACTGAGAAATTTACTTTCGGTGGAGATCTTAAGAAAATGAACTCGTGGAATGTCTGCCAGATATTTTGTTTTGAATCAGTTTTCTATAATGTCCACTAGTAATCAGGCAATTCTGAATTTTGTGATGAATAACGAACCAGATTTATTTTGCTGCTGAAGGTGAGGAACTCCTAGGGTCATGATAAAATATGATAGCCTTCTCCCTATGGTTTGAGAGGGAGAAGCCTGAATCTGGATTAACGGTGTGTTGAACTGGGTAAAGGTAACTGCAAAGTCATGGACGTGGAGTTTATTTTTCTTTCTCGATAAACTTCCAAAGGTAATAGGGAAAATTAGTTCTCTATCTTTGTATTCCATTTCGTATTCATTGTCTTTTATCCTCAATAGAGCATCAATGGATAACCCACGTTAATGAGGTGCGAAATCGATTTTTAATAAAGAAGCAAAATGAGCTACAAATGTAAAGAAATTATTCCAGAATAACAAAATGATTACCTCATGAAATTTGTACAAGTTTAATTTTGGAGAAGCGTCAATGGACTCGAAACACTCATTCAGTTTTTCAATACAGATACTGTTAGATCTTCAGAATTTCTCGAAAAATTCGGCATCCTCAGTTTTAGTTGTTTTAGTTAGTTTCTTTCAGTGTTCGGTTTGTGTTGTGTTTCATTTGAAGATTATATTTGTTATGCCTTTAAAAGAAGTTCATGAAATTCATAAGTAATTCTGTTTATTTATTTATTTGCCTCCACTGAACACAAAACAGAGTACTGAATAAAGTGGACTTTGTCTCATAACTGCACAAATCACACGGTTGTTTTATTCATTTATTCATTGTCACGTGTACTGAGATACAATGAGAAGCTTTGTTTCTGAGCGGTACATGCAGATCATATTCAACAAAGGATGTACGGATCAAACAAAACTTAGACAGCGGTGTTCAGGTTATATTCGACCGGATGTGCGCTCGTCGAGATCAACGTTAACAAGATCGGCGTTATTTGAGGCGAGAGAGCCCATTCTTCAGCCTGATGACGGCCCGAAAAAAGCTTTTCCTGAACTTGCTTGTGTGCGTTCAGGCTTCTGTATCTTATGTCTGACGGAAGAAGTTGCAGGAAATCATTACCGAAGTGTGACGGGTCTTTGATGATGTTTGGTTAATTAATTCACAGGATGAGGGTGTCACTGTCTATGCAGCATTTATTACCCATCGCTATTTGCAGAGAGAGCAGGTAAGAGTCACATAACATTGCTGTGGAACTGGAACCACACTTCGGCCAGAACAAATAAAGATGACAGTTTCCTTCCCTAAAGGACATCAGTGAACCAGACAGCTTTTACCTGACAATTGAAAATTGATTCGTGGTCATCACTATATTCTTAAATCCAGATATTAATTGAAATCAAATTTCACCATCTGCCAGGGCGGGATTCAAATGCGGGTCCCTGGCATGTTGTCTGGGTCTCTGGATTAAGAGTCCAGCGATAATACCACTAGGCCATCACCTACCCCATATGTGTTGGCAGCTTTCCGCGGCATCGAACCATGCAATTTGAGTCCTTGGAAGGAAGGTTGGCTTCCGTGATGGCCTGGGCTGTGCACACCACCTTCTTTAGTTTCTCACAGCCCTGGGCAGAGCAGTCGCCATACCAGGCCATTATGCAACTAGTGTTATGTTTTCAATGGTGCATGGGTAGAAGTTGTTGAGGGGCTTCTCTTTGTATTATTCTTCGTATATATTAACAAGCAAGAACATAAATAGATGCATTTAGAAACCAGCGAAAATCTGTTCAGAAATTTATAGGTTATTTGCTATTATGCAGTTGTAAATGCGTTTGATTTATCTTCTCGCTCATTCTAGTTTGATTTCTCACGGAACAGTTATGCTCCATGGTGTTTGAAAGTTTGAGATTCAAAGTCATTCAGCTCGTTAGTTCACTTCAGGATAAAAAACAAGAACAATCTGCGCCAAATTTCATTTGATGTTGGCCAATTAAATTAGAAAAGGGAACTTGATTCAGAGTTCGCATTGTGCAGCAGCGTTTAAAAACATACACAAAAACCATAATGTATTGAGGAGCTACCGTGATGGAAAATTACTTTGTTAGGATTCCTACGAAATCTGTATGCAAAGATAAATCTTTTTTCTTTTCTTTCTTCTTAACAATTACGTTGGCCCCTGAGTCTCTCATATATATCTTTTCGTTTAAGTAATGGTTCTTCTGTAAGGTTAATCTGTCAAGTGCTCCCTTATTGATAATGTTCAGTTTTGTTTCTCTGCACAGAATGACATCTTTCCACACCCTATGCTCTTTACCTGTTAAGGGAATCAGTAGGCCATAACTCTTGTTCTCCCTTTTCGGCAGTATGGACTGTTTATGATACCGACAAATCTTATTTTGAAAACGTCACTTTTTTCACATATTCCCGCTACTGGCTGTCTCCACCAATTGTACTGACACATATCCAACGTGCTTAAAGTGATGTAGTGTTTCATCGAAATGTTATCACGCAGCAGTTGGTGAGAAATAGCTGCTTACTGACACACAGTCTGTGTTCAATCCAGGTCACTCAGCTATTTATACCATTGTGATTTTAGATCAAATATGGACAAAGTAAGTTAAATCGGAACATGGCGTGAGAGGGCCAGACTTTGCCAACAAACCACACTTGACTGATTGTGGAAACAAGGAGATCGAACAAATCTCGACGTATTGGAAATCGGGGGAAAGGGCCGCGCTGGTAAAAGTCATATTGGACACAAATTAAGATGGCTATGATGCTTAGAA
This sequence comes from Rhincodon typus, assembly GCF_021869965.1. Taxonomy (NCBI): domain Eukaryota; kingdom Metazoa; phylum Chordata; class Chondrichthyes; order Orectolobiformes; family Rhincodontidae; genus Rhincodon; species Rhincodon typus. The sequence goes on along the minus strand of NC_063378.1, from coordinate 3,318,693 downwards.
TTGAGTCAGATCAGTTCGATAACATCTCCAAAGGAGTTCCTTTGTGTAGTGCCCTTTGTCAAAACATCTTCAGCTGCTTCATGAATGACATTCTCCCCATCATAAGTTCACAACTGAACAATTCTTGCACTATGATCAGAATCATTTGTGACTCCTCAGAAGTCCCAGGAGTTACTTTCCCAATGCTGAAAGAACTGGACAATATCCACGTTCCAGCTGACATAAGACACACTGATATTCTGGCAACAACACCAGCGATCTCCAACAAGAGACAATCTCGCCTTTGGTATTTTCCAATCAATAATATTATGATCGCTGAAGCCTGCATTACCAAAACATTGGCCATTGTTAAATAGGAGAAGTACAATAGTCATATATTTTACGGTAACAACACGAGCTGGTCAGTGGTCAGGAACCTTGCAGGATGCAATTCCCCAGCTGACTGCCAAAGCCGTTGTAATATCTCATAATTCTGATGGAATTCTTTTAACATGTCCAGGTCAATAGCCTAACAACACTCAAAACGGTCGACACAACCAAGACAAATTAGCCATCTTATTTTGCATCACTTTGATAAGCGTTCAATCTCTCTAGCACTAACTCACTAAGAACATTGTATATTATCTACAAGATGGTCTACAGATATTCACGACTTGTCCTCACCATTTCCTGAAACCTCAACCAGAACAATCTTGAAGGACAAGCAAGTAAATTTTGGGGAAAAACACAACTTGCAGGTTCACTTTCACGCAGCTGACCTTTCGGACATAGAAATATATTGCATTCCTTCAGTACTGTTCGGTCATTGCCATCAAAAAAGAAATATCCAAATGAGAATATTGATGAATCTACTCGAGAACGGCTGCAGCTGTTCAAGAAAACAGCTCACCGCACCATGATAAGGGCTCAGATTTGCTCCAAATGTTCTTAAGTGTTCTACAGACTGATGCTTTCCAGCACTTTTTACAGTTACACAGTGTATGACCTTTAATTTGCCCTGCATCAGTTTTCTGTCTCTCCACATCCCTATTTCTGTTTAATGTCCAATCTGTTATACCAGACAAACCGAGTTAGGCTGACTAATGAATGGCCGTCTGTTTCTTTGAATAGCTGATTAAGTCTCTATCAACTTGCAAAGTTGCCTGGTAAGCGGGGAAAGATAAGCTAATTTCGCTGTGTGACACACTAAGGGATAGTGAGTGAAATAATTTAAATCAATGTGCAAGAATGAACCAAAAAAAGCCATCAAGAAGCAAGGGCGATATGAGACTTAATATGAAGAACAAAAAAAGCTCTACGCTATTTGAAGTCATTGCTCGTACAAATACAGCTGAATGATGCTTCGTTATCATTAATAACTCCAGACACGTTATGTCACTTCATTATTATTCGAGGGTATTGTTCTAGGTCCAAACGTTTTCAGTTTCTGCATCAATATCTTACTCCAACATAAGGTCAGAGACAGAGGGACGTTCAGTGTTGTTTACATCATGTTCACCCTTATAATAAGTTCCTGTGAAGACAAAGCAGTCATGCTCTCGGAGCAGAACAACTTGGACAACATTCAGTCTCAGAGCATTATTCAGAATTAATATGCGTTCTGCCAATGTCAGGTAAAACAAAACTATTTCCCTTCAAGAAAACCGTGGCTCTACTTAATTTTTAATGGTCGTAACACATCGGAAATAGACGGCAGTAGTTCAAGAAAGTAGCTCGCCAACACACTCTCAAGACCAACAAGGAACAGGCAATAAATGCTGACGGGAAAGCCGTGGACAATCACCAGGAATGAATGAAAATAAAACATTATTAATGACGCACATGGTGGTTGATGTTGTCAAAATATGAACTGGATATTCTAGATGAATGGTTGAGAAAACCAATTTGTCACAGGCTAGGCAATCCAGAGCATCCAATTTCTGTAATAATCTGTAAGTCAGAAGTCAGTTGTATAATCAAATACTACCCAACTGCTTGAGCATATGCATCTCGAAAAGTACATTGATCAATTGACAATATCTGTACAAAGAAAACAATTTAACAGGTATGTCAGCCATATAGTCACCATTTGCTGTCATCAAAAACAATCCAATGAGTATCAATAAACTGCAACGCACTAATCAACAAGGTTTTTTTTCTTCAATAACACAAAAAGAACACCGACAACAGCAAGTTCTCATCCAACTCACAGGCAGCCCTGATTTGGAACGACATTGCTGTTGTGTTATTCTTGATTCATTAAAATCTTCGAACTCTTTAACTGTATGCAAATGCTAAGGATAGGACGAACACAGCAATGTAGCTCGTCACTTCTTCCGGGCAACTTGAGGTGAACAATAAATGCTAGTTACTGGGTGCCACCAATAACGGCGAAATAATATGTTGAAAATAAAAACGTTGGCAATGGATTGAACGTCTCAATTGGAAAATGAGGTACATAATTGCCGTGTTGAATGTGGTGTTAAAGATTAAAAGTGTTGTGAATTTCTATTTCTTTTCTGGCCGTTGGAATTTCTGCAAATTATCTCGACAGGTATTCCAGTGGAGGACTGAGCGAATCCTACAGTTGCATGTTGCACACGTGATCGAATTGCGTCCTTTCTCTTGTTCGTTTTGCCCTCGACAACAGGTGGAAGACTAAACGTCATTGCCAGTAATGTGAATTATATCGATGTGTTCGGGTAGACCGAAAAAAAGAAATAGAATCACGTTCAAAAATAAAGAGCACCACAGTTCCATCACATTATGAATATGCTACACAATGCTTTTAAATTCAATTTTTTTCATATTCTTATTTTATATATAAGGTTGAGGGGGTGCACAGCGTCAAGTTCCTTGGAGTGACGATAACCGACAACTTGTTCTGAGCTCCTCACGTAGATGCAACAGTCAAGAGGCACAACTTCCACAGGCAGCTCAGGAAATTTGGCGTGTCCTTAAGGACCTTCAACAACTTATACAGATGCATCATTGAAAGCACATTGTCCGGGTGCATAACGGCTTCGTATGGCAACTGCTCTGCCCAGAATCGTAAAAAACTGGTGTGGTGTGCACAGCCAAACCGATCGCAGAAGCCAAACTTCTATCCATAGACTCAATTTAAATGACTCGCTGCCCCAGAAAAGCTGACAACATCATTGAAGAACTATTGCACCTCGGTAATTTTCTCCTACTACCTCTTCTGCCAGGGAGAAGATACATAAGCCTGAACACAGGCTCGAGACGATTCAGGAACAGCTTCCTCCCGACTGTTATCAGACTGATGAATTTACTCCCTAGACTAAAATAATGCTAACATTCTTAATGTTGATATAACCTAGTGCACACCCTGTGCAATGTAAACTGTATGCCTCCGTCGAAGCCTTTTTGATCTGTACATCCTTACATACGATGATTTTCCTGTACTGCTTGTAAACAAAAGTTTATACTGTATTTCGGTACACGTGACAATAAATAAATCAGTTATATATGACTAAACTTTTCTGTCAAATCCTCTGTTAAATTTTGTTTTTCAGCTCCCCTCTCCCCGGTTCTCAATGTTTGGAAGCTGCAATAGGCTGCAGCTTATTAGTTGCACACTTATCCAACTAATCGGATGATGTATAATTTAGACCTATGTAACGTGATACACCACTGGCACATTTTTCGAAAAATTGTATGTCTGCAACGCAAACTTTTTCAGATGTTTACGCGGTCGAAATGGAACTAAAATTAACCATCACTTTTGTCGAATGGGAGACCAATGAAGTTGAGATCAAAACAGTGTGTTAAGAAAATGAAAGTCAAATCTAGATTTTAGTCCTGAATAGGGTCTTTCTCTTCCGTGCGTATATTTTAATCTGGTTATTAGAAGCATTAGAAACAATAAAATATTTCGAGGAAGAACTTGTTTCACAAATTTTATATCCCCCGTTGAGATCAGATCCTCTTCGTATCACCTGTGGAGATCAGTTTGCATTGTGAGCAGTGGATAAAGTAGACTGGATAGATTGGAGTGCAGACAAATCGCTGCTTCAAATGGAAGATGTGTCTGAGCACTTGGATATTGAACTAGGACAAAGTAAACAGGCAGATGTCAGAACTTCTGGGATTGCAGGTCAAGGTGATTTCGGGGCATGGGGATGTGTTATGTATCGAAGCAAAGTTAACCAAATTATCCAGGAAGGAGTGGTATCATCCAGAAGGCAAACAAGGGGGAAGTGTGTATCGTGGTGACATTCCATTGGAAATGATGGAAAAGGCAGCGAATTTAGTGCTTGAGCTGAAGTCTAATTTCCCCATTCCAATGCTGCAGTGAACTTTTAATCGCATCACCAATACACTATTTCTTCATTCTTCGTGTAATGAGCTTCGCTGAACTGCCTATCCTGAGAAATTTAACGACTGACCAAAGTTTTAGGATTGATATGCAGCCAGTTGACTGGAAATTGTCTGGTTATCAGAATATGGAAAGGTGTCTTATGTCCAATGTTCTGTTCAAGACGCCCCTGCCTGTGGATGTAAAAGCCGCAACAAGTGCTGGTGCTGTGAATCAAGATCAAAAACGAAAGTTGCTGGAAAAGCTCAGCACGTCTGGTATCATCTATGAAGAAAAACGCAGAGATTACGTTTTGGGTCTGGTGACCTTTCCTTCTGATGTAAACTCTGATTATTTAATTCACAGATACTGCACGACCTGCTAAGCTTTTCAAGCAACTTTTGTTTTTGTTCCAGCCTGTAGATGTGTCCATTTTGAATTTTTAACCAAGGAGATTATTACTGCATTTCGTTACAGTTTTACAGAAAGTACAAACGGACATATGCCTGAGAAAATTCAATGGGAACATGTCTAAGAATGAAAATAAGGAACAGTGAAGTCTTTGAATAAACTAAGATCCGAATCGTCTTCTCACATATGCTGCATTCTGTCAGTATCAAACTGGTCGTTGCAACACCCTACCTTTGTGCATTTCTGAACGTAAAAGAATTCATAACAACGTCGCCATTACCTCAAATACATTGTATTTACTATAGCCTCAACGATATTCATTGAAACTAATTGGACAGCATTAACATTATAACATTATTGCGCTTGTTTTTTTTTTAGTACTAGAAAACAAAATCATTAGCTCTATCATAATCCTTTGCTCATAAACTAAATTGCTTTCTATTTTCCTTCAACAGAAAATATTGTTATCACATGTGAGTTCATACGTGAAGTGCATGAAATTGGCTAGACAATCACGTTAAAACTCTGTTATTATGCATCATAACTAACAAAGAACAAAGAAAATTACAGCACATGAACAGGCCCTTCGGCCCTCCAAGCCTGTGCCGATCCAGATCTTCTATCTAAACCTGTCACCTATTTTGCAAGGATCTGATTCCCTCTGATCCCTGCCCATTCATGTATCTGTCCAGAAACATCTTAAATGACGCTATCGTGCCCGCCTCTACCACCTCCGCTGGCAACGCGTTCCAGGCTCCCACCACCCTCTGCGTAAAGAACGTTCCACACATATCTCCCTTAAACTTTTCCCCTCTCACCTTGAAATCGTGATCCGTAGTAATTGAGTCCCCGACTCTGGGAAAAAGCTTCTTCCTGTCCACCCTGTCTATACCTCTCATGATTTTGTAGACCTCAATCAGGTACCCGCTCAACCTCCGGCTTTCTAATGTAAATAATCTTAATCTATTCAACCTCTCTTCACAGCTAACGCCCTCCATACCAGACAACATCCTGGTGAACCTCCTCTGCACCATCTCCAAAGCATCCACATCCTTTTGGTAATTTGGCGACCAAAACTGTACGCAGTATTCCAAATGTGTTCTAACCAAAGTCCTATACAACTGTGATAACAAGATGTAGAGCTGGATGAACAAAACAGGCCAAGCAGCATCATAGGACCAGGAAAGTTGACGTTTCGGGCTGCTTGGCCTGCTGTGTTCATCCAGTTCTACACCTTGTTATCTCAGATTCTCCAGCAAGTGCAGTTCCTACTATTTCCTATACAACTGTAACATGACCCGCCAACTCTTGTACTCAATACCCCGACTGATAAACGGAAGCATACCGTATGCCTTCTTGACCACTCTATCCACCTGCGTGGCCACCTTCAGGGTACAATGGACCTGAACACCCAGATCTCTCTGTGCATCAATTTTCCCCGGGGCTTTTCCATTTACCGTATAGTTCGCTCTTGAATTGGATCCTCCAAAATGCATCACCTCACATTTGCCTGGATTGAACTCCATCTGCCATTTCTCCGCCCAACTCTCCAATCTGTCTACATTCTGCTGCATTCTTCGACAGTCCCTTTCACTATCTGCTACTCCACCGATCTTAGTGTCATCCGCAAACTTGCTAATCAGACCATCTATACCTTCCTCCAGATCATTTATGTATATCACAAACAACAGTGGTCCCAACATGGATCCCTGTGGAACACCACTAGTCACAGTTCTCCATTTTGAGAAACTCCCTTCCACTACAACTCTCTGCCTCCTGTTGCCCAGCTGGTTCTCTGTCCATCTGGTTAGTACACCCTGGACACCATGCGACTTCACTTTCTCCATCAGCCTACCATGGGGAACCTTATCAAACGCCTTACTGAAGTCCATATATATGACATCTGCAGCCCTTCCCTCATCTATCAGTTTTGTCACTTCCTCAAAGAATTTTATCAAGTTGGTAAGACATGACCTTCCCTGCACAAAACCATGCTGCCTATCACTAATCAGCCCACTTTCTTCCAAATGTAAATAGATCCTATCCCTCAGTATCTTCTCCACAGCTTCCCCACCACTGACGTCAGGCTCACCAGTCTATAATTTCCTGGATTATCCTTGCTACCCTTCTTAGACAACGGGACAACATTAGCAATTCTCCAGTCCTCTGGGACCTCACCCGTGCTCAAGTATGCTGCAAAGATATCTGTTAAGGCCCCAACTATTTCCTCCCTCGTTTCCCTCAGTAACCTGGGATAGATCCCATCCAGACATGGGGACTTGTCCACCCTAATGTCTTTTACTTCCTCCTTCCTGATGACGACTTGAACTAGAATAATCAAACATCTATCCCTAACCTCAACATCTGTCATGTCCCTCTCCTCAGTGAATACAGACGCAAAGTACGTATTAAGAATCTCACTCATTTTCTCTGACTCCTCGCATAACTTCCCTCCTTTGTCCTTGAGTGGGCCAACCCTTTCTCTAGTTACTCTTTTGCTCCTTATGTATGAATAAAAGGTTTTTGGATTTTCCTTAACCCTGTTTGCTAAAGATATTTCGTGACCCATTTTAGCACTATTAATTCCTCGTTTCAGATTGGTCTTACTTTCCCGATATTCTTCCAAACCTTCGTCTGTTTTCAGTCACCTAGACCTTGTGTATGCTTCCGTTGTCCTCTTTGCTAGTCTCACAATTTCACCTGTCATCCATGGTTCCCTAATCTTGCCCTTTCTATCCCTCATTTTCGCAGGGATACGTCTGTCCTGCATGCTAATCAACATCTCTTTAAAAGCCTCCCACATATCAAGTGTGGATTTCCCTTAAACAGCTGCTCCCAATCCACGTTCCCCAGCTCCTGTCGAATTTTGCTGTAGTTGGCCTTCCCCCAGTTCAGCACTCTTCCTTTAGGACCACTCTCGTGTTTGTCCATCAGTATTCTAAAACTTACGGAATTGTGATCACTATTCCCAAAGTAATCCCTTACTGAAAATTCAACCACCTGGCCAGTCTCATTCCCCAGCACAGGGAATTGCCCGAATGGCCCCTTCCCGACTTGGACTATTTACATACTGCTCTAGAAAACCCTTCTGGATGCTCCTTACAAATTCTGCTCCATCTAAACCCCTAACACTAAGTGAATCCCAGTCAATGTTGGGAAAATTAAAATCTTCCATCACCAGCACACTGTTTTTCCTACATCTTTCCATAATCGGTCTACATATGTGTGCTTCTATCTCACACTCGCCTTTGGGAGGCCTGTAGTACAGCCCCAACATTGTTATGGCACCCTTCCTATTTCTGAGCTCTGCCCATATTGCCTCGCTGCTCGAGTTCCCCATTGTGCCTTCCTTCAGCACAACTGTGATATCCTCTTTGACCAGTAAAGCAACTCCTCCATCCCTTTTACCTCCCTCTCTATCCCGCCTGAAGCACCTATATCCTGGGATATAGAGTTGCCAATCTTGCCCTTCCCTCAACCAAGTCTCAGTAATGGCAATAACATTATACTTCCAGGTACTAATCCAAGCCCTAAGTTCATCTGCCTTACCTACTACACTTCTTGCATTAAAACAAATGGACTTCAGACCATCTGTCCCTCTGCGTTCATCATCTGCTTTCTGCCTACTCTTCCCCTTAGTCACACTGATTACATTATCTAGTTCCTTACAGGCTTTAGTTACTACCTCCTTACTGTACACTAACCTCCTCTTTTGGTTCCCATCCACCTGCCGCATTAGTTTGAAACCTCCCCAACAGCGTTAGCAAAAGCAGGACCTAGTTAATTGGTTCCAGTCCTGCCCAAGTGTAGACCGCCCGATTTTTAATAGCCCCACCTCGCCCAGAACCGGTCCCAATGTCCCAAAAACCTGAACCCCTCCCTCATGCACCATCTCTCAAGCCACTCACTTATACTGCCTTTTTTTTTTCATTTCTACCCTGACTAGCACGTGGCACTGGTAGCAATTCTGAGATTACTACCTCTGATTACTGGCCACTGCACAAATATATCAGTTCACTCACTTCCGAGAGTGTAATTCACCGCTAACACTCAGCTCCAATGCCGAAATGAAGAACTTTCTTCCCGGAAGGCCCTTGGTCCTCGCTATCACTGCTCCCGCTGCTGCTGCTGCTGCAAAAAAAAAATGGAGGCCGCTTATTGCACGAGGGAAGTTTTTAACTGGGCAACTTACTTCCCGATAGGCCCCTGGCGCTCGCTCTCACTGATCCCGCTGCTGCTGCAAAAATGGAGGTTCAATAATGGAGGTCCAGTAACAGTTCAATAGTTATTGTTTCCTGCTTAAACATTTGAAAATGTTATGCATAAATTGACCAAAGGTGCAGTGTCACGATTTTTAGTTTTTAAATCAATGGTCAATGCATTAAAGTTTGTACTGTATCATAAGAAATTTTAGAAGGGAACGTAATATTTAGCAAATGCCTTAAATAGATTAATGAGTTTGATTACTACTGCTCATTCAGCAATCCGTGAATGGCATTTGAACATGTTTCACCCTGTCAACATCGTGAAGACATTTTTGATGTTGTTGTCAATGGCAACTCTTGCGATAATGCAGCTCTTCAGTTGCACTATATTTTAGCGAGTTTACTTTGTGGCCTTGCTAGACTATCGGCTGACGGAACATAACCTCAAGTCACTGATCTGCAAGTTATCCAAGGGGACGCCTAATTGAAGAGTGAAAAGGAAGGAATACATTGCATCGAATTTATATAGAAAGGTTTTGGTTTAGCATTGCGATCTCAGCATACTTTGGAAGTTCATTTCTGAACAATTCCAAAGTGTGGCTTTGCCACTGAATTCTTGAAACACTGTAGGCTGCATTGGCTCAAGAGTGGCAACACTGCCATTTGTGCCCTCCTATTTTATTTTCTAAAGAATGTTTATACCTGCCAAGTCTTACACCTGAGTATGCAAAGTCTTTCTCTCTATATTGTTTTAATCTGCAGCCGTCAATGTTAGAATACTTCCACTCCAAGGATGCATTTTGTCAAAAGCTGTGAGTTTGATGCCATTTCTTAAAGACCTCCATACTGTCCTATTGAATGTCGAGTAAGTACATAGAGTAATCATAATATTTACGATTAATCACCCATAAATCAACTTCCGTTGGCTTTCTTTTCAAAATTACTCTCTGAATATGGTACGTGACAGATTATTGAAAGGAGCTATTACGCTGTTAATTTTAAAAAAAAGTTGATCACTATCGTTAGGAAACTATCCTATTGTTGAAATTATCAAACAAAAAAATTAAGGAACATGTTGCTCCCTTGCTAACATGTCTCACTGTTGGCCAAAACTCGTTTAAAATGTCGTTTGAGGATACCAGAGTCCACTTTCAGTGCTGCAGATGTGTGTTAACTTGATGACTTCGCAACAATGTGAGAAGTTCGAGACACACCTCAATGTACGTATAAACATCCGGAGTGAAAGTACGCACTTTTAAGATAGGGCAATTATTTACGGCATTGATATTCTCCCAACAGCAGAGCATGAAGGAATGCATCAATTAAGTCTTCTAAATTTAGAAAATTGATGCACGTTTCGTATATTTGGTATTCAAGACTACTGGTCCTGACACTTTGTGAAATGTAACTTTTTGAGTGAACAACCGTTCTTCTACTGAACGAAAAATATTTAAACGCCGCCATGAATTGCACATTAACTGCGCTTCAGTTGAGCTGCATCTGCCTTTTAATAGAGGAAATTTTGAATGATAATAAAAATAAGATGACAAACCTGACTGATTAAGTTACAAGGCTGTAACGGTTTATATACAATCAATTTAGATTGGGTTTGGCAGTGAGTCTATGTTCCTCATTTCTTCTTTTTATGCATCAATGCACAATTTATCATTTAGTGCACAACGGTTCAAACAAAGAAAGGCAAGCTTATTATATGTCATAACGCAAAAAGGTGAAACTGTTCTGTAATGATTGGAGAAAAAATTAAAAAGGTGTCTTTCTTATTAAAGCTTGAACTACTGCAAATAAACTGGAGAGGGTTCAAAAGTGATCTAACAGGATCCTGCCGAGAATGGAGGGTTTGAGTTTTAAGGACAAGCTGGAAAGGCTGCGACATTTTTTTTTCACTGGAGCAAGGACAGTTGAGTGGTGACAGTATACAAGTCTATAAAATCATGACGGGTAGTGATAAGGTGAATAACATGTGTCTTTGCGTTAGTGTGGGCGATTTCAAGACTGGGAGGTTGGATATACTTAAGGTGAGAGGAGAATGATGTAAAAAGACATTTTTTTCATGTATGGAATGAAACTCCAGAGGAAGTGGTGTTTGCGGGTAGAGTTACAACACTTGAAAGACATTTCGATAAGTAGATGAACAAGAAATGTTTGCAGGTTTATGAGTCAAATGCGAAAATGTGGGATTTGTTCCGTTTGGGATCATGATTGGCAGGAACTGGTTGGACAGAAGGCTCTGTCTCCGTGCTGTATCACTATATAATTCAAATATTTCTTTCTTAGCATAAATAACGAAAATTGTCTAAAAATAAGAAAAATCGCCTCAACTCTGGGTGATATAGTTGAACTTCTCTTGCAATCAAAGACTAAATAAAGTGGTGCAGATGCTGTATCATGTTATGCCATCTATCATAGACCCGTATACAGTGATGATTACTTCCCTACGGATAGACACAAAATAAAATTGTCGCTATCTATCTGGAAAACGTTAATTGGCCTGCTTAAGAAATGGTCAGAAGATTGAGCTATTCTAATTTATTATTCAAATTAGCAATCGAATATAGCTGGTAAACGTAATTCATGACGTTTAAAAATAACCTTTTTGAGCTACTAAAAAAGGGATTTTGTTTCCTTTGATTAAAAATGCATTTCCCTTCTGTGTTATGAACTAGACAAGTGTCAAAAATCCATGAAAGAAATGCTTGAGATCTCATCATGTCTGTTGATTGCTAAATTACAGTTAAAGTCCTATTTGATCTTATGATATGCTCCCTGTGACTCATCAAGGTATTGAAAATATTCAATATGCTTGCAAAGTTCTGTTACATCAAATAGTGAAGCTTAGTCAGACAAGTAAAATTGAGGAAAAAAGATATTTATTTTGCTGTCTGGTAATATACAAGTGAGAATATTTTCGGCTATTTCATAAACAACCTTCCCTTCATCATAATACGTGGAAGTTTGCCGATGTTGGCGCATGTTTTGCACCTTCAGCATGTAAATAACGTTTGGCTAAAAGCAGCTAGAATTGAACAATACCCAGCCTTGTTGGGGAAAGTGACAACAATATTTTGTACGACCAAAATTCCAAGAAAGTTATCATCTTCAATAGGAAACACTCTGACCATCATCTCTAGACATTCAATGACTTCGTTCCAATAAATGTCCCACTATCAACATGCTGGAATTTTCCATTGACCGGAGGCCGAACTTAACTGGAATAGAGGACAGTAGAGGTGAAGTGGCAGAATATGTTCAATAATGAAATGTATGGATTATTTATTTTCTTATACTTTAAAGATTTCAAGAGGTATGAAGATCTAATATATATTGGGCATTACGATAGAGGAGCAACTAGGAATACATTGAATGGTGAACTGACCTAAACAACTGAATGGTGAACACTAGTTCCTAAATGCTAGGGTTCTCAGATCGTATTTTTAAAAAAAAGTTACACACTTCTGCGTGTCGTTCGAATAGTGATACATAAAATCACATGGAAAGCCTCGACACAGCAGAGTTAGCATCGATATTTCCAGCTATGAACAGACCAAATGCGTCACTCATAAAGGCAAGAAAATGTTGACACTGTTGAATAACGCAAGTGCCAATTTTTTTTTTTGTTTGTTTGTTTTGTCTGGATAGAGGCCTCTATCCAGACAATGACTGGAAAATGACTTCAGAAGGCTTAATTGAAGCGATTGCCCCTGAGATATGTATTTCAAAGAGATATAATCACAAATGCATAAAGTTAATAGAAGGATAATGATTCGAAATAAACATGCTATGAATGCCACTGACAGTTCAACATCACATTTTGTTAACTAATTGTTTTTCCAGTGTTATCACGGTTTTCAGTGCTCCTCAAAAATCTTGATACAAGGTTCTCTATAAACGGGAATTTAGTTTAAATGGAATTCTGTCATTGCAGCGTCAGATTGCAAAACACGCCCTTTCTGCTGCATTTGCACCCTTGCACTCCCAATCATAAATGGAAATATTTCCAACAGAAAATCTGCGCTTATACATGACGAAGCATTTTCAGGATAATTTAGCACACTCGAATATGTGACTCCATGCGTACATTTTTGCACAAAGCTGAGTGGGACCACAAACTGTGTAGAACATTCAGAGCTCATTACACGTGATTTGAATAAATCAAGTGCATTGGCTAATAACTGGTAAAAGTAGTATAATGTGAATAAACGCGAGAGTATCCAATTTGATGGCAGAAAGAATAAAAATAAAACAAGAAGACATGTTACTTGAGTGGTAATTAATTGGGAAAGGGCGAGATATATTGGTATTTTACTCGCCTTGTGTAACGATCACTGAAAGCAAACATGCAAATTCAGCCGGTAGTTTAGGAAATAATTGGTATGGCGGCCTTCATGGCAAAAAGAAATTGAGCATAGAAGCAGAGAGACCTTGCTAAAAAAAAATACACAGCCTTGTTAAGGTCTCACGTGGAGTATTATATATAGCTTTGATATCAATATTTTGGGACAATTTTCTGACTACGAGGAGTGTGTAATAAAGTAGTAACTGGCTCAGCTCTGAAATGGCCATTTTGACATATTAAGAAAAGCCTCATCGACTAATACCATATGTAAACGAATTTAGAAAAATTGAGGTGTGGATCAACATAGAAATCAATGCAATTCAACAGTGCAAGACAGAATATGCGGCAAAGACGTTCTCGAACGTCTCTGGAGTCCAGAGGAAGATATCGCAGCATATGAGTACGGTGCTATTTCATTTAGGACTGAAATTAAGAATAATTTCCTTCTTCAAAGAGAGGTGAACTTGTGGAGGCATTAATACAAAATGACAAAAAAAGACTCCTAAGTGTTGACCACATTCAATAAAGTGCTTTTGAGATCATAATTTGACATTTGAAACAGTGGAGCAGGCTCAGAGGTCCGAATATCTTACTGTTTCTCCTACTCTCCACGTAATTGTTTTTTATTTCACTAAGTGTATATAACTATCTTTGTGTACCATCGTACGTTTCACATCTAATGTTTTTGACAATTTCTCTTAATGCCTGTTACCTGCTCTTCCGTCCCTTCAATTTTCTTTTGCAAAGGAGATTTGTTCACTCCACTTGATATCAATGGCATAGCGGCAGAAATGCTGGAATATAGTGTTGACAGTGTAGAGCCTGTCTTACAGTATAACTTGCTTCGTGTTTTACTTATACTATGAATGTTTTACAAGGACATTATTAACGTAAATTTACTCGGGATCAGATACAATTCCACTCTTCGATATTGGTTTGTAAGTTAATAAGATTTGATCCTTTGTGTCCTGAATCGACACGTCGAGTTTGGAAATTCTCTTAATTTTCCATCAAAGATCTATCTAGACATTTTTTTTTCCATTTTTTAGTTTAATTAATTGAAGTTGATGATTCCTGTGCAAGATTGTATGTTAATTCATGAGTTCGTTCGATGAGGATCACTGCAAATGATTTTAAGACGTACTTACATACAATATTTGACTGAGGGAAACTTCAAGAATTGTATTTTGAAATTGGGCTTTAGCTGATTTTTCTGTCAGTCTTACAGCAAAAAGTGGCAAGCGGGTAACACTTCAGTTAGAAACATTTTTTTTATATGTTTAGATCAGTGTCGTAAACTGATCATTCCCAAAAATGCTGAGTTATCGTTCCAGTGTTAAAACGGAAAACATCTTTTCTGTTTTAACCACTAGTTTGTTGGCATGTATCTGAACATCATCGATCGTAACCCTGTCCTAAACCATACAGGTAGTCATTTGCTCATTTAATTTATCGGACGATTGAACTAGAACAGAAAAAAAGTGCACTGTTCGTATGCCAGACTAAATGTTTCTTCCAACTATGATGAAAATCAGAAGGAAAACGTGATTGTGCACTCACAAAAGTCTATCAAAGATAGAATAAGGATGTCAATCGAATGTCAAGAAGACTGTTAAAATTAAACTGTTGGTTTTACCTCTTAGTAAAACTATATCTGGATGTGAAAACCTCAGGTCCCCGGTTTGGTGTGTCTGGAGATGGACAGAATACTTGGCGGCAGCTTATGTCCAACAGACATTCTACAATGTAGTTTATGTGTCACTACTCCTGGGCCATCTCGGTCTTGAAGGACTTCCCATCCGGAAAAGGCTTCTGGGAATTGATGGAAACGGAAGGCACACTGTGAAGGGTGTCAAAAACCGAATCTCCCATGAGCAAATGGTGCAGACCTACGCACAGTAAAGGACTTTGTACGTTGATGGTGTCAAGCATCAAAAAAACTAATCTTCAGGGTTAGAAACTTGGGAAAGTCCCACAGAATGTCCGGTTCACGGGAAAACTTCGTCCTGCCTTCAATCAATGGATGAACACTGGCACGAATGCTACATGAGAGTATTGTAAGGAAACCACATTTCGAATGTTCCATAAAATTAATGTTGAATTTTCTTTTGCTTTTTTTTTTGATTCTACAATTCCTGCAAGCTGAAAATTTTAATTAGACATATAATTCGCAGGACCTTGAACCAGGCTGTCAATGCTACCAGTTGATACACATCCTTACATACTGCTGAAACTCTTTGCAGTTGTACAATCATTTGTTATCTATTGACACATTCTTTTTAAATTTCCTCTTACCCCATGTCGTCCATAAATCTTTCAACCGGACTGCTGTCCTAAAATATTTCTTCAAATTACGAACTTTCCTCAGCAAATGGAAAATTCTTATATTTTGTAACAGATGTATCTAAAAATAAGGTTGCTTATATTTAACATGTCTATGTAACATGCCAACAGTCTCATGAGTTGTGCAATACATATTGCTAATTTGGCATCATTCTCGAGGATTAATTTATGAAACTGCTCTTCAATGTTTTACCTGCAATGTATGTAGTTCCATCGCTCTTGCTTCGCAATTTAATCAATGAATAAACAATAGTTTGTCATTTTTAGTATACATCAATGAAGTATTTTTGTAAAATAAGTTGCAAGTTGTTGAACCTCAACGATCTAAACACAAATGTAATGTGCATATCTTTGAGAACGATAACAAATTAATCTCACATCTTGTGCAAAGGCATTTACGAATTCCATCACATTTGCAACACTGAGAAGGGGAAAGGTCAGTCCAGTTCCGCCATAAATGTTAGACAATATTTGGCTGAAATCGTGTTAGGAAATATGTACGACACCAGTATAAAGACAAATATTCATTATAAAACTGCAAAAATCTGTAACGTTAGTACCCATTAGAACAAGATTTATGTACATTCCACATCATACAATTTGTGATCACGTTCAAACAAATTGCTCATTCAATATGCTTAAATAATTCATTATATTCAGCTTCTGCCAATAGAAACACCCTACCTCTTTATGGCTAAACGCCGAAAAGAAAGATTGAAAAGAACACAAAAATTGATACACTTAAAGAAAAGTAAGGAGAAAAAGAAGCCGTGCCATGAGGAACATGAAATTACTTTCAAAAAGCTGCTGGATACACGATGAGACAAATGGCCTTTCCTCTGATCGCTCAACGAATTCTGTACCAAAATATTTCTTACAATAAGTATTGAAAGTCGATAAACAAGGATCATAAATCAATACTCACACTCCATGAAGGGTGCAAATGCGAATGAGCTACATGTGTTTCAATATGTTCAGGCTCGTCTCAACACATTTTTTGACTTTTTTTTTCCTCAAAAGTGAACGCAAAATAGGAGAGTAGCTGAAATTAAGGTAGCATTCAGTAGAAAAGGTAACGTAGGAGAATTGGAGAAAATAAAAGCTATTTTAACGTTTCTAACCATTTCACAACTTTTTTTTAAGTCACGGAAAATGTCTAATCTAGTGCCAATTTGCCCTTAGACTGATACCTATGAATGCACGTGAATAAAAATAAGGTGACTCTTTTGAAATATAATGTTTGTTATTTATACATCTTTGGTTCCAGGTTGCAGATTTCTCGCATAGAAGATGCACAGGGATTTGTTTAAAGTTTTATTTTAGCTTTAATACATGCTTTACTACCTCTAATTCTATTTGCTCCATATTTACTCAATTAGTAAATGACAATATGGCCAAAGAGCTAGTCAATACACTTTAGGAAAATCTAAGGAACAGGAAATATGAATAATCATTGTAACATATTTGGAAGCCAGATTTAATTCAATAACGACTATGTTGCAACATTTTTTTTGCCCATTTTGAACCAATGTGTGTTTCTGTGATCATCAGGTGATATGACAGAAAGTTTCATGTCTGAATTTTCAGTGACTGACGCACCTGAATTTGTGACTGTGAAGGTTCATAATCTTGATTTTAAACCTTGTGTTACGACACAGTTATTTCAAAAGTGCTAATTTACTTTTTTTTTTGAAGAGAGGTTTGAAGTCAAAGGTCAGAACTGTCACTGCAGAATGAAAGCAAACAACTTGTGAGGCCTTGTTTTTTTTTCATGTTGGCAATAGAACCAACCTGAATGTGAGTGGTCCAGATGTCATAGAGCCAGGATATTAAGTTTCAGTTTTCAGTAACTAGTGCTGGGTCTTAAAGTTGAGTGGAAGCTGCAGTACCTGTTGCCCCCCTGCACCCTCTCTCTCACACACACATAGTTTTCTGATTCTTTTTCTGCTGCTATAAGTACATTTAAAGTTTTATTGAAGTTTTATTTTGTCAAGTGTGCATTAATGTGATGTTACTACATTTGAACAGCTCCTGATCGGTCATTAAATAACCTGATATTCTGTTCAACATTCCAATCGAGGTAATTATTCCAATTTCTTCTTTATTTTGTCGTATTTTAACTATAGTGCATGAATGAATAGTACTTTGTTCAAGCAACTTGTGTCCAGAACGCAACACCTAGCACTTCGTTTAAAATAATGGGGAAAAAAAAAAGTGTAGGGTCTGGGCTATCTTCGTAATATATTTTGAGGGGGTTTAGTCTGCTAATTAACACTTGCATATAGATTCTGTTGCGCTTTTTCTTTAATTTATGGTTTGTGTGTTTCCTCTTCGATGGTTGCCTTGAGACATGGACCTGCTTCACTTTTGACTGAGATAACTAGACTTAATAAGTGGGTTCATTAAGTTTAGTAAACTCATGTAAAGTATATGCAAATCAAAACGCTCTATGGCATAGTAAAAGAACATTTGATCTGACACTTTCGTTTTGGTGGATGGTACATTACACCTATGCTGATGAGAGTAAATAGTGGTGAGATAGTCCAACAGGTAGACAGGGCATTATGTTTCTGAAGGACATTATATTTCTGAAGGACATTATATTAAGTAGTGCATCAAGTAAAATGGGTGCCATCATTGTCACGAACTACGTATTTGAGGAAACAAGGACGGTTAGACATAGCTACGACATAGAGACATAGAGTCATACAGTGTTACAGCACGGAAACAGATCATTTGCTCCAACTCATCCATGCCAAAAAGGTATCCTACATTAATCTAGACATATTTCCCATGTCCTTCTAAAACCTTCCTATTCATCTATCCAACCAGATGTTCATTTGTTTTTTAATTTTGGTATTGTATTAGCCTCCATCAATTCTTCTGGCAGCTCATTCTAAAAAAAAAATCACCAACCACTGTGCGAAAATGCTTCTCCTTATGTCCCTTCTCTAATTGGAAAACGCATATTTCCTTCTGCACTATCTCCAATATTTTCATCAACAGTGATTTGAAACTCACATCTGTAATTCCCTACTTAATTGGCATTAATCTACTTAAAATGTAGAATCATATTTGCTGTCCCCCAAATATCTGGCACTTCTCCCATGGCCAGAAAAAAATGCTGTATCAGAACAGCTGTAAATTCCTGCCTCGACTCCCATGGCAGCCTGGACTACAACTAATCTGGATTTGTTTCTACTTCCAAGTCAGTCCAAGCCTGAAATAGCTGCTGAATGCTTCTGTTAAACTGATCAAGACCCTACATATCCTTCTTCATGAAATATGTACTTCCATCCTCCTTATCCAAGGTGAAGGGCGATGTTAAACAGCAATTTAAAATCTACCATTCTACTCCAGTTCTGTGCACAAGTTGACATTTTGCTCTGTGATGGGCCCTGACTTCCTTCGGATTCTGCAGATTATCGTCTTACACTTGATAGCCTATGCAATAAGTTGTGATTATCCCTGTTCTCGCCTACCAGTGTTTTCTTGATTCCCCATCTTTGCCCTCCTATTCTTTTTTTTTCTAAGTTCTCGCGTTTGTTTTTCTATAATCTGCTATGGGATACATTGCTTTGCTCTCTTTGCAGTTGATAAAAGTCTTTTTCTTCCAATAAAAGGAGTTCTGAATGTTCCTGGGTATCCAATGTTCGATGGAATTGATTTTCCCGTATTTCAATGTAAATAGTGAGTATTGAGCCTATACTTTTTTTTTTCTAATTACATTTTGAGCGTATACCTCCTTTGCCCAACTCGCACAAAAGCAGACATAAACACAAAATTCCCGTGCATGTCTCTGTTTGGCTTGAGCTACTATTTACGTTGTCCCAGTTAAATTGATGGCCTGCATTGTCTGAGTATACTGATATTAAGGAAAGTTTGTCGAGTAGTTTTGCTGTAAGCTGATGTTCGTGTATTCTGATGGCTAGTTTCCTTCCTTTCTGTCCGATGTAATGTCTGTCGCAGCCGTTGCACGGTATTTTGTAAATTACGTTGGTTCTGTATGTTGTGAGAATGGAGTCTGTAATCCTTGTGACTGCTTGTCGTAGAGTGGCTGTGGGTTTGTGTAATACCATGATTCCTAGTGGTCTTAGGAGTCTCGTTGTCAGTTCTGATATGTTCTTGATGTAGGACAGCGTGAATAGTGTTTTGGTACGTACTGTATACCCTTGTTATTGTCTCCTTAGTAGGCGCCAGTGGATGAAGGTCTCGGGATATCAGTTCATAGCGAAGATTTTTGGAAAGGTGCTCTTCCTATTTCATGTGTAGTTCTGGCGTGTTGCAGAGAGTGGTGGCCCGTTTAAAAAGTGTTCTACTACAGCTTTGTTTGTAGACGTCGGGTTGTTTGCTGTAGAAGTTAAGGATTTGGTCAGTGTGGGATGCTTTCCAGTGTACTGAGATTTGGAACACCTCATTGGTCAGATGTACAACTCTGACGTCCAGAAACGGAAGCTTATTGTTGTTTTCTTCTTCTCTCGTGAATTTAATCCCCGTGTTGTTAAGGCGGCGGGTCGCTTCTAGTTTGTTGCATTTAATGATAACAAATGGACCATGCAGGTACCCGATCCACAGTTTAGTTTGAATGCGTGGATGGGTAATGTGTTCTAACCTTTGCATGACTGCCTCTGCGATGAGTCCTGAGATGCGTGATCAAATGGGTGTGTCATTAATCTGCTTGTATACTGGACCAATAAAGACGAAGTGTGTGGTGAGGCACAAGTCTAGTCGATCGAGTATGTTGTCATTGCTGGTGGAGCTGCTTGTCTGCGTTCCTGCTTTCTCTAGTAATATTTTCAGCATTTTTTAAAAAATTGGGATGTCAATTGACGTGAATAATGTCAAGACATCAAAGGATACCATAATCTGGTCGTCGCTGATATTTTTATGTTCTTGAGAGTATTGAGCAATTCATAGGTTGAGTTGATGGGTTGGGTTAATGCTTCGACGAGGTAATTCTGTCTCTGCTGTAGGTCCTTTGACAGCTTGTGTGATGGTATGCGTGATAGGGAAAATATGGGTGGAAGGGGCATGTCTAGTTTGTATACTTTATGAAGTTCACAGAATCAGAGGGGTGATCACGCCTTCTGGTTTCATTTTCGTGTATACCGACTTTGTTGTCTGCCCTGCATCCTTTCGTCTCTTCAGGTTCTGGGTGATCCTATTACATTGCTGCGCTGTTGGGTCCCTCGCCACCTGTTGGTAAGTGTTTGTATCTGCGAGTGGTGCCTATGCTTTCTTAACATAGTCCAGTTTATTCATAATGACGGTCATGCGCCCTGGTTAGATTAGAGTGTCCTTGTCTTTCTGGGGTTTATATCATGCTTTTCTCTCTGATGTGTTCAGGGTATCTCATTCGTTCCTTCAATTTAGTGTGGGGATTATAGCTTGTCAGATGCCGTGTTGTGTTTTGGCGTGAGACTTTTGTCTTTTAATATAGTTTCTAGAGCGGCCATGAAGTTTGTTCTTTTGCATTTTTGTGGTTTTCGATCCGTCTGCAGAATAGGACGGCTTTCTCAGTTTCTGTGGGTCATCTGTTGGATAGATTTCTTATCCATGTGTCAACTTTCTTCTTTTTTTTGTGGTGGATCTGTTTGTTAAGTTTCTCCTCTAGCTTGTGTCACTTCTTAGTTTTGTTCTTGTGTTGATTAAAGGTGATGACCTGTTCTAGGTTTGTTGTCCACTGCTGGTCTGTACTGTTTAGGCACTGTCGCTTTTGGCGTGAATCTACATGTACTTCAGAAAGCCTTTCGACAAAGTTTCTCATGGCAGACTAGTTAGCAAGGTTGTATCACACGGAATACATGAAGAACTAGCCACATAGATTCAGAACTGCTTCGAATGCAAAACCTCGAGAGTGGTGGTGGAAAGTTGCTTTTCAGACTGGGGGCTCGTGACCAGCAAAGTGCCACATCTGTTGGTGCAGTGTACATTGTTTTTCGTACAATTTATAAATGATTTGGATGTGAACACAGGAGGGAAGCTTAGTAAGTTTGCACATGACAACAAAATTGGAAGTGTAGTGGACAGTCAATCAAGTTATCTCAGAGTCCAAAGGGATCATGATCAGATTAGACAATGGGCCGAGGAGTGGCAGATTATGTGTGCTTTAATAAATATGAGGTTCTGTATTTTGGAAAGGCAAATCAAGGCAGGACTTATGCAGTAAACGGTGAGGTCCTGTGGAGTGTTGGTGAACAAAGAGGCCTTGGCGTGCAAATTTATACTTCCTTGAAAGTGGAGTCGCAGGCAGATAGAAGAGTGAAAAAGTCATTTTGTATATTTGCCTTTTTTGGTTAGTGCATAGAGTATAGGAGTTCGGAGGTCATATTGCTGCTGCACAGCACATTGGTTAGGTCAGATCTGGAATAGTGCGTTCACTTCTGGTCTATCTGATGTAGGAAGGATTTTGCGAAACTTGAAAGGATTCAGGAAGGTTACAAGGATGTTGCCAGTGTTGGAGGTTTTTAAATAATGTAAGAGGCTAAATAGGCTGGGGCTCTTTTCTCTGGACCATCGGAGGCTGAGGTTTAAAAAATCACGAGAAGCATAGAAAGGATAAACAGCCAATGTGAGATGGCATTGGTTCAATTTAAAAGGGGTTGATTAAAAGCAACCTAAGGGACAACTTTTTTTCCCACAGAATATGCTACGTGTACGGAATGAGCTGCCAAAATGGTGATGCTGTCGCAATTACACAATTTAAAAGGCTACTGGATGTGTACGTGAATAGAAATTACAGAAGAATATGGGCTAAATGTTGACAAATTGGTTTAAATTTATCCAGGATGTCTGGTCGGCATAGATGAGTTGGACCGAAGGGTAAGTTTCTGTGCTGTACATCTGTATGACTCTAACGTTCTAAATGTGTTATTTTAACGCAACGTGCTTTCCTGTGATCAAAAATAAATTCTTTTTTGCAGGATGTCTTTCTTTATTTTTCATGTCAAACGAAAATTGTATGTTAAAGGTGTAGAGCTGGATGAACACAGCAGGTCAAGCAGCATCAGAGGAGCAGGAAGGCTAAAGTTTCGGGCGTAGACCTTTTTTTTTTCTTCTGAAGAAGGGTCTAGGCCCGAAACGTCAACTTTCCTGCTCCTCTGATGCTGCTTGGCCTGCTGTGTTCATCCAGCTCTACACCTTGTTATCTCAGATTCTCCAGCATCTGCAGTTCCTACTATCTCCGAAAATTGTATGTTGCTGCGTTCACTAAAATGCTTTCTCACTGCTACCTCCAATGCCTTTCTGTATTTATTCGCCAAAACTCGGTCCAGAAGTTTACTGCAACGATAGCCACGGGGGAGGTGCTGGATAAATGAAAGTCGGCTGTCATGGGGATATTATTTAAGAATGGCGGTAAGGAAAAGCGAGGGAACTATAGACCAATGAGCCTGATGTCAGATTTGGGCAAGTTTTTCATGCGGGTTGGGGTTGGATGCTGAGGGACAATATTTAAGTATATTTGGAAATTCAGCGACTGATTAGGAATAGTAAATAGAGCGTTGTGCGTAGGAATTCGTTTCTCAATAAGGTGACTGAGTATTTAGAAGAAATCACAAAGAAAATTGATGAAAGAAGAGCAATGGACATTGTTTATATGGACTTCAGTAAGGTGTTCAACATGGTTCTGCATGCTAGACTGGTTCACAATACTATTGCACGTGGAATATAGGGACTGCTAACCACCTGGGTACAAAATGAACTTGGAAGTAGTAGACAGAGGGTAGTGCTTGATAATTGCTTTCAAAAGGAAGGCTTGTGACCAGCATGTATTCCACAAACACTGGTGCTGAGTTCACTTTTTTTTTTGTCATTTATACCAATTATTTGGATGTGAATGCTGGAAGTATGTTAGTAAGTTGGTACATGACACCAAAATTCGTGATGAAGTGGACAAGGAAGAAGGTTACCTCAGAGTATAACAGGCCCATAATCAGATGGATAAATGGGCCGAGGAGTAACAGATGGAGTTTAGTTTATTTAACGTGAGGTGCTGCATTTTGGTAGAGCAAATCAGAGCAGGTCTCAAACACCTAAGGATAAGGTTGCCGAAAAAAGAAACATTGGAGTGCAGATTCATGATTCCTTGAAAATGGAGTCTCAGGTAGGCACAGTTGTGAATGAGGAGTTTGTTATGCTTGCCTTTATTTGACAGTGTATTGCGTATTGCAAAACCTGTTGGGAGGTAATTGTACAGCTGTACGGTACATTGATTGGGCCACTTTTGTAATACTGCAGTCACTCTAGTCCCCCTGTGGTAGGAAAAAATGTTGCTAAACTTGGCAGGGTAAAGAAAAAATTTACAAGGGTGTTGCCAGAGCTGTTGGGTTTGAGCTACAGAGAGAGGGTGAAAAAACCAAGCCTATTTTCCCTGGATCATTGCAGGTTAAAGGTGACCATGTAGAAATTTGTAAATTCATGACGGTCACAGATTGGTGTTTAGCCAAAGTTTCTTTTCCACAAGTTGGGGGAGTCCAATTCTAGAGGACGTATGTTTAGATAAGAGAGAAATATTGACAAGGAACCTAAGAAGCGATTTTGTCCACAGATGCCACTGTGTGCATGGAACGAGGTGCCCAGGAGGTATTTGAGGCTGCTATAATTCCAACATTCATAAGGCATCTGGATAGGGATATGAAGAGGAAGTGTTTCGAGGCGAATGGGCCAATGATGCCAAATGGACTAGATTAATTTAAGATATCTTCTCAGCATGGATAAGTTAGATTGAAACATCTATTTCCATGCTGTTCATCTCTAAGTCTCAATGACTCTCAGACTTTTGGGGGACATTTGCATTTTAATATTTAAATAAAAACTGAATACAGCACAAAAAAAGTTTGAATGCTCTATAGCTCTTTGCATGTTGATCATCCCAACTAGTTTCTGTTGAAGTTGAAACTCCTAAGTAATTACCTGCTTTGAATTTACACTCCTCAGTGAATTGTCTAAATATCTGTTCCTCCATTGCTGCTGACTGCTTTGTGTTTTATATACCCTTTCAACAGAGTGACTACCCCTCCCCTCTACTTTTCATTCTAACGTTTTACCCATGAAGTCTTGCTTGACGACACATCCTGAACTCGTTTCTGTACTTAACAAAAGC
Organism: Rhincodon typus; assembly: GCF_021869965.1. Taxonomy (NCBI): domain Eukaryota; kingdom Metazoa; phylum Chordata; class Chondrichthyes; order Orectolobiformes; family Rhincodontidae; genus Rhincodon; species Rhincodon typus. Next base: position 3,293,980 of record NC_063378.1, on the reverse strand, counting down.
TGGCATTGATTCTAACTGCAGATAAGCATCTAGAAATTGTGGACAAATCAATTGACAAGGAAGCACTGGAGACTTCTAAGTAAACTTACTTCTAAATAAACTTACTATATCATAGCCTCCAAACCGATCCCACGCGATACCTATGCAGACAACTACGGACAGATGAGAAGAAAATGACGTTATATGTGGAAGATAGACGGTTCTGAGAAAACAGATAAATAGCCACTAGACATAGGTTTCTGTAGATATTTCTTTTATTTTCCCGTTGTTATCGTTCTCTGCAAATTTCCTTCAAATTATCTCTCTTCTTCGCAGGATGCAAATAACCATTCGGCACAATAGTTAATCACTGCAAGCTTTAGGAATTTTTCGACCGAAAGCGTGACTTCATCTTCCCTTTTCGTGTTGTGCAGACCTTTCCAAATTCATTTGCATCCATCATCTGTTGGATAGCTGTTATCCAGCTCACGTGCATTGCCATCCACAGCTCGTCACAACTGCACGACTCAATCAGCTGCACAGATGAATCTCACTTTCTACACGTATCCTGGAGAGGGTAAGTTCAACAAACATTTATTCCCCTGCTCTTTGAATGCAGTAATAGCCAAACAGAATGATAAAAATAAATTTCAGTAATTTGATTTTGAAACGTGCAGCCATTCCTTTTATCTCAGAGTTTAAATTTGTGAAATAGTTTTATATTTTACAAATTCATTTAAAAATTAAAAATGTAACTAATAATAAAAAATGCAATGTATACAGTGGAAGAGCTTGTTTTGTCTTATTTAATCTGGCAAATTAACCTTCCAGACTGAAAATTAAATCCCAAATTGACAATACATAATTTGCCGAAGGCTCTGCAGGAATTACTTAAAATTTTATTAAAAGCAAGTGTTTTATTTTCCATTATATCCATTTTCAAAGCATGTGTTTTATGTTTATCATATTTCTACAGCTGTAGCAGACCCATCCCATGCATCATTGAACAAAATTATTCTTGGATCCTCCTGTGCGTCATGCGACACAGTTCTTCTCTTAATGCATTTACACTCAGTCTAGGTTATTTGATGAAATTGATAAGGTCATCAGTCCAAAACTTGAAGCAGCAAATTTCGAAAGAATGATCAAATCATTTTTAAGCGTTTTTGCCATATTTTGGATCATTCTGCATCATTTTAAGTAGGTAAACTTACTGAAGATTATGTGATTCATAGAGAACAAAGCAAAAATACAGTGGAATTTATGAAACAATGCAAGATGCTATCGTATTGTTAAAAAAAAACTCTTCCTCAGATGTTTTGACTTAAAGGCCTGTTGAATAAATGACGTACTTAAAGTTAAAATGGTGATTTTGTTCGAAGTATATCAATTGTTACCCTGCTGATATGCGTTACATAAATGGCAGCTTCATTAACTTGCTTTCACTTCGTCAGCATGAAGGGTAATTTTGCCACCTACCCATAAAGCAAAATTGCATAATCATACATTGGTGCATGTAATGTCATTCTAATGCACTGGCCAATTGTTCAACTACAAATCTATTCGATGAGTCAGCAAATTGTTGGAACAAACTTATTTTCAGTTAAGATAGCATGTGCTCTGGGACAGAATGCTCATACTTTAACTCTTTTTCTATTATCCACCATTTCAAATCAATGAAGAAAGATGTTTCCTTCAAAATATATGCCACTCCCAGTATTAAATCAACGACTTAGATCTTTGTAATTTCCTGTCGGTTTAGTATATACCCTTCAGTGAGTCCAAATTTGCAAAATTGAATGCACAACAATAGAGCTGTATTTTAAACAACATCAAGTCTGATGTCCCAACATAAAATGCATAGATTCATGACAAATTGATGATAGCAACTTGTATTTCTGCTACAGTTTCCTTATACTATTCTTAACACTTGCTGAAGGACAAACGCAATGGGCACTCATTCCTCCTGCAATCTCACAGCTCAGTTCCTTACCTGATAGAACTAATTATCAATGCAGGTTGCTGTTGGTCTCCTTGAATGATTGTTTTTCGATCAGCCATTTCACGTTTTGTGTGGTGCAATGTCACCAAAAACTTGCATTGTGGGGCTTGACTCTATTCTCTGCCTCATTTCCATAAGAAAGCAAAATTAGCTATCCATAACTCAGAACAGGATATCCCAATTCAAGGTCACAATGTTAACCATTTACTACATTCCAGAGAAAGATCCGTTCTGACTTACATTGTAGCATTCTATGTCGGCAGTGCAAAACATGCCAAACTATCATTGCTTAACACTCAGTTGTAGCAATTGCAATCTCCAAGTAAATTATTACTTTTTTTTATCTTCCCAGGAATTTCAGATTCATCTGAAAATATTTGTGAATGACCCGCTTTGGAAACAGGCGGCAATCAAGCCTCGAAAAGATCTTTGTCCTGGACATTTGGAACTGCTCGACAGTGGAATTCAAAGACAAGAGCAGGTATGTGTTAGCATGATGCGAGGACATGACAATTGAATTGTGAAATGTGATGCGATTATGCTCAAATTAGAAGATGTTAATGCCATACATTTTAGACAGAAAAGACGGAAAAAATTTTAGGAAATTACAAGACCATTGCAGACAATGCACAGGGTAAGATAAATGGCATGAATTTTCATTTTGAAAAGAAAAGTGAAAAAAAAATCAAATACACAGAGAAATCGAGGCGCGATATCTAAATGTTCAACTGTATTTACTTCTCAAAAGAAAAGTGACAGTGATGCATGATGCAGGAGTATCAACATAATAACTTACAATAACAAGGCATGAACAACTTAAGTCTTTCATACGGAAGTTATAGAACAAACTCAGACGTTAAGCTATATGAGATGCTACTTGTAAAAGCAAGGCAATGCCTAATTAAATTGTGGACTGTATGTTAAGTTCGGAAGAATCACAGAGACTGAGGATGATTAATTACTAGAAGAATTCCAGAATGAATAAGTTAAGCAGATTCAGACATAGCTGCCAGTAATGTTGATCTAATCATGACAAGTCAAAAGGCGAACGTATTGTTCAGTGGATGTTGCCAGTAGATGTTGAAAAATGTTGTAGAGACAGATAAGGATAAGGCAATGGAAGAGGGTATGAGAGAAATTAAAGACCTACCTAAGTAAAACCACAAAATCCACCTTTCATGTTAGATATGGCTCTGGTGAATAACTCAAAGAAGGACAAATTTGAAAGTGCTTTAGAAGAGAGGTAGCTGATAACCTTATTTATACTGAAACATTCGGATTTGCAGCTTATTGTACACTCACTGAAAAAAAAGTTTGTTGTTAAAATAAGAATATATAGTTTATTTCATATGAAAGGAGTCTAGTCGTTTTTGCTGTCTTTCACATCCGAGCCAGTGAAAAGAAAAAAAAAGTTACATTTTTACAATAATTGAACATTAATGGCTTTGTTTTACTTGTAATGTATATATTTGATGCTATTACCTTTCGCTTGGACCGCAATGAAACATCTTGAGTAGTTTTGTAACGTTAGTTGTGATAAATAATTAAAGACTTTGGGTGTCTTGCAACTACATTTGCGAGTAAAAGTCATTTTTTTTGTTGTTGTTGTCCAGTCGAATGATTTGTTCCAAAAGACATAGCTAAAAGACGGAAAAAAATTAGGAAATTACAAGGCCTATTCTGCCACTGCTCATTGAATGTCACCATCCGCAATTTTTGAAAACGGTCATGAATAATTTATGCAGTTTGGATGGTTCTCAATTTGTTAGTAAGCTGAAAGCAAAGGCTGTCGTAGCATATAGTTCCAACATTTTAAAACATTGATTATCTTTATTTCCTTCAAAGGTATATGTCTTTTTGACCTATATTTTCATCTTCCAGACTTATTTTAGACAATTCGATATAATTGTGTCTGAACATTTCACGAAAATGATCATCTTAGCAAAAGTTTCAGCGTTCTGGTTAAAGAAACGCAATTAAATCATCAAATGTCAATGCAATACGTACTGTGCTGTCAATTCCGAGGCTTGTACAATGAAAAACAAAACTATACAGCACGGCTGTAAATATGCATCAACAGCGGCCTGCGGGATCATTTGATGCCATTAGTATACTTCGACAGTGATGAAAAGTAAAATGTTACTTCTGAATTTTATAAGGTGGATATAACAAAGAGTAAGGGTCTCACTTACTTATGCGACTTGATAGCAAGCACTTGCCACTCTGAATATGGTATGTTTAATGCCAATAACATTTCCACAAAGAATAAAACAGAAAATGCATGTGTTATGCAACAAAGCAAGTAGGTTATTGTACTCCTCAACAGGTTTGTTTCTTTATTTCAGGTCTCAAATATTAGCAGCACGAATATACTGATATGAGTTGGGGTTGGGGATGAGGGTGTGGTGGAGATCGGGGCTTGTTGTGGGGAAGGTGGCAACAAAATATGTCCCTCCCACTCCTCAGTTTGCATGCTTATGGTTTCAAGAATAAGCCAAACTTCAAGTGTGCTTATGGAGTTTTGCTTTTTGGAATGCATGTGTAATTGAAATTAATTGGATGTTATGCAATACTTTTTTTTCGCTTTCTGTAATGTACACGAACATCATTATGCTGCGTATATTTCTATTGAACTATTTGTTCCTTCCGAAATTCTCTTACAATGTTTTATTTTCTGTTAGAATGTCTGCTGCTTACTTTTCTTTTCCCAGTCAGCAAACATTTTTTAAAAATCATATCTGTTATGTTTCGTCATTTATACAAGTGATTTTGTTCTGAATGTAGGATATGTGGTTAGTAAGTTTTCAAACGGCACCAAAATTGCTGGTGTAGAAGACATTGAAGAAGGTTATTTCATTGTATAATGGAACATTGCTCACATGGGCCAATGGGCTGAGGCGTGGCAGATGGAGTTAAATTTAGATAAATGAGAGGTGTTGCATATTTAAAAGGCCAACTAGGACAGGAATTATACAGTTAATGGTAGGGTTCCAGGGAGGGTTGCCGAACAAAGAGACCCAGAGAGAAAGATGCATACTTATTTGACGTGCTGTTGCAGGAAGACAGTGCGGTTAAGAAGGTGTTTGGCACGCCTGCCTTCATTGGTCAATGAAATGAGTATAGGAGTTGTGACATCATGCTGCAGCTGTACAGTACAATGGCTCGACCACTATTAGAATACTGCGTTCATTTCTGGTCTCCCTGCCATATGAAAGATGTTGTTGAACTTTAAAATGTTCTGAGAAGGTTTGTAATGAAGTTACCGGGCTTGGAGTTTTTAATTGTAGGGTGAGGCCGAATGGCTGGGATTCTTTCCCTCAGAATATTGGAGGATGAGCAGTGACCTTATAGAGGTTTATATAGTAATTTGAGGCATGCATAGCGTGAGCAGCCAAGGCATTTTCGCAAAGGTAGGGAAGTCCAAAACTACACAGAGTAGATTTAAGTTTTCAGGGGAAAGATTTACAAGGACTAAAGGGGCAAGCATGTCATGCAGAGGTTGGTACGTGTACAAAACGAGCTACCACAGGAGCTGATGGAGGCGGGTACTATAATAACAATTAAAACTCATCTGCATACGTACATGAATATGAACAGTTTAGAAGAGTATGGGCCAATGCTGGCAAATGGGGGTGGATTAGTTTAGGGCCTGTGGTCAGTTGGACGTCTCAGACCAAAGGATTTGTTTCCGTTCTGTACAACTTCAAGACTCTATGTGTTGCATGGAGACCTGTTTCTTTTTAGGTCAGAAAACAAAGATTACGGCATATTTAATGAGCAAAATAATGATAAGACAGTGATTAAATTCAATGCATTTGAATACATTGCTGTATAAATATGAGTAAGAAAATGTGGCGCTTTTGGATAAGGTTTTAGTTGGCGCAAGTTCCAGTAAAGAAGTACCGGCTCACAACAGTTCGCAATTGTAATTTTGAAAAGAATAATAGCAGTTGTTTGAATGTCAGAATGTAATTAATTTTGGTGAGACAAACCGATTGCCGTTGAAAATAGCTTACATCAGAATGCAACATAATCATAAACTAATCACGAGAGTTTAAATAAAATCAAGAAAAAAAAAGTTATTTGGGACAAAGCATTCACTAAAAAAAAGGAAGAAAAAACGCAATAACCATCATAACACGTACTATTTAAATGTAACTAGTAATTCGTCGACATTGTAGTTGCAATTGTAAACAAACTGAAAAGGCATGCAGGGATAACAAGGTGCAGAGCTGGATGAACACAGCATGCCAAGCAGCATCAGAGGAGCAGGAAGGCTGACGTTTCGGGCCAAGACCCTTCTTCAGAAAACAGCTCGAAATTGTAATTTTGAACAGAATAATAACAGTTGTTTGAATGTCAGAATGTAATTAATTTTGGTGAGACAAACCGATTGCCATTGAAAATAGCTTGCATCAGAATGCAACATAATCATAAACTAATCAGTAGAGTTTAATTAACATCAAGGAAAAAAAAAATTTCTTACGACAAAGGCATGCAGACGGGTTTTAAAAAGTGCATCACTGATGATAAACATTCTCTGATAATTTTGTCTTTTTCCAAAACCACGATCTATTAAATTAAATTTTGTTTGAAATGAGATATCATTCAGTTTATGAGAAACAGAATACTCCGTTCGATGCAATGGACAAAAGACAAGTATTGTTATGTCATATAAAGGCATTTTACTCAAAATTAGAGAATAACAGCACTGTGTCTGTGACTGAAATAAAACCCTGGCTCAGTCAATAACTGAGTGAAGACGGACACTGAGTTCTGTGCACCATCTGAAAAAAAAAGTAACACTCGACAGCTTCTGCACTTTCTCAGTAATAATGTGAAAATTCTGAACCTGCATTATGAGGTGCAAACATTGAATATAATTTAACGTAGAAAAGTACGAATTACATCAGAGGTCCCTTATAAAGTTGTCTTCAATTAATTCACAATTCTTGTTCTTGTTATGGTCTTATTCAGAAATGGAAGAACTGGAAAGAAAGTTAAAAGACACAGGTCAGAAAGCAATGTAACTGATTTGTTTAAGTAAAACGATAGCAATGAAAGAGTGGTTCATTTTATACGCTGCTGAAATGTTCATTCTCAAATATGATTTGTCCTTCTCGAACAGTCCAATGTAAACAGCAGTTTCTGAAAACATCTAACGAATCATGCAACTAATTTGGACGTAGAACCTGATTTTTAAATACATTTGTGGAAGACATGATGAACGTAATGTAATCCTAAATTTGACAACTAAGGATTTTCATGTTCACCTTTATGAGATATGGTGTCAAATTTCAGGGTGTACCAGCTTATTTGTTAACTTTCATTTCAAATCCGTTTTTTTGCTTTCATTTTGGCAACTTCAAAATAATAACACTCGGTAACAAAATCCTTAATCTAAGAAACCAGCAGGAAGTCCACAAATTGCTGTCTTGCTCTTAATATTGTGTAGGAGTTGGTTTCGATCATTTTCATAGTGATTGCATTACGAATTGAAACAATCTGTATCAGCCAGATTTCGAATCATTTTGTAAAGTATCGAGTTTTCTAACATCTTCTAATACCAGTTTATTGTCGTTTCCGATACTTTACACTCTATTCGTGATAATTATGATTCTACAGCCTTTCTAAACATTCTAACCTTTAGAATCTTAATGATGCTCATCAAAACCAACGCCATCCCTCCAGCTCTGCGAGAGTTTGTGTTTGTTGGAGTTAGCAAAGAAATGTGAAGTAGTTTAAAGTACTGTGCTATGTACAGCAATGAAGTAAATCTGATTCCAACTGTCTATCACCACGTTATGATTAATGCATGTGTTTTATTTTAAATCACAAATGTTCTCGACTTAGAACACTGTCGAATTTAGTATGATTGGAAAAATGTGCACTATTTTACACATTTACTTCTTGCACCAGCGTGACATTATTCTTGACTTTTTGCACCCTTCCTTACTTCAGAAAACTGGTGCAATTATTGAAGAGCCACTCAACGGACTTGGCGTACATTGTACACCTTAATTGCATTCCACAGGATATCCATAAATTTTCGCAGCCTTTTTTTTCTATGTTCCATGCAATCCTGAGAAAGACGATAAATTATCTGTCATTTTGTACAATATTTGAAAGGTGGAAATTGAACAGAAATGTTAAAGCAAAGAAGAGGAAGAAATTTGTTTTGTTCTCTGATACAAGTTTTATTTCTTATTGTTAGTTCCTGTATTACACCTTGGTTTGTTTCCATTCAATTGCAGTTAGTGTATTGAATGTGAGATGCCGATCTCAACAATATTACATGGCTTCATAACACAAAGTATTGTATGACAAAGCCGAGCACGTAATTTTCAGTCCTTGTCCAGGTTATAAGCATAAATGGAAGACGTGAGTTATTAAAATTTTGTGCCACTGTCGGTGGTAACTGATTTTATCCCCATCAGCCATTGACATTAACAATATGTCTTCCCAATTCCTTTTCCGAGAGTCCATTTTAGTTTGTTCATAATTGCAATAGCTCTCAAAGCTTTTTTGTATCTTTCCTTTTTCAAGTTTCTGTCGTGTTTTGTCACACACACCATTAGCTCCCAATTTCAACATTTTCATAAAAATATATCTCATTCAAAGATCTGACATGAATTCAGTTCTGAGCATATTTGTGAAATTCTAAAGTTGACCTTCTCTGGATTCATAGGGCATAGAACATAGAACAGCACAGCGCAGTACAGGGCCTCAGGTCCATGATGTTGTGCCGAAATTTTACCCTAAACCTAAGGTCTTTCTAACCTCCACCCCTATCCGGATGCCTATCCAATGGCCGCTTAAATGCCCCTAATGAGGCCGACTCCACTACCCTCTCCGGCAATGCATTCCACGCCCTTACCACTCTCTGAGTAAAGAACCTACCTCTGGCGTCTCCCCTATATCCACCTTCACTCACTTTAAAACTATGCCCCCTCGTATTAGCTACCTCCACCCTAGGAAAAGTCTTTGGTTGTACACTCTATCTATACCTCTGATCATTTTGTGCACCTCTATCAAGTCACCTCTCATCCATTGTCGTTCTAAAGAGAAAAGCCCTAGCTCTCTCAACCCTTCCTTGGAAGACCTTCCCTCCATTCCAGGTAAAATCCTGGTAAATCTCCTCTGCACCTTTTCCAAGTCCTCCACATCTTTCCTGTAATGAGGCGATCCGAAATGGACACAATACTCCGGATGTGGCCAGGATTTGGCACAGCTGGAGCATAACTTCACGGCTCTTAAACTCAGTCCTTTTGTTACTGAAAGCTAACACACCATATGCCTTCTTAACAACTCTATCTGCCTGGGTGGCAGCTTTCAGGCAACTGTGGATATGAAACCCAAGATCCCTCTGCTCCTCCACACTGCCAAGAATCTTTCAGTTAACCCTGCATTCTGCTTTCAAATTTGTTCTCCCAAAATTCATCACCTCACAATTTTCAGGGTTAAACTGCATCTGCCACTTCTCAGCCCGGCTCTGCATCCTATCAATGTCCCTTTGTAACCTCGAACAGCCCTCTGCACTATTCACAACCCGACCCACTTTCGTATCTCCCACGAACTTACTAATCCACCCTTCCACACCTACAGCCAAATCATTCACAAAAATCACAAAGAGAAGAGGACCCAGAACAGATTCTTGTGGTAAACTACTCGGTAACTGAGCATCATGTTGAATATTTTCCATCCACTACCATCCTTTGTCTTCTAAGCGTCAGCCAATTCTAAATCCAATCTGCCGCATTGCTCCCCCCATCCAATGTCCCCTTACTTACTGCATGAGCCTACCATGGGGAACCTTATCAAAACCCTTACTTAAATACATGTCCAACACACTCACTACTCTACCTTCATCCACGTGTTTGGTCACCTCTTCAAAGAATTCAATAATTTTTCTGAGACATGGTCTACCCCTCACAAATCCATGCTGACTATCACGAATTAAACTGTGCCTATCCAAATGATCATAAATTATATCTGTCAGAGCCCTTTCCAACAATTTACCCACCACTGAAGCAAGACTAACTGGCCTGCAATTTCCGGGGTTAACCCTATTCCTTTTTTTGAACAAGTGAATGACGTTTGCCACTCTCCAATTTTCCGGCACGATACCCGTGGACATTGAGGAAGAAAAGATCATTGCCAAAGGCCCTGCAATCTCTTCCCTCTCTTCCCATAGAATCCTTGGATAAATCCCATCAGGCCCGGGGGACTTATCTATCTTCATGTTCCTCAAAATTCCTAGTGCATCTTCCTTAGTAATATCCACCTCCTCTCGCCTACCAGCCTGTTTCATACTGTCCTCGCCTACACCTAGGTCCCTCTCAGTTGTGAATATCGAAGAAAAATATTCTTAAGAACCTCTCCTACCTCTTTAGCCTACGTGCATAAATTGCCTTTACAATCCTCGATCAGCCATACCCTTTTTCTGCTCATTCTTTTATTCCTCACGTAAAAAGCCTTGGGGTTTTCCTTGATCCTATCTGCCAAAGTTTTCTCATGCCCGCTTATCGCTCTCCTAAGCCCTTTCTTCAGCTCCTTCCTGGCTAACTTGTATATCTCCAGAGCCTTTTCCGATCCTTGTTTCCTAAACCTTATATAAGCATCTTAAAGATTTTAATGGCAAGATCACAAAACCAAAACATTTCTTTACAAGAAACTGTTATGGAACAGACTAAGCCCCCTCAAAATACATTGAAAATATAGACCAGACTCTAATATTTTGATGATATTTTAAGTTAAGTTAAGTTTATGACGTTGTGTTCTTGGTGCAATGCAATTAGTCAAGCAACTCGACTTTAAACGAAACACACTTTATTTCTACAGTGTAGTTAAAATAAAGACAAGATAAAAATAAAATATTTCGCCCAAATGCAACTGTATGGAAACGTTCAGAGAAATTAACTATTCCAATAAAGTAAAATGTCATTAAGAAAATAGGTTGCCCATATGCAATTCTAGCAGCAGGAAGAGAGCTCTTAACTGTAACAGGAAGAGGGATAAGAGATTCCACATCCAGTTTCAAGACCACAGCAACTGTAGAAAGCTAAAACTGAAAACCATAGTTTTATTACTGTTTTTATTGTTTCAACTTTAAAAAATATATAATCAAGGCCGTTCAAAATATTTGTTATTAGCTTCAAGCAGACCACTCAAACATTTGACTTAACTGTTCTTTATCAAGAAAGAATCTTGGAACTTCTGTCTTAACCTTTATTGATAAGCAAAGGAGAAAATGCACATCTGAAATCCATCGTGGAGTCATACCTCTCTCTTTAAAAATGGTTCACCAATATTAAAAGATGGCTTCATTTCAAAAATGCCTTAACATTACACTACGAGTACGTACAATATATATGAATTGCATTGATTTTAAGCATGCAGGCATTCATACGAACACAAGAACTGGGAACAGGAGTCGGCCATCTGGTCCCTTCAGCCTGCCCCGCCATTTAATAAGATCATGGCTGATCTTTTTGAGACTCAGGTCCACTTACCCGCCCACTCACCATAAACCTTAATTCCTTTACTGTTCAGAAATTTATCGAGCCTTGCCCGAGAAACATTCAGCGAGGTAGCTTCAACCGCTTCACTGGGCATGGAATTCCACAGTTTCACAACCTCTTCGGCGAAGAAGTTCCTCCTGACCTCAGTCCGACATCCGCTTTCCTTTGTTTTGAGGCGATGCCCTCGAGCCCTAGTTTCACTTGCTAGCGGAAACTGCGCCCCTGCCTCCACCTTATCTATTCCCTTCATAATCTTACATGTTTCTGTAAGATCTCCCCTCATTCTTCTGAATTCCAATGAGTATAATCCCAGTATACTCAGTCTCTCCTCATAATCCAACTCTCTCAACTCTGGAATCAACCAAGTGAATCTCCTCTACACCCCATCCAGTGCTCGCATATCTCTTCTCAAGTAAGGATCCAAACCTGCACACAGTACTCCAGGTGTGGCCTCACCGGGACCCTATACAGTTGCAGCATAGCCTCCCTGTTTTTAAACTCGATCCCTCGAGCAATGGCAGACAAAATTCCATTTGCTTTTGTAATTACCTGCTGCACCTGTAATCCTACTTTTAGCGATTCATGCACAAAGACACCCAAGTCCCTCTGCACAGCAGCGTGATGTAATTTTTTACCATTTAAAGCATTGTCCATTTTGCTGTTATTCCTACCAAATGGATGACCTCACACTTATCAACATTGTACTCCATCTGCCAGACCTTTGCCCACTCACTTAGACTATCTATATCCCTCTGCAGACTTTCAGTGTCTTCTGCACACTTTGCTCTACCTCACCTTAGTGTCATCTGCAAATTTTGACACACCACACTTAGTACCCAACTCCAAATCATCTATGCAAATTGTAAACAATTGAGGTCCCAACACTGATCCCTGAGGCACACCACTAGCCACTGACCGCCAACCAGAAAAAAAAAAACCACTCATTTACCCCTACTCTTTGCTTTCTACTGGTCAACCAATCCTCTATCCATGTCAATACATTACCTGTAATACCGTGCAACTTTATCTTATGTAGCAGCCTTTGGTGTGGCACCTTGTCAAATGCCTTCTGGAAATCCAGATACACCACATCCACAGGTTCCCCATTGTCCACCATGCAAGTAATGTCCTCAAAGAATTCCACCTAATTAGTTAAACATGACCTACCCTTCATGAACCCATGCTCTGTGTTCCCAATAGGACGATTTATATCAAGATGTCTTGCTATTTCTTCCTTAATGATAGATTCAAGCATGTTCCCCACTACCGAAGTTAAGCTAACTGGTCTGTAGTTACCTGCTTTTTGTCAACTTCCTTTTTTAAACAGTGGCGTCACATTGGCTGTTTTCCAATCTGCGGGAACCACCCCAGAGTCCAGTGAATTTTGGTAAAAATTACTGGTGCATTTGCTATTTCCGCTATCACCTCTTTCAGTACCCTGGAATGCATTTCATCAGAGCCAGGAGACTTGTCTACCTTTAGCCCCATTAGCTTGCCCAGCACTGCCTCCTTAGTGATAATGATAGTTTCTCGGTCCTCACCTGCTATAACCTTCTTGCCATTAGTTTTCAGCATGTTATTTGTGTCTTCCACTGTGAAGACCGACACGAAATAATTGTTTAATGTCTCAATTATTTCCTCATTCCCAGTTATTAAATTGGCCTTCTCATCCTCTAAAGGACCAATGTTTACCTTCGCCATTCTTTTACGATTTACATATTTATAGAAACTTTTGCTGCCTGTTTTTATGTTCTGAGCTAGTTTACTCTCATAATCTATCTTATTTTTTGTTATAACTTTTTCGTGGCTTTCTGTTGGCCTTTAAAGATTTCCCAGTCTACTAGTTTCCCACTATCTTTGCTTTTTTGTACGTGTTTTTTTTTCAATCTGATACTTTCCTTTATTTCCTTAGACATCCATGACAGGCTTTCTCTTTTCCTACAGTTCTGCCTTATCACTGGAATATACTTCTGCTAAGCACTGTGAAAAATCGTTTTGAAAGTCCTCCACTGATCCTCAATTGACCCACCATAAAGTTTTAGCTCCCATTTTACCTTAGCTAACTCCGCCCTCATTCCTGCATCGTCTCCTTTGTTTAAGCACAGGACATAGGTACTGGATTTAACCTTGTCACGCTCCATCTGCATTTTAAATTCTACCATACTCTGATCGCTCCTTCCGAGAGGATCCCTAACTGTGAGATCATTCATTATTCCTGACGCATTACACTGGACTAGATCTAGGATAGCTTGCTCCCTCATAGGTTCCATTACATATTGTTCAAGGAAAATATCGTGGATACATTCCATGAACCCCTCCTCAAGGTTGCCATGGCCGACCTGGTTTGACCAATCGATATGTAGATTAAAATCCCCTATGATAATTGCTGTACCATTTTTACATGCATTAGCTATTTCTATGTTTATTGCCCGCCCCAACACGATGTCATTATTTGGTGGCCTATAGACCACACCTATCAGTGACTTCTTCTCCCTGCTATTCCTAATTTCCACCCAAATGGATTTAACGTATTGTTCAGTAGAACCTATATCATCTCTCACTACCGCCCTGATATCATCCTTAAAAATCAGAGCAACACCACCTCCCTTACCTTCCTGTCTGTCCTTCCGAACAGTTTGATGGCCCTGGATATTTAACTCCCAGTCATAACCATCCTGTAACCATGTCTCTGTAATGGCCACTAAATCATACCCATTTGTCATTATTTGCACCGTCAACTCATCCCCCTTGTTTCGAATGCTCCGAGCATTCAGATAAAGTGCCCTTATGCCAGTTTTTACACCTTCTTTTTGGGTTCTATTTCCTCCATTACTAACAGCTCTTGAGTTCTCCTTCCCTTTAACTTGTTTTTCCTAATTTTCAATGGAGTTGAAGCTTCCTTGTCACCTGCTAACCTGCTGCTTTGCCTTACATTAATTGTTGTTCTCCCTCTACGCTCACTTCTCCCTTCCCCCTACTTACTAGTTTAAAGTCCTATTGACCACCCTATTTACCCTTTTCGCCAGAACGCTGGACCCAGCCCTGTTCAAGTGGAGTCCATCCCAGCGGTATAGATCCCTCCTGTCCCAGAACTGATGCCAGTGCCCCATGAAAAGGAAACCATCTTTCCCACACCACTCTTTTAGCCACGTGTTTACTTCCCTGATCCTTGCCTCCCTATACTAATGTGCACGTGGCTCGGGCAGCAATCCAGTGATTATGACCCTTGAAGACCTGTTTTTGTTTTTTTTAAATTTTGTTCCTAGCTTTCCATAATCCCGAAACTAGGACTTTTTCCTAGTCCTGCCTATGTTGTTGGTACCTAAGTGTACCACAACAGCTGGATCCTCCCCTTCCCTCTCTAGTATCCTCTCAAGCCGGTCAGAGATGTCTCGCACCCTGGCACCGGGCAGGCAATACACCAAGCGGGATTCTCTCTACTGCTCGCAGATGTTACTGTCTATCCCCCTGAGGATGGAATCCCCTACAACTACAATCTGTCTTTTTGCTCCCCCCTCTTGAATGGCCTCCTGGACCATGGTGCCATGGTTCGTTGACTCATCCTTCCTGCAGCCCTGTTCCTCTCCACGCAGGGAGCAAGTGCCTCATACCTGTGGGACAATGTCAAGGGCTGCGGCTCCTGTGTTCCTGTCTGCAGGGTCCCTCTACCTGCCTCACTCACAGTCACACACTGCTGTCCCTGCCCGCTGATCGAATTAACATTAGTTAATCTTCCAGATGTGACTTCCTCCTGGAACACAGCATCCAGGTATTTCTCCCACTCCCGGATGTGCCGCAGTGTTTGGAGTTCGGATTCCTGCTCATCAACTTTGAGCCGGAGCTCCTCAAGCAACCAACACTTGCTGCAGATGTGGTCAGTGCCGTTCTCAACGGGATCAACTCGCTCCCACACTCACTCCTACACTGCAATTCAGTTTGTTACTTCCAGCCATCAAACGTTCTGTCATCTTGCATCAAATTTGCAAGAATACAGCAACCACTTCCTGTAACATATATAATTTTTACATTGAAGGCTGTAATAAAAATATTTTTTTTTCTGAACAGTTAGACATTTTACCTGTTTTGTTCTTTTGCAAAAAAAAATCTTTATGAAGTTATTATCAGTATATGTAACTGTGTCACTTACATTACTGGCAATTTAAATGTTGGAATGTCGCAATACCAACACCAAATGCAAGGTCTCCTTCTATATTGAGATTAATTTCTGTTGATAATTATTCAGTTTTCTGGAAAAGAAATCCTATAGGTAGTTCTATCTTCCGGTCGTTGTCATGTACATTTAAAACACTGACACCCACATCACTCATATCGCCATCAATCTTTGATGGATAGGCATGGCTAGCAATGGGGTGTGGTTAACAGAGGTTTCAGGCTGTCAAATGCCTTCTGATGCTTCTCCGTCCACTAAGTTTTCTGCAATAAATCAGTCAGTGGAGCAAACACACTGCAAACGTTCGGGATGAACTTCCAATAAAAACCAACGAGTCCCAGGAATTTTAGCAATTCTCTCTTGGTCTATTGTATGGGAAAATCCCTATAATCTTTGTTTTCACATTCTGTGGGGCTGTATGGCTACGTCGAATGACGTGGCCCACGAACCTGACTCGGGTTTTGCGAACTTACTCTTAGCCAGGTTTATCATCAAGCTTACCCTCCAAATTCGATCGAAAAAATGCAATTGTTTTTCCAATGTGTGTCAAAAATCACCAGATCGTCAATGCACGCCACACAACTGGATAATCCTCAAGTGGCTGTATTAGTTAGTCTTCAAAATGTGTTTTCATTTTTCATACTAAATAATATGCAATGGAATGGTACATACCATTCGACGTCCTGAAAGCCAAAGTCTGCTTGAATTTCAGGAAGAAAAAAGTTAACTGCCAATTTCCATTGACTTCTTCTCAGCTTCTCAATACTGTGCTCCAAACGTGAAAAGGATTGAATCAAATGTTATAAACGCATTGATTTTTCGATTGACCACACAAAATCAATGGGTAATGTCTCATTTTGGCGCCATTACTGTGGGTGAGCTCCATTCACTGCAACTTACTTCGATTAGATTGCCTTTCAGCATGCTTTCAATCTCTTCTTGAACCTGTGTCAACTTTGCAGTGCTATTTCCATAAAAACGCTACCGAGACTGAAACAGTATTTCCTTTATGTACATCGAGCATAATGAGATTGGAGTTTCCTAAATAATTCAATAAGTCAATAGTTAATTTCTGTGTCTGAGAACTTCTTCATTGTCCAATACGTTTGAAGAATGTCCAACTTAGAAAAATTGGAACTTGGTTCTTCACTCTGTATTGAAGCTATTAACGCATTCTCCTGTTGCTTTCCTTCCCGATTAAAATACCTTTGCACATATTTATTGGCACACTCTATGAGATTTCTTTTTCCGTCTGATGTTGTTATCAAATACTTCACCTCACTCAATTTACTTTTGATTTAACAATGTTCACTAAATCATGAGTTATGAAGTTCACCTCCCACTGGCAGTCTACCTCCTCCGACAAAACTTATGAATTTTGATTTCTTGCCTGATTCTTATTTCATCACATGCTGCGCTACTTTCAAGTGCCGTTTTGCCAACTTACCCTCATTCTTTCACAAAAATTTTGCAAACAGTCCAACAAATGATCTCTGAACGCTGAATCACCAATTTAGCATTATTGCATTTCAGTGATCATTTCACTTCATGCTCACAATCCAATGCAAATCGACTGAATTTTGTTGATTTATTAGGTCTTTCCCTAATTGCAAAATGTACAAGTGGAATTCATTTATCCAAATTCATTGGATAGTCATAACTATAAGTCCTCAACGTGATATTTAAAGTTTAATGCCACGGTCCTGATGATCCATACGATTCTAAATTGCACGCAATGCATTTAAATTGTTTTAAATCTAAGTTATCTATATCCTCGTTGAATAACTTGGATGTAAGGTTTGATTCGATCTTTTTGTAAGTCCGTCAGGAGTCCGTATCTCGTAAAAAAAAAAGGTGTAACGCTTCTCACAATCCTTCTGGAAGTCATAATGGGCAATCGAATGACCTCCGGAAATCGAGTACACACATCCATTATGATAAAAAACAAATTCCCACTTTTTTTTGTTGCAGGGAGTAGTCATACATAATCAATTATTTCTGTCATAAAAGCTTCCTCAAATGTGAGGATGGGTATTGAGGATGCTGGTTGGACCAGTGAGTTTTATGCTGATATTTTCCAATAACCTGACAAGTATTACATGTTCAGCAAGAGTCATCACATCCTTAGACATTCCGGACCAGTAATAAATGTTTTTGTGCTTTGGTTTGAGTTTTACTTACTCCACCTTCCTCCTGTTGGTAGTTATTGTGCTACCTGCAACACTTCCTTTCTATAAGCCACTAGCTTGATGAACTTCTGTCCATTTCTCATCTGTCTGAATATGTAATAATCTTCATCTTCTTCATTTTTTAAATTTAGATATAAATACTCATCTTATACTGCTGTTTATGCTTTTTGATACAACTGTTTTTTTTTCATCTTTCCATTGTAATTCAGCTAATTTCTCTGATCTAATTAAATCCATTTTGTCTGCCATCTGTTCTTTTCCTTTCTCTCAACTATTTGTTAAAATAGAATTGTTGTTAATTGAAATTCGGATTCCTTATCTTTATATCTGGATTTCTCCTCGCTCTTCAATTTGTGGTTTTCTGAAGTTGTTACTGCACATTCAGGCAAAATGGAAATCCCAGGCTATCCTTCCCGTAAGACTTGAGTTGCCCGACTTTCCATAGGCTTATCCACCACATTGGGCATCCACCTACGATCCAGATGTATAATTACCAACGATAAACTATATTTCTCGAAGAGACATTTTATCTTTTTTTTCCTACCAGCACTTCACCACTTTTCACCGGGCTCTCCAATCTCACTTCGTGCAATCGATCACCGCATTTTTCATTAAGAATTCCACGTATTAACGTGTTTTCTGGCCGTACTCCTTCAGCATTATATATCTCCTTATCCCTCACCATCAGTGTTTGACTTTTTCCGTTATCTCGTAAAGTTTTACCCGTTTATTAACCTGCTTCTCCTGTCATGCATGAGTAAATGCCATTCTTGCAATTAATTTTTTTTTAAGACATCTTACAATTTCCTTGCAACAATCTTCGACCTGGTTCCGCATTCGTTTGCAGCTTTTTCTTACGTTCTACTGTGACTTCAACAAAACTCACTGGCTTATCCTATTTTCCCACATCCGTCTTCCCAGTGTTTATTCTATACACCAACACTGCAACTTCATGCAGCTTAATTTATTACAGTGAAGGCATCACAGAGTTTTATTTACTTCTCTTTCGTCCCGATGGGGTTACTTTTTTACCCTGTGGTGAACTAGCTTTAGTATCTTCAATGAGATCACTTTTTACCTTATCACTTGAGGATTTCCCCTTTTCCAAAATTTCTATCGCTCACAGGTAGAAATTGATTTCAGATACCAAACTTTGATTTATGAAACAACTAATAAACACCTGTCACTTGCCATGCTAATATTGCAGTTTAAAACTCTGCTCTTCCACATGAGTTCTCGCACTTCAGGAAGGTGACTTTTTTAACACTGTCAATGTATTCGTCTAAGAGCATAATATATTTTATCTGTTTTCAATGCCGTCGTCATTGTATCAAAAATACTTTGGGTAATCCTTTCAAACCGTACATACGTTTGACAAGCTTCCCTCTTTAGTTTCCTAAAACGTTTTCTGTGTGTTTCTAGTACGAGCTAATATGCACTGCCGATCGTGTTACTCATTTCTTCACACTTCCTCTGAAAATGATGCAAAAACCTCACTCGCTCGCAATACCAACTTTGGATCAACAATAACAACTTTGTCACCAGCCATTTCATTTGTTCAGCCACTTTTTCAAAGAAAAGCTAAAAAAGCTCCTACAATCCTCCTCGAACTTTAACAACGCTTGGGCATAGTTAAACAGGTACCCACCGAGCCTTTTTTTAATGATGGCAATGGTCTCCATCACTGTCGTCATCTTTGCTCCGAACTTTCATCTCTGCGTCCTTCATTTTAAGTCTAATTTGAGTTGTCATTTCCAAATGCTGAAGAAGGGTCCCGACGCGAAAGGTCAGCTTTCCTGCTCCTCTGATGCTGTGTTCGTTTAGCTCCACACTGTGTGTTATCCCTGTCTCAATCTTTCTTTGTAAATGAACAGAAACAAAAATATTCCTCTTACATCATAATAGCATCAAGAAAAATAACCTGGAATGCCTATTTTTTACCTGGAAGACATAACATTTTCATTACCATATTACTCGTAATTACAATGGTGTCTCATTTTCTGAACATCTCTGTATGAAAACAAATCATCTCGTATTCTAAAACATGGTAATTAGTTATCAGCTTAAATGATTTGTGTTATGCTGAAAGGCTATCAACTATAAAATTCAATTTAATCTAGGAGAGTGTTTTTGCTGAATGGTTAAACTAATTTGAACAAAAACATAACGATAGACCAATGCATTATCAGAAATTAATTCCAATAAACGTGTTCCTACATCAGGAACGACAAGCGAATGGTAACCTAGATGTTGTGATATTTAGTTGAAGTAGTACATACACTTTATTTTCTGCGGATTTTCTGTTTCAGAAAATATGCTACAGCAGTGTCAGAAAGGTAATCAATCGAAACTTGAACTCTAATGCTCTATTGTACAATGGTAACTGGTCATCAGTAGGCGTTTTTGTGGACTAACTCTCAAATTTTTCTTTCTTCTATTATTAGAATTTCTAGAAAAATGCAAAAACGATGGTGAGTCACAATCAACATTCTTTATTAACGGAAAAATGCAACAATGATGCCATTATGCAAATATACGTGCATCATTTTACTTTTTGACAGAGTTTAAAATTGATCATGCGGAATTCGTGTGTCATGTTGCATCTGTTCCATTCACCCCTCAACTGAAGTCAATTGAAAAGAAAGCATAACGAGTGACATTAGCTGCTGTTTCCACATCAATGTACTGATAATAACATTCAAACTACGTATCAGATAAGTGCACAGAAATCTGAAGCAGAACACGACGTTTAATAATTGCAGCCTCTGCTGCCATTCAACAAGCGTTTTTTTCTGGCTGTTTTGGTGTTTGTAATTCCTAATTACCATCATCCTGTGATGAGCAATAAATGGTTTTTGTTAACAAGAATCTATTCATTGACAGTTGGCAAAATCAATTTTTCATCAATTTCAAAGGCATAAATTCATCTGACAGAAAATAATATCGTAAAATGTGCCACGATATTTCTACACAAGGCATCTGTATACTCATTCGCAAAAGACGAGTGTTAGTAGTTTCACTTTGTGGTGATAATGTCTCGAGTGACGGGAATTTAAAGAAGCACAATCCTATGTGTTTACCTCAGCCACCATGGGAATTAAACCCACGCCGTTGGCATTATTTTGCATAACAAAACGACAATAATCTCGATGCGTTAAGATGGTTCTATGTTTACAAGGATGTCTTTTTTAACTGTTGCAAATGAATAGAAGTTTGTTTTCACCCTTTCGCAAAGGTTTTTATTTGTTTTTTTTCCAAATTCTACCAACTCACGTTTCAGTTTTCTAAACTAGAGTAATAAGATCATATAGCCTGGAGCTCTCCGTGCCAACCATGTTTCCAGACTATATGAGCCCCACATGCCAGTGTTTGGTCCGTATCCCTCTATTTTTTTCCTATTCATGTGCTTATCTCTTTAAAACGCTGTCACTGTCTGCATCCACACTTACTCTGGCACTTCCACTCACGCATGGCTCTGTCTAAAAATGTTGTCCCTCATGCCATTTTAAATTTTTCTCCTCTCATCTTAAAAATATGCCACCTAGTCTTGAGCTTCCCCAATTTAAGGAAAAGACCTTTGCTTTTCATCTTATATGCGCCTCTTGGGATTTTATAAACTTTTATATGGTCACCTCTCAACCCCTGACACTCCATTTAAAAAGAAAAAGTCCCATCTTATCCCTCTTGTTTCTATAAATCAAACTCTCCATTACCACCAATATCCTGGGAAATCCTTTCTGATCCGCGCCAGTTTACCAATATTCTTTCTATAACAGGGCGACCAGGACAGCATACTATATTCCAAAGGAGGCCTCAACAAAGTCCTTACTACCTCAGAATAACGTCACAGCTACTGGGTTCAAATCACACTATGACAGATGGTGGAATTTGAATTCAATAAAAATATCTGAAAATCCCAGTCTCATGATGACCATGAATCCACTGTCGATTGCTGTAAAAACCCATTTGTTTCACTAATGTCCTTTAGGGAACGAAATTGTCATCCTTACCTGGTCTGGCCTACATGTGACTCCAGGCCCACAGCAATATGCTTGACTCTTAACTGCCTTCTGAGCAATTAGGGATGGACAATAAATGCTGCCTAGCTAGCGACGCCCTCATCCCGTGAATGAAGAAAAAAACACAAATCCCCGAAAAATGAATGCAAGCATGCCGATTGCCTTTGTAACAAACTTGTCTCTCTGTAATGCAAATTTCCAAGAATTATGCAACTGAACCCATCAGTCTCTCTATTTTACAACATTACTCAGGACCCTACAGTTACTAGTATAAAACCTCCTCTTGTTTATTGTGCCAACATTCCAACCCCATTTACACAAAGTAAACTCCTTCTGCTACTCGTCAGCCCATTGACCCAATTTAGCAATTCTTCTAAAACTTAGAAAACTTTCTTCATTGTCCACTCTCCCACCAATTTTGTAACATCCACAAACTTACTAAACATTCGTCCTATATTATAATCAAATTTATTCATAAAAATGACAGCAAAAGTGGACATATTTATGTTCCCTGTGGAACTCTTTTGGCTCCAGATTGTGAGTCTGAAAAACAACCATCCCCTACCACCCTCTATCTCCTACCATAAAGCAAGTTTTGTATTCAGTTAGAAACTTCACCCTGAGTCTCATGTGATCCAGCTTTTCTAATGATTGTACCAAGCGGAACCTAATATATAGCTTTACTGGAGTGCAAGTAAGCAACCGCTAAACACTCTGCCATCATCAATCTTGTCAAAGTAAATGCAGCCAAGATTGTGAGACACGATTTCCCTCCAACGAAACCACAATAACTGTCCATAATCATTCCTTGCCTCACCATGTGCATATAAAACCTGTCTTTCACAATCAACTCCAACAATATATTATTTACCGATTTCAGACTCACAGGTCTATAAGTTTCAGACTTTTCTTTATAATCTTTCTTAAATGAAGGCCACCCTAAATAAATTAGCCACGGTCCAGTCCCTCAGCACATCACGCGTGCTTAGAGAGCAGAGACAAGCTAAAACTTTTTAAGCTTTCTCCGAAATATAGTTTCTGATTCAGGATATCAATCGAGTACAACTCCTAAGAATTATGTTTTTTTTCTATTCATTTGTGGGATGTGGGCGTCGCTGGCTGGCCAGCATTTCTTGCTCATAAATAGTTGCCCTTGAGAAGGTAGTGGTGATCTGCCATCTTGAACCGCTGCAGTCCCCCTGCTGCTGGTTGACCCACAATGCTATTACGGAGGGAATTCCAGGATTTTGACCCTAACAGTGAAGGAACAGCAAAATATTTCCAAGACAGAATGGTGAATGACTTGGAGGGGAACTTGGACGTGGTGGTGTTCCCCTATGTCTAATTCCATTGTCCTCCTAAATGGAAGTGGTCAAAAGTTTGGAAGGTGCTGTCTGACGACCTTTGGTGAATTTTATTCTCCGTATTTATATTTCTTCCTTCAGTACCTACACATAAAGAGCTCATGTTGGTTCCCATATAGTTTCACCAATATCCTGAATACATGGAGTACAAAATGTTATTTTAATGCTGTTGTCCTTTTATAATAAATGGCTTTATTAAAGTGAACATGCTCACATTTTTCCACGTTTTATTCAATCTGGCATATTTTGTGCATGGATGCCAACTATTTGTGATAACAAGGTACAGAGCTGGATGAACACAGCAGGCCAAGCAGCATCATAGGAGCAGGAAGGCTAATGTTTCGGGCCAAGACCCTTCATCAGAAATGCCGCTTGGGGCCTAGATCCTTCATCAGAAATGGGGGAGGGGAAGGGGGTTCTGAAATAAATAGGGAGAGAGGGGGAGGGGAATAGAAAGTGAATAGAGGAGAAGGTAGGTGGAGAGTAGACAGACAGGTCAAAGAAGCGGGGATGGAGCCAGTAAAGGTGAGTGTAGGTGGGGAGTTAGGGAGGGGATAGGTCAGTCCAGGGAGGACGGACAGGTCAAGGGGGCGGGATGAGGTTAGTAGGTAGGAGATGGGGGTGTCGCTTGAGGTGGGAGGAGGGGATAGGTGGCAGGAAGAACAGGTTAGGGAGGCGGAGACGAGCTGGGCTGGTTTTGGGATGCGGTAGGGTGAGGGGAGATTTTGAAGCTTGTGAAGTCCGCATTGATACCATTGGGCTGCAGGGTTCCCAAGCGGAATAGGAGTTGCTGTTCCGGCAACCTTCGGGTGGCATCGTTGTGGCACTGCAGGAGGCCCTGGATGGACATGTCGTCTGAGGAATGGGAGGGGGAGTTGAAATGGTTCGCGACTGCAGTTGTTTATTGTTTATTGCAGTTGTTTATTGCAAACCGAGCGTAAGTGTTCTGCAAAGCTGTCCCCGAGCCTGCGTTTGGTTTCTCCGATGAAGAGGAGGCCATAACGGGTACTGCGGATGCAGGATAACACAATAGCAAATGTGCAGGTGAACATCTGCTTGATGTGGAAAGTCTTCTTGGGGACTGGGATGGGGGTGAGGGAGGAGGTGTGGGGGCAGGTGTAGCACTTCCTGCGGTTGCAGGGAAAAGTGCAACTTGTGGTGGAGCTGGAGGGGAGTGTGGAGCGGACAAGGGATTCATGGAGAGAGTGGTCCCTCCGGAAAGCAGATAAGGGTGGGGAGGGGAAAATGTCTTTGGTGGTGGAGTTGGATTGCAGATGGCGGAAGTGTCGGAGGATGATACGTTGGATCCGGAGGTTGGTGGGGTGATACGTGAGGACGAGGGGGATTCTTTTTTGGTTGATATTGCAGGGACGGGGTGTGAGGGATGAGTTGCAGGAAATGCGGGAGACATGGTGGAGGGCGTTCTCGACCACTGAGGGAGGGAAGTTGCGGTCCTTGAACAACGAGGACATCTGAGATGTACGGGATTGGAATGCCTCATCCGGGGAGCAGATGTGACGGACACGAAGGAATTGGGAATAGGGGATGGCATTTTTGCAGGAAGGTGGGTGGGAGGAGGTGTATTCTAGGTAGCTGTGGGAGTCGGTGGGCTTGAAATGGATATCAGTTTCTAAGTGGTTGCTTGAGATGGAAACAGAGAGTTCCAGGAAGGAGAGAGAGGTATTAGAGATGGTCCAGGTGAACTTAAGGTTGGGGTGGAAGGTGTTGGTGAAGTGAATGAACTGTTCAAGCTGCTCGTGGGAGCACGAGGCAGCGCCGATACAGTCATCAATGTAACGGAGGAAGAGGTGGGGTTTAGGGCCAGTGTAGCTACGGCAGAGGGATTGTTCCACGTAACCTACAAAGAGGCAGGCATAACTTAGCCCATGCGGGTACCCATGCCCACCCTCTTTGTCTGTAGGAAGTGGGAGGAATTGATAGAGAAGTTGTTGAGGGTGAGGACGAGTTCGGCTAAGCGGATGAGGGTATCAGTGGAGGGGGATTGGTCGGTCCTGCGAGACAGGAAGAAGCGGAGGGCCTTTAGTCCATCTGTATGAGGAATGCAGGTGTATAGGGATTGGACGTCCTTGGTAAAGATGAAGTGTTGTGGACAGGGGAATTGGAAGTTCTGGAGGAGGTGAAGGGCGTGGGTGGTGTCACAGACGTAGGTAGGGAGTTCCTGGACCAAGGGGGAGAAAATGGAGTCCAGATAGTTGGAGATAAGTTCGGTGTGGCAGGAGCAGGCGGAGACAATGGGTCGACCAGGGCAGCCAACTATTTGTATTTGCTTGCACTGTCTTCGTATCCGTTTGAAAACAGTATCCAAACCCTATTTTGGAAGCATCTGAACATGTAGATATCACGTCTTCTGTCATTTATTTTCATTCCTTCAAATACGTTATGGCAAAGTGACTTCACAGTCCATGTGGCAGTCTATTCATTCCGCCAGTGCAATTACTCTCTGTGTAGACAAATTCTGCCAAAATTAGACCTTAATAGACGTTTATTACAATCGAAGCTAAACTGTTGTGAATCATCCGAGCCCAGTTCATCACTAATTAAGAAATGGCCTATTGAAAGCCCACAATCAATGAGCTTCACAATACAGGAAGGAGCTATCTTATCCAGGGTCAGACACAGCCTGGTTGATTGTATAGTTATGGGCATTGTGGGCAACATGGGAAAGGAATGCAGGTGGGAAGAAACATCTTTGCTTGTTTTGTGTTTGGTACATAGATTTTAAGGTGATTTTAATAGGATAAACTGAAATCGAGGTTCAGGGGCCGAACAGAGATGAGAAATGTCAAACCTAAACTGTGAGTTTGTTGGTCGGTGATAGCTGCTAATAAGACTGTGTGTTAGAGATTGCTTTGAGATTGAAGTTAATTGTGGAAACTATTTACAATCCAGTAGGATTGTCTTTATTATTTAATTACATTAAGAACTAAATAGGAGATTTGCTGAACACGGCCATATGCTGCAACTGCATGACTTGGGAGCCGGTGGACTTTATTGTGGTCCATAATTTAGAAAGGGTCTGTTGCTTAAAGAACTCTGATTGGTGAGTTGCAGTCTGAGCATCGAACGTAGTATAATATCAGTCAATAGTAGTGTTAACTATGTCCAGTGTTTCAGGGGACAGTGAAAACACTTAAATTAGGAACTTTCGAGTGCTGTCAATGGTCAAAGAAAGGAGGGTGTCACAATGAGCCAGGCAGACAGAGGGATCCAGGAGATAGTACAGAAGAAGCCTCAGCCTTTGAGATTGTCTCTTTTTTTGTTGTTGAAGACGTCATGATGGGTGAATGGCTAGCAGTACTGCCTCACAGCATCAGGGAAGGGGGCTTGATTTCACCCTCGGGATACTGTTTGGATGTTGGCCATTCTCTCTGTGTGTGAGTGTTGCACTGCTATAGCGTCCTCCCACAGTCCAAAAGATGTGCAGGTATTTGGATTGACTATGCTAAATTGCCCATGGAGTCCAGGGGTGTGCAGTTTAGGTGGAGTCTTGTGGCAAACGCAAGGTTGCAGGGATAGGGAAGGAAGGAAGGCCTGAACAATATTCACAATAGTGCAGGACCACTGAACTGACTAATGTGAAGTTATGTGCACTATGAATACAACGATTCAGCAATTGGAACTGTTTGGACTATGGAAAAGGGAGAGTGATTTCAGTAAAAAATCTGCTTGTCTACCTAATGTGTTCAGGTGTGGCAACAACGGCTCCTGGGATTATGGATGGGAAAGTTGGTTTATGCTTATCTAAAAAAACAGGGGGGCAACCATCTGGAGGTTAAGAAACATTTGTGGAGAAAAGATAAAACAAAAACAAGCCTTGTCCGGTAAGGTAACAGGGCTCGAAATATTAACTCTGTTTCTGTATCCAGAGATTTTCCCGGGCTGTTCAGTTTCTCCTGAAATTTACGTTTTCATTTCAGATTTCCAGCGACACTACATTATTTCAATATATTATGGTTTACAGTGACGTTCCGGTTGGTGAAGACATTTTTCATAATATGATCAAACAGAAAATGATGCTCTATACTTCTTATAAAGTCCTGTCGCATGTGTCTGAGTGGTGGTTTAGTATTTGTACTGATTTTCTTCTGCATCCACAGACTGGCGACAGCGAATTTAAATATGGAGAAGGAAAAATCAATTTTGTTGCAAAATGATAGAAAATACAGAATTAATCTTAACTGTCAATTATAATATCTTCATCACCATAGTGCTAGTTGTTTATAAGACACTTGGACTTCTGAGTTCTGAAGAACTTATATACAACTCGTAATATTAGTTCAATCTCTCTCTTCACAGATGGTGTCAGACCTGTTGAGTTCTTATGTCACTATTTCGAAACTACTGATCTTGTTTTGATGATGTGACAATTGCAATGGTTTGATAAGTACTGGTAACCTTAGAACCTCTGCTCAGAACAATGCTTATTGTTTTATATGCTACGGATTGTGCCATGCCTAACTTGATTTTCACGAACGTTTACAGATAAATTGCTGCTGGAAAAAACCTTAGGTAATGTCTTATTCAAAATCTAATAAATCCTCTTCTTCCAATATCATTTTTTAAAAAAAGATTGATATCCTTCCTTCCAGCTCAAGGTTTGCTGTTAATTTTCAAATTTACTTTTCAATATGATTTTGTGAGTAACGATATTCATTTTAAAATGACATGTCTTCATTGGCAACACTCAGATGAGGTTCCGCCGTTGTCTTAATAGTATCGAAGAGAAAACGAAAAAAAAAGACTGACTTCAGTAAAGCTGATTTTTTGCTCTACATTACATGACTGCTGGTGATGCTTAAAACTAAAAAAAAATGAAACACTCTGATACTGCAATCACAAGTATATCTTCTAAGCCCTTACTGGGTTTAAAATATTCAGTGGTATGGGCCAGACCAGACAGCCTCAAAATATTTTAAGGAGGTAGCTTAGACGATACGCTTTTTTCTTATTTTGAAGGTAAATGTGAAGTACGTGCACCAGATGTGATGAGATTGGGCAAACTACACGACGTTAAGTAAAACACAATTTATTTAAAAACTGTGGCTCAAATACAAACGAAACGAAAGAGGAATTTAAAATAAATTAACTGTTGAATAACTTAATTGAATAGTGGATAGAGTACGTATAACTAATTATTTGTTCCAGTATAGTAACAGCCCTTAAACACGCCCCTTGACAAAAAAGGCAAATTTAAACTCAGATCCGAACATGCAGTTCTGCAATCCAGGAGGAAACAAAATCAAGGTCGGTTTTAGAGAAAGTAGCAGCTGGAGTTATTCATTGAAGCTCTCACTCTTCCCAGTCCTCAAACAGTTTCTGACCACTGGAAAAAAAAACAAATGCACAAGTTCTTAATTGTGAGAGCTCCCCACACATATAGAGGCTGCAAAAAAAAAAAAAAGAAGGAAAATGACCAAGGCCTCTCAAGTCTTTAACTCCAGTGGCTCTGGTAGACTGCTCAGCTTACCTGCCTTTACAATCTTTCTTCGAAATGAAGAATAATAGATACTTATAAAGTGACAGCCTTCTTACAATTCCCGCTTAAAATATATGAACCATTAATACCAACGATAGCTTCATTTTTTTGTATGCCTAGTCTTACTCTATTAGTACAATACAGTACAAACACATCAAATTGATCCTAAGCAAGCAAACATTCACTACTACATTGTGTTTCAGTTCATTCACTCCCACCATGGAAAACATCCAAATTCTTTCATCAAAGTTGCGACAATGTTTAGGCAATTCTCATTCTGTCACATGTATATTTATCAAAATTAATGTCTGCAATTATAAGCTACATCTAAACAGCCTGGAAGTTTTGTCCTTAAATTTCTTCAAAAACTTTAATGGGTTATCATCAGTACATAAAATAGTGTCAGGGACATTATTGGCAACATAATTGTTGAAATAGTTTAACACAAACTTCAAGCTCAAATGTGGAATATTTCTGTTGATGATCATTCCATTTTCTGGAAAAATGGCCAATCCGTCTGTCTATCATCTCGCCATGTTCATGTGGTGCAATGCTGATACCCACATTGCTTTGAAAGCCACCGTGAATGGTTTTGTGTAATTGGGTGTGGCTAACAGTGGGAAGTTGGCAAACACACCTTTCAGTCTGTCAAATACCTTCTGACAGTCCATTGTCCACTGGAATTTTCTGCACCTCTTTAATGGTTTTGCAACCAAATTGCTAAATTTTGGTACGCCATCCAATAAAACCCACTCAGTGCCAGAAAAATATTGTACAGTCCTCTTCATTGATGTCTGGGAAAAATCTCCAATAATCCTGGTTTTCACATTCCATGGGGTCGTCTGTTCATGTTCAATAATATGGCTCAGGAATGTAATTTAGGTCATGCTTAGCCAGCTTGATCACCACGCCTCCATTCCAAAGTCGATCGAACAATTCCAATAAATGCTGCAAATATTCCTTCCATTTGTGAGTAAAAACCACCAGGTCGTCGATGTACATCACATAATTGGTTAATCCAGAGATGACTTTGAGTAGTCATTGAAATGTGGCTGGCATTTTTCACACCAAATGGCATGACATAAATTGGTATAGTCCAATTGGTGTCACAAAAGCAGAAATTTATGTTCACTCTTTCGGAAAGTGGCGCCTGCCAGCGTCCTCTGAGTAAGTCCAAAATTGAAATAGAAGTTGATTTTTCCAAGTTCGTAATACAATCTTCCAAACGTGGAACGAGATAAGTATCAGACATTGTAAGTGCATTAACTTTGCGGTAGTCCACAGTAGTAGTTGGGTGCCATCTGGTTAGGGCACAATTAATATGATCCAGTCACTGCAACTCACTTCTATTTTGTTGACTTTCGACATGCAATCAATCTCTCTTTGAACCTGTGCCAACATTAGAAGGTAAAGTTGATAAAGATGTTACTTAATTAGAACAACGTTTCCCACTAACTGCATCTTATGCAATTAGATTAGTACTTCCCAGCTTATTTCCACATATCTCCCCCTGAGATAATAATAAGTCTTTCAGGTCATTTCTATTTTCCTCTGGAACGTAACTCAATAATTTATCCCAATTTTGGAAAACTTCTTCATTGTTCAATTTCATTTGAGTAATGTTCAATTCACAATCCATTGAATCTGGTTCTTCACTCTGTGTTGTAACCAGTAACACATCCACTTTTTGCTTTTTTTCCCTATCAAAATGCCTTTTGAGCGTATTCACATGACACAGTACAGAAGATTTCTTTCTATCTGCCATTTTTATCATTTAATTCGCCTCACACAATTTCCTTTCATTTTGGTATGTTCGGTTAACCTTGCTTTCAAACATTCAACTATTACTGGAAGTAACACTAACATTTGATCTCTTCTACCAAAATTCCGATTTTTTGAGTTTTTGTCTGCTTCCTGTTTCATCACGTGCTGTGCTACGTTTAAACATTGTCCAGCCAGCTCAACTTCTCTATTTAATATTTCCATAACGTTTGATACGGAGTCCAAATATGTGGTGTGAATTCTGACCCATCAATTTTTCTTTAATTAATTTCAATGGTCCTTTCACGTCTTTCCCAAAAAAAACACAAATTCTAATGGACTGAATTTGGTAGGTTTGTTTTTTTATTTTGGAACCTAAAGTGAAAAAAATCTACAAATGGAATTCCTTTATTATAATCGTCTAGTTGTTTTGAATATAAGGCCTCAACATAGTCTTAACATTTCCACCATTCTTATGCTCCCTGAGATTCTGGATTCCACACAGCGAGTTTGAAGTGTTTTATTACTATGCTATCTATAATTACTTTGAATAATTCGATCTAAACTTTGGCCCTTTGTCTGATTGTTTCTCTTTGCGTAGTCCATACCTCGCATTTGTGAAACAGTTCTACAATTCTTTTAGTTGTGATATTACGTAAATTACTTTCATATGGAAAAACAACGGGCACATTGATTATGGTCAACAAGTAGCGATTTCAAATTTTGTTTTAGATGGGAGTCCTACGCAATCAATTAAGACCCTGGTAAAACGTTTTACGAATGCAGAAATGGGTATTAAAGGTGATGGCTTTATTAATGTCTGAGGTTTTCCAATTACCTGACATTTGTGGCATCTCTGGTAAAATTCTGCAACATCCATCTGCAGTCCTGGCCAGTAATGTTTTTTTTTTTTTTTTTCCTTTGTATGTGCGTATTTTGACTTTAGTTTTCCTTACTACCAAGTGACCTCCTTCTGGAAATCCAAAGGTGACTTGCAATACCTGCATTCTATAACCCACAAGTCGTACAACCTGACAAAATTTTGTTCATTCCTCATCCGGCTGAATATACGTATTTCTCCATTTCCTCATCAACATATCAGTTTTAAGGTTGTAATATATGGAGATATTTCAGATTCTTTTTTTCTTTGTGTAAGTTTTTGGTGCAACTGTTTCAGTTTTTTTCATCTTGCTGCTCTAACTCAGTTACTTTCTCTGGAATAAGATCATCTGCTTTGTCCTTCATTGTTTTCTTTTACTCAATCATTTGATAAAACATGATCTCTCAGAATTGTACTTCAAATTTCCTATTTTATTCTTTGATTTATCCTCCTGCTTCAATGAGTGAATTTGTGACCTTGTTATCACAAAGTCGGAAAATCCCAGCACATATTTTCTGTAATACCTCAGTTGCTCGACTTTCTACTGGCTTTTGAAGCACCATTGGTAGCACCACCACCTGTGATCAGCTGTATTATTACAATGGACAAATTTCCTTCCTGGAGCCGTGAGTTACTCCAATACTTACTCAACCACTTTTCCAATTTTCAGCGGAAACTGCAACCTCACTTTACATCATGGATAACCTCACTTGACATAATGGATAATTCTCATCTCACCACCAATTCCACGAATTTGCACCTTTTCTGGCAATAGTCCTTCTGAATTTCATTTATCCTCATCTCTCACCATGAATGATTGACATGCTCCCATGCCTCTTCAAATTGTAATTGCTTTCTTTGCTTCTCATAGTAAATGCGAGTAAACATTGCCTTCACAAGTAAATGGTTTAAGAACAGTTTGTGCTTTCTTCTCCACAATCTCCGATCAGGTTGTATTTTTTTGGATTCCACTGTTTTCTCCTTTTCTACTTCAAGAAAATTCACTGGCTTATCCTGTTTTCCCACATTCATCTTCCGAGTGCCTTTTTAAACCACCGATGCTGCAACTTCACGTGTCCTACTTTACATCAGTGAAAACATCTGAGCTTTTTTTTTGCTTTTCTTTCCACCATGGATTTCTTTTTCACTCTGTGGTAAACTGTCTTTACTTTCTTCAGTGATCCCTCCTTTTTCCTTTCCAACTGATGATTTCTCTTTTCCTCAATTCCTTTGTAATTTTGAGGTGCCGATGTTTGAATAGGGGGGAACACGTCAGAAATCACACGTCCCCAGCTTATAATTGATCAGGATTTTTTTGAAAACAGAAGCTTTTGGAGCTTCGTTTCTTCTTCAGGTGTTAGAGAGTGAGGTACTATCAGACACAGAATATATGATTAATTTAGTCTGACACTAACGTCTTTCACTAATACCTGAAGCAGAAGCAAAGTTCCAAAAGGTGTTTTCAAATGAACACTTCGGACTGTAACCTGGTGTCGTGTAACTTCTAAGATTGAAATTGATGTTGGAAGCCATCATTTGATTTATGAACCAACCCACAATCATCAGCCATATTTCAGGAATTGAATTTTTGAACTCGTCCAAAGTAATTGTCTCCGTACGACCGCCATATGTTGGATGTATTTTCAATGCCCTTATCCACCTCCCAAAAGTAATTAGTTTGAACCTTTCAACTTAGTGTACATTTGACCATGGTCTCTCATTATATTCGTGAAACGTTATCTGTAGGCTTCTGGCACCAGCTCATTTGCACTTAAGTTGGCTTTCTTTATACCTCCTCATAGTTCCTCCAATAGTAATTCAAATGCCCCACAAGCTCTACCTACTAACTTTCTTTGGATCCAGAACAAACACATTTTCACTGGCCACTTCGTTTGTTTAGCCAATTTCACAAAGAAACTTTAAAAAAAAAAGGTTCTGCATCGTTTTGTCCAATTTGGGCAATGCTTTCACACATTTAAACAACTGACCACCAGCCCTTTGTCAAACCAATGAGTTTGCGCTGCATCACGACTTTTCTCTCTAAACCTATTTTCTACACTCAATTCCACACTTTTAAGTCGACACTCTAACACTCCACTCGTATTGCCAACGTCTGGATTTCAACCTATCTCTCTCTCTCTATCCATCTCTCTCTGTCTCTCTGTCTCTCTCTCTTTGTCTTCTTCATCATCTTCTGCTGGGGCCTTTCTCCCCTCTTCTTCTTTTGCTTCGTTTTTAATTGTAATACAAAATGTTTCATTTCCTTTTCGGTTTTTTTTTGGAGCTGCCAGTGTTATTCTTTCCTTTTCATTTGCTTCTGAATCATCTAGTTAATTTTCAACTCAATTTGTAACCATTTCCAAACATTCCAATGGTATTTCCTGGAATTTTAAAGTCGATCCATTACTTCAATTACACCCCTTTCCTCAAAGACCCAGGCATCTCCAGCTCCAGCTGGTCTGCCAATTCCAACACATTTGCATGGCTCTCTTTTTGTCAAACACCCGAAGTCACATCTTCCACATCCAGAAAACTCATTTTGACCGAATGAGCTATCATTATTTAAGACACACCCTGTTTAAACCAAGCGAATTCGACAGCTGAAACAGACGTCTCCAACACCTACAACTGTGAGACGAACAATCCAAAAGTTAACCCATCAAAATAAGCTTTTAAAGTGAAAGCATTGTAACATTGGTGATGCCCTACTGCTGTGCATTCATGAAAAAGAATGTGACATTTTTGTATATGCTGTGTGATCCTGGTACTGGAGCTTAATATATTTTCATTTTGTGGTATTTTCGTAAATTTGTGACTACATCTTCAACAATAATGCTTCAGCAATATGCATTGTAGAAATCAAACAATGTTCCAAATACTCACAATGTAATCCCTAGGTGCGTCAGTCTGTGGGTTTCAAGATGTTATTTCACAGTTTTATGTAAACATGTTAAAACATTGCCCTGCTAGTATTCATCTTTAACATGGAGGACATTATTGTGTTATATCAACTAATCATAAATGTTAAATCGATATTCCGAAGCTGTTACATTAGGTTGCATATCATCTTCGTTCCACATCGATGGACATCAATCCAAATGCAATCGGAGCCTGCCTCATTGTGCAAACGTTCCACAGCGATAAACGTGTATACTTCTCCTCACACCACAAGGAAACTGTTGCCTCATGAGCGCACGACTGTGCTTGCCAAACTGTTAGAGGAATATAAAGCCCAGGTATGTAGTGTGCATCCGCATCACTATGACTAAATACACTCACAATATCGAGTCAAAAACATCCATACTGAAGGATTAAATGCTGCGCCAAAAAGGGCATAGCTTAAAATAAAAAAAGTTGAATGAAGCTTGAATGTGTAACCATTCTATGGGTGTTGCACCCATTTTGACATAACTGAATAAACAGAAGTGGGTATTAAAATTGTTTCAGAGATAATAGGAACTGCAGATGCTGGAGAATCTGACATAACAAGGTGTAGAGCTGGATGAAAACAGCAAGCCAAGCAGCATCAGAGGAGCAGGAAGGCTGACGTTTCGGGCCTCGACCCGTCTTCAGAAATGGGGGAGGGGAAGGGGGTTCTGAAATAAACAGGGAGAGAGAGGAAGGCGAATAGAAAGTGGACAGAGGAGAAGATAGGTGGAGAGGAGAAAGATAGGTCAAAGAGGCGGGGATGGAGCCAGTAAAGGTAAGTGCAGGTGGGGAGGTGGGAGGAGATAGGTCAGTCCAGAGAGGACGGACAGGTCAAGGGGGCGGGATTAGGTTAGTA
>NC_063378.1:3217832-3258413 GCF_021869965.1 Rhincodon typus | reverse complement strand
GGCGCCAATACAGTCATCAATGTAATGGAGGAAGAGGTGGGGTTTAGGGCCAGTGTAGCTACGGAAGAGGGATTGTTCCACGTAACCTACAAAGAGGCAGGCATAGCTTGGCCCATGCGGGTACCCATGGCAACCCCCTTTGGAAGTGGGAGGAATTGAAAGATAATTTTTTGAGTGTGAGTTCGAGTTTGGCTAAGAGGATGAGGGTATCAGTGGAGGAGGACTGGTCGGGCCTGCGGGACAGGAGGAAGCAGAGGGCCTTTCGGCCATTTGTATGGGGAATGCAGGTGTATAGGGACTGAACGTCCATGGTAAGGATGAGGTGTTGGTGGCTGGGGAATTAGAGGTTCTGGAGGAGGTGGAGGCCGTGGGTGGTGTCACGGACTTAGGTAGGGAGTTCCTGGACCAAGCAGGAGAAAATGGAGTCGAGGACGGTGGAGATAAGTTTGGTGGGGTAAGAGCAGGCGGAGACAATGGGTCGACCAGGGCAGTCAGGTTTGTGGATTTTGGGAAGGAGATAGAAGCGGGGGTTGCGGGGTTGGGGAACAATCATGTTGGAGGCTGTGGGTGGGAGGTCACCTGAGGTGATGAGGTTGTGGATGGTTTGGGAGATGATGGTTTGGTGGTCGGGGGTGGGGTCATGATCAAGGGGGCCGTAGGAGGAGGTGTCGGAGAGCTGGCATCTGGCCTCAGTGCCGTAGAGGTCAGTGCGCCATACTACAACTGCGCTTCCCTTGTCGGCGGGTTTTATGGTGAGGTTGGGATTGGAGCGGATGGAGTGGAGAGCTGCACGTTCTGCGGGGGAGATGTTTGAGGAGGTGAGAGGGGTCAAAATTTTGAGGCGATTGATTTCTCGACAGCAGTTGAAGATGAAGTGGTCGACGGAGGGTAGGAGGCCTTGGGGTGGTGTCCAGGAGGATTAGGAGCACCCTCAGTGTCTGTGGTGTTGGCCTCTGAAAGGAGGCAGTGGCATCAGCAGCGGTGTCGATGGCGTTCGCTGTCCCGGAAGTGGTGTATCCAGTGGCGGAGGATGTGATGTCATCCGTGGGTGCTCCGAGAGTGGCCACATGGCCAATGATGACGGGCACATTGTGGGGAAGGTCCTGGGTCGGGTTGGGGATCTGGGAGGTGGAGGAAGCCCGTTTTGTGTTGGAGACGGGAGAAGGGGTCAGGAGATGGAGGGTTAGGCTCAGGGTTGAAGATGTAAGCGCGGAGGCGGAGGAAGCGGAAAAACTGTTCAACATCCAAGCGTGACCGGTATTCATTGATGTGTGGGTGGAGGGGGACAAAGGTGAGCTCTTTACTCAGGACTGACCGTTCGTCCTCAGTAAGTGTGAGGTTTGGGGGGATGGTGAAGACTCGGCAGGGCTGGGTGCTGCTGTCTGCTCTGGAGCTGCGGGCTGTGGAGGCGATGGGCGGAGCGACGTCGGCGTTGGTGTTGGGCCGTGGGACGTTGGCTGTGGGCGGAGTTGCGTCGGCATTGGCGGTGGGCGGAGTTGGTTCGGCGTCGGCTGTGCGCGGAGTTGCGTCGGCGTTGGCAGTGGGCGGGGTTGTGTCAGCGTCGGCCGTGGGCGGAGCGGCATCGACAGTGGGCGGAGCGGGATAGGCGGTGACAGCAGCGGTGACAGTTGGTGCGTCCTCATTGTCCGTGGTGTTGGCCTCGGAAATGGAGGTGGTGGCATCAGCAGCGGTGTCGATGGCGTTCGCTGTCCCGGAAGTGGTATACCCGGCGTCGGAGGATGTGACCTCATCCGTGGGTGCTCCGACAGTGGCCAATTGGCCAGTGGACACATGGCCAGTGGCGGCGGGCACATTGTGGGGAAGGTCCTGGGTAGGGTTGGGGATTTGGGAGGTGGAGGAAGTCCGTTTTGGGTGGTAGGCAGCAGTAAGTTTACTGTACTTACGGTTTTTAGTGTCCAATCAAGCTGAGTAGAATTGTGAGTTCAGGTTGTGGATCCTACGAAGAATAAAAAACAGGAGAGGTCCTTTGCAGGTCTGGGAGAGGGAGGCTCTGACCTGGGGTAGGCTTGATTGTAATGCCAGGAGATGTCAGCGCATTGCTGCGAGTGTGTGTTTACGGAGTCGCAGAGAGAAACGCTTCTGAAGGATCTCAATGTTCTGAATGTAGACATTGTCATGGTTGGGGCCACATTGGGAAAGGCCTGAATGTGGACTGTAGTCCATTGGTGATGATCTGGTTCCGTAGGCAGGTACTAAGAAAGGTGATGTGGCTGTAGTACCTGGTATGCTTCAGCACGTGATCGAGCAGCTTCAAGGCCGAAGAGATTACAGTGGGAGTTGCAGTGGGAAAGGTTTTTCCGGAGGGAGGATGGTAACTTCTTCAGAGTAGGCATCCTTAGAAGAGGCTTCTTAGTGGGGTTAAAATTGTTTCAGAGATAGTAAGAACTGCAGATGCTGGACAATCTGAAATAACAAGGTGTAAACAAGGTGTATTAAAATTGAGGTTTCTCAGCATCATCT
Source organism: Rhincodon typus (assembly GCF_021869965.1). Lineage (NCBI taxonomy): Eukaryota > Metazoa > Chordata > Chondrichthyes > Orectolobiformes > Rhincodontidae > Rhincodon > Rhincodon typus. The sequence continues at coordinate 3,255,932 of NC_063378.1, read as the reverse complement.
TCAAATTTTGCCTCGGCTTCTGCTATGGAAATTACATAATACTAACTGGATACACACCGTTCTATTTACTACGGATAAAACAAACAGATTTTGTGACAGAATGTTTTACTCACGATATAAGGAGATTAAGTTATTAACAGCGCAGCAATCAGTTCAGCTGAAATGAAGCTGAAAGAATTTGAATCTCCCATGATTCATTGCTTCACTTGAGAATTGGGATTTATGAATTTGGCTGGACTCATGGACTGGATCAATGCACTTGTTACACAATCAAAGACAACGTAATGTGTACCTTGACGATAGTAGGTAGTTCAAAATTGAGATGTGTTCTAAACAAAGATATGCCTTCAGGAAATCTCATTCTTCAAAATGAATTTTGATGTTGTCATTCTGCAGTTCGTTGGTGCAGGTCAGTAATGTTAAACAAACTTAAAATGAACAGGACTGGCAGTATCCATTCAGTGGATCAATTTACAGGTCTCCTCGGGTTATAACCGAAACTGTAGAACCTTGAAAAAGCCAAAACAAAATGTCTGCACCAAAACATGATATGGAAATAAATGTTACTTCTGTAATTATTCAACATACTCTAACAGACAATAGTGGTGAAAAATGTTCTGTAGCATTTACATAGCGGCAATGTGCTACGTATCTGTTGGCGAAGCCGTAATACCAAAAAGAAATTTGATCTTTGGTGTCAAAGAAATCTACTGCATCTGACAAGAAAAAAACACATAACATGTTGAAAATAAGTACGGTTTTCCTTTATGAAGATCATTAATTAAATCAAACATATTTAATATAAAGTAACAGGCTATCACCAAAAGCATCGTCAATGGTCAAAAAAGTCCTCAGCGTAGAATACGCAAACGAAAATGTACTTCTGAGGATAACAAACAAATCATTCAGATCAAGTTCAACAATGATCAAACCAAAAATCTACATATCTGCAAGGAAACAAACAACAGTTTTCTGTATTATTTTCAAATGATAAACTGGATTGAATTATTTCATCGGAGCTTCAATAAGGCGATGAGATGGCACGATGTTCAATTGCATATGGAATGCGGTTCTAGATTAAGTTTAGGGCAGTTGGTCAGTTCACATTCGTGTTCTGTGAAATATCAGCATGAACTGATTTTAAAAGAAATTGTCAGTTGTTCAAAGTGTATTTTTAAATAACAGTAGTGGGGGTCAGCCATGATCGTTGTGTTACAAATAATGACGCGCCTAAATACAAACCTATTGCTATTCGTGCAGCTTCTGCATCCAATACTGGCAAATTTAATGCCATTTTTATGAAAACTACGCAGCATTGAACAAGATGTTTGATGTTTGGCAACGATATTGATTAAGATAATGAATGTGAAATGCTACACTTTGAACCATGCAAAACCTCTGCTCAATCTGCCATGTAGCACAGCTGATGATTGGAGAGTCGGATTATCGTGTATTTGGCCCCAGGATGGACCAGGTAGCGTGTGCATAACCATGGCTCAGTACTTTGATAGATGCGTAAGTTACTTGTATAATGGCATTATGATCATGATTTAAGTTCCATAACAATTGTAACGAATGACACAACGAATGAAGCTATGTTTTCTGCCTGTCAATTAAATCAAAAGAATATCTAAAAGCATCCTGGTGCATGGAGGAGCAGAAAGCAAGGACAGATAATTTTTTCTCATTCAATAAATTATAATTTGCATTCCAAAATTTGCTAAAATTCTGAACAACTGCTATGACACCTTCGTGTGCAACTTCATTATAGAAAATGCCTCGATTACCAAAATACCAGAAGGAGATATTTGGTGAGTTACTGGTTATCATCAAAATTGTTACAATCCACCATTTATGGAATCATTAAATGTCACTGCTTCTGCAACAATGGAGCAGAGATATTAAATTTCATTTACACACGCTTCCTCAGCCTAATTTCCCCATATGGACTCGAACCAACATAGACAGAATCACTGATATTCTTACAACGTCAGTACAATTGACATGACATTTAAATGTTAATTGAATTTGAATGTGGCAGCAAGACCCACAAACTTCCAACTCAATGGCAACGTTGGTTGCATTCACACTTTGTAAACTGTATGGTAAAATGATTGCTGATGCTCAAGACCATGCATACATCCTTACCAAAGCATTCCAGTGTATAATCACAGACATAATATTAACTCGCTTCCGAATTAAGTTCAGGTCACTGGAAGTTGAGAAATTGAGATATTTGTTCCTGTTTGGAAATTGCTGAGATGAGTTGTGAGATTAAAAAAAAGAAACAAATATACAAAGCTATTGTTAATTGCATAAAGGTCGATCTCATCTTATTTTTGCATCAAGGCTTTTAAGTTAAACCTGTTGTCCTAACACAAGGCGTATCCGGGTAGAGGTAGAGATAGTAGGAACTGCCAATGCTGGAGAATCTGAGATAACAAGGTGTAGAGCTGGATGAACATAGCAGACCAAGCAGCATCAGAGGAACAGGGTAGAGGTATGTGGGTTAAAGTGAATAATGAACAATCTCCAGAAGCATTACTGTTTAGTGAGAAGAACAATGAGTGATTATTGATTTTTTTTTTAAATCTGGAATTTTTAATATCCATTGGCTATGATGTGATATCAATCACGACACTAAATGTTTTTAATTGTTCCTATTACTAGTCAATTTCCAAATAAATTCAAAGGCTCACTGTACAAGAAACGGCAGACACATTTTTAAAATATTTAATCTACTGGTTATCTGCGACAGTAAAGATAATCAAATGCCAAATCTGCTTTTGAAGACACGCCATAAAAGCAAGATAGTCACCTTGTCAAAGAACAGACAGGACGCCTTTTGAAGTAAACCATCTCAGCAATCTCTTCCAATATAGATAAGGCCCATTTTTGGAAGTATATGCCGAATGTTCTTCGCAAACTGGCAAATCCATGTTTTTATTTTAATGAGCTATGTCATTGTCCTGTGTGAGAATTTGCAATATTGGGTCCGGATTTTGTTCACTGACAATTGCTGAGAATCAATGAATATTAGTTATGTTGCTGATTCCACAAATTGAGTAAAGAATAACATAAATAAGTAACAATTAACTGCAACAGTCCTAACCGGCAAAGACAAAGATTGTTTTCAATTTCCTTCCATGTGCAGTGCTGTCCAGTTCAATCAACTATTTTACCAATATGTGAGCTCAAATTAAAACTTTAAATAAATGACATGCACAAAATGGAAAATGTGCCAGTGAAGTACAGTAACATTAAGAAAGGATTCCTAGCTCTAAAGTAATTGCTGACAGATGGAAAAGTGATGTTAGGAGATTATTTTTTGTCGCTCTCAAGAATCGAGAGCTTAAGCCGTTGTATTCCTTTTAAAAAATCCCAAATCATTGCACCTATGAATATAAAAACAGTATATCGTTGACAATTTGAAATGGAACAGAGGTTATGGCATGGTCATTGTAATTGCATTACATAGGCAACAACTTTCACTGTTTCCCATTGGAACCTGAAAATAAAATTGTAGACGGGCACACAAAAGCATGGAAAGAAGTCTGTTGTTTAAAGATACCAATTGCCAGTAAAATACTTAATACTTCCCAGAAACTTAATTAGCTATGAAAAACTGACATAACAAGTGTAGACATGAATTGTGTACTTTGAATGGCCATATTTATAGAAATTGCAGCCCTGCAAGTACGGTCCAACTAGGAAGACACAAGGAAAATCAAGCTGTATTGTTTTTAACTGCGAATAAAACAGAAATCTGGGCAACGGCTCGTGAATACTTCATGGCAGATGATGAGTTGTGAATTCAATAATAACCTAGAATTACAAAGTCTCAAAATGATTTTCAATAAAACAATCTTTATTTTTGGAACTGGACATTTACTTGTTCTGGTCTACACAATATTTTTGCAAGCTAACAATTGAATAACTCTTAACCGCACTCTAAAGTGGCCTAGAATGAATTCTTAATACGAATTTTAAGTTCTGAAAGCAATAGGACCGTCTAACAGTGCTTAATGTGCTAGAAAGGAAAATGGGAACTTATCGGTGGTAAAGTTATAATTTTGTTTTGACAAAATTAGGAGAGGTATCTCGACCATTGATCAAGTAACAGGGAAAATATTCAATTTTATGTAATTATAGAGAGTGGACAAAATGTTCCAGAGCACACCAGGATAGACGAAGACCATGTTGTGGTAGATTAGCAAGGTGAAGGGCGTGGTGGGGGGGTGATGTAGGTAACATGAGCATTGAACACCTCATCAACAAACATTGAACAACCGGGCTCACCGCTCATCAAATCATCAATTGCTACACATGCCCCATTGCAGATAGAACATACTATAACGCTGTTTCACTCCAAGCATCGAAAACAATCCCAAAACAATAACCTCCACGCAACAGGAAGACAAATAGCCCTTCGTAAACTATTGCACTCCAGGTATGTCCCCTTCCGCCAAACTTCCAAATTATTGCCCTAAGTCATTGCCCTAAGCCCCAGAATGGTCCATTTTACAACATCATCATCACATCCATGATCCAATGACTGCAATCTAACAAAGACTGAGACTATTTGAAAATAAAATGTACTTCTGAGGCATCTGAGGAGAGAAAAGCAGAGATAAAGCTTCGAGTCCGATACAAGATATCTCCAATTCTGTTGAAGAATTACATCGAACTCGTAACATGAACCTTGTGTTGGTCTCCACGGACGCCGTTAGATGTGTTCATTCTATCCAGAATTTTGTCTGTTCGTTTCAGAATTCCAGCATTCCCAATATTTATTCTTTTCTGAAAACGGGGTATCATGTTTATCAGTTCTCTATACCAATTTAGCCACTCCAAACGACACCAAGAGCAACCCCACGTAACTTATGTGATGGCTGTAATAAGAGCAAAAGTATGGATTTTATTTGTTTACTCGAAAGACATAGCGTTCACTGATGGGCCATCATCTTCCTTGTCCCTGTTGAGCAGGTCATGGTGAACTGCCTACTTAAACTGTTGCAGTCCACGTAATCTAGTAAGAACCGCAATACCCTGACAAAGGGAATTTCGAGATTCTGATCGAGCGACATGGAAGTTGCTTGGCGCTCCCATGTATGCATTTCACTTGGGGTTCTAGATGGAAGTGGTCATGGGTTTGAAAAGTTCTGTGGTCTTGGAGAATTTCCGCACTTCATCTCGTAAATATCGCACAGTTGCTAATGAGCGTTGTTTGTGGAGAGAGTGGAGGTTTTTGGAGAAAGTGCCAATCAAACGTGCTTCTTGTTATGAATGGTGACAAGCTTCTTGAGTGTTGTTGAAGTTGCAAATATTCAGACAAGTGGAGAATATTACATCACACCCCTGGCATGTGCCTTCTAGATGGTGGGACGATTTGGGGATTCAGGTGATGAGATAGTTGCAGCAGTACTCCTCATGTCTGACCTGGTCTTGCAGACACTGTGTTTTTGCAGCGAGCACATTCCTGGACGCTGGTGAGCCCTAGAACGCTGCTGGTATGGGAATTCAGTGATTGTGACGCCATTGAATATCAAAGCATTGTGGTTAGATTTTCTCTTTTTGGAGATGTTCAGTGGCTGGAATTTTTGTCCGGTGAATATTATTTAACGCTTATTAACGCAAGCCTGTATATTGCATAAACCTCTTTGCATTTGAACATGGATTGTTTCAGAATCAGATGTGCTGAATATTGTGCAATCATCGGTGAACATCTCCATTTCTGATCACGTGATGGACGGAATGTCATTTATGTAGAAACTGAAGATGTTTTTGGATAAATAATTACCCTGAGGAATTCCTGCAGAGATGTCCTGGAGCTGAGCTGACTGCCTTCCAACAACCACCTTCCTATAAGCCATGCATAACGCCAATGAGAGGACAGTTTGTCACACATTCTACAATGGTTTTAGAATTTTTTTTTTCCCTCAGGGTCCTGGATGTCAGTCTCGGTTGATTGTTGCTTTGATATTAAGTTTTTCACTCGCACGTAACCTGTGAATTTCAGCACATTTGTTCATACTGAACAAAGACTGTAATGTGGGTAATGTGGTCAGGAACTGAATGCTGATCTAAAACTTAATAGTTTGGCGATAATATCGCTTGGCCATACCTTCCCTTTAACAGCAAAAATAAAGAATAATAATAGTAACAACAATAATAATAATAATAGTAAGAAGAAGAAGAAGAAGTATATGGAGATGAAAACTACAAACAAACATGGATACTTGCATGTGAAATAGTTGAGTGCAATTTCAAACCTTTGGGTTAAAAAAGTTGAAATTGGGGCCCTCTTGTGACACAATGTAACCATCCATGACCATGAACCAGGATGCCTGGGTTCAAGATCCACCTGATGGAGACATGTGTGTAAGCAACTCTGAACAGTTTGTTGAGAAAAGCAGGCGTTTTTACTTTTAGAAAAATCAAATTTCTTTTGATGGCAATTAGTTTACAATAGAGAAACTCGGGAAATACGTTGACGGGATGTGGGAATAAAAGTGTGTGGGTGTGTGTGTGTGTATGTGTGTGTGTGTGTATGTGTGTGTGTGTGTTTAAGAACAATATTTTGGTTGGCAAGAACAGTGGAATAACTTCGTTCAATGTCAATAATTTCATCAAAACTTTTGTTTCATCACTTTACATTTAGCAAGTATGTGAAGAACTGTTAAGTTTATGTGAAAGTGTAGTTATAAAACAATCACTTTAGTTAGTTGCAAACCTGGATTGTTGAAAGCTGCTCAATTTTGAGGGGAATTTCCTGCGTAGAAAGCGTCAAAGCATCATTGAACCTCGACCCATGTGCTTTTGTATTCAGTCTGTTTTGTTAGAGGATGTGTGTTTGTGTGTGTGTGTGTGCATGCGTGTGTGCGTGTGTGTTTGCGCGTGTAACTGTGGATGTGTGCGTGAATCATTCCATTTTGGAGACGTGGACGAAAAATAAACGAAAACAAAAGCTACTATAAATGGTTAGGTCTCCATAACTATCATCCACACTAATGACAATTGTGATATCAAACTATATTACACGATAAATAAGACAATGCTTTTTGCGTACATTCACCATGAGGAAGGGGCTGAATCCATTAAACCATTCCCCTTCTTTGCTTAAACTACGTAATTAATCAAATTGAAAACAAACAAAAAAAAATGTCCACTTTGATTTTCAGAACTGGAACATTTGAAACAAGCCCTGACTAACGCAGGTGTGCCATTATGTATAGGATGTTACTTTGTTTACTAAGAACACCTTCCATATGTATGTAAGATTGAGAATGGTCTTTTATGAATATTTGTTATTATTTGAAGTTGTGGTTGCTCAGATGTTTTTTTTCATCATCTCTAGCAGCAATCATCTCTGAGATAAGGTTTAAATACACAACCTAAGAATGTAAACATAATTTTTGTTCGTAATCTTGCAAGGAAACGCTGCAAGCTAACTATTATACTTATGCAATAATCAGTTTGTATTGAGTATTATTGAAAATGTTATCATCCCAAGTACATGCAATGGGTTCTCGTCATTATGGCATTTCACTGAATCATTTTACTAGTTGGAGCCAATGCTTAAACCCCGTCTGATCTGAAATGAGCTTTTAGTCCCGATTGCAGTCCCCAAATCTAGTATCCAGTAAATTAAACTCAGAGCAATATTTACGACATTTTTTCTGATGTCCACTTTGTAATTCAGATATTTTCAAAACGTACAATACCTCTCAAAAAAAAAGAAAACACCTCTTAACTGTTTTGGAAAAATTTCCATATATCATAAATTCCTTATTGATTTTGTACTCATACTTGAACATAATAATTTAACATTTAATCATAATATTGCAGCATTGCTGTTTCATGACTCCACTAATAATGCATATTATTCACAGAACAAAAACTGCTCCAGTGTCAACAAGGTAAAAAAAATAGACATATAGCTCAGTTCTAATTCATCACGTATAATCAAAAACAATGTAGTCTTTCGATTCCACCTTCTACTACCAAGGCATTCATTATTCTGTTGATTACATTGTCAGAGCATGCCAAGAAGTGCAAAAAGTACGGTGAGTAATATTGCTCTCTTTTTCATTGGACAATGCATTTCTTCTTGATAGATAATCACGTTGACTAATGTTCTTTCGGGAAAGAAAGCAGCATCCTTTTCTGGTCTGACAGCAATGTTGTTGACATAAACTGCACTCTCAGCAATTAAGGATGGGCAATAAATGATGCCTCGCCGGTGATTCCCTGAACAAGTGAATGAAAAAAAAAAGAAAAGAAATATAAAGAAGTAAAAAATGTTTTGATAGTATATAGTATTGGCAGCATACATTTCAAACAGAAAATTGAAGAAATAATAGAAGAAAAATAATGCATGGGGCGAAAATTGGAAGTAAGGAAGACAATACATAAACACAACGAATGAAAGACCATAAAAATAATTAATGTGAATCAAAGCATAGTTAATTTCAAACTGATTCAAAACATTTTTAGAACATTGCTAACATGGTTCCCGGAGACAAATTTTCTTAGAAGTTACTATATACAACAAAGTTTCCGAAGGCATGTTTGCTGGTAAGGCAGGATAAGAATTAAAAACTGGAATGTAAAACAGATTTGTTAAAGAATGAGTGGGATATTTGTAACTGGAATAAACACATTTATGTCGTTGTAACAATTGCAATAGCTACCAAGAAGACAAAGTCCTAAGCAACAAAAAATAAATGGATAAGGACATCAATTTATTCATAGGTATTAATGACGAATGATGCAATTATGAAGAATTTTGGATGATGTAATATACAAACCTATTAAGGGTATGATAACTTGACAATTGCACAAGTTGGATTTGGATACAGATGCTACATTTTGACAACGACAAATCCTCCTGTCTGCACCTTTCTGAAGTATTTCATCATTTAACTAATATTAAATTGCATTGCAATATAAAACATCAATACGATATTCACATCGTCAAGTGCCCTGTGCCAGTTAATGTTTTCATGACTGATTGTTTCAATGTATTTCACTCCACCCATACACATAGTTGTATATGGCATTGCCAACGAGCAATGTATCAATTCTGTAATAAAGATTGCCAAAAATTACCTCAGTCGTCCCGAACTTTCACAACGTTCAGAGTTTTAAAAAAAACACAAACAAATTAACTCCTTATCTCGAGCATAAGCAGCATTCGCATCGTTTCGAAATTGCTAGCAGTGGCTCCATCTCTGCAACCAGGAGAAGCTGCTCACTTGAATCTATTCATTAAAAAGAATAGATTATGTGCATTTTGGAAGATTCGATTCGATCCTTTTGCCCTCGCTAAAAGTCCAGAGTAACTGGGCAAGTTTACACAAATACTGTTCATGTGACTGTCTCAAAATTCCGGCAAGGTGTCTGATGCATTATGATATATGTGTTCTGTCTTCGGGAGATCCATGAATTTTCCTACTGAAGGCCAACTCCGCGCCACACTTAAGGATTGACTAACCAAATCTCTAGTCAATAGAAGCAAGAGTTGAGTACTGCATTGCGAGTATTTTTTTTTTTGCAATAACGTCAAAACTTCAATTAGCCTTCCACATGGGAATTTTGGACATAATCACGAGTGGATCCTCTGTTCTGTTTCTGCAGTTCTGCTCCATTCTATTCTATTTACATTATTATTCTTTCGTGCGACGTGGGTGTCACTGGATGGCCAACATTTATAACTTGTGGTTAGTTGTCGTTGAGAAACTGGTGCTGAGCTGCCTTCTTGAACTGCTGCAGTCCACGCGCTGAAGTTTAACTAAAATGCCCCTACAGATTGGCATCTAGGGATTTGATCCAATGAAAGTGAAGGAACGGCAGTATGTTTTCAAATGTAGATGGTAAGTGTCTAGGAGGGAAAGTTGATTGCGAAGGTTTCCACATGTATCTGCTGCCCCGGTCATTCCACGCTGACGTGGCCGTCGGTTTGGAACGCTCTGTCCCAGGTTTTTGGCGAATTCCTGCAGTGCAACTTGTTGATAATGCACAATGACCGTTGGTGGTGGAGGGACTGGATGTGAGGTCAATCAAGTGACTACTTTAAGGTCGATCATGTCAAGCAAGTAGAGTGTTTCTGCACGTACATCCATTTGGCAAGTAGGGAGAATTCAATCCCACTCCTAATTTGTGCCTTGTGGATAGTGGACTGGTTCTGAGGAGTGTTGAACTGACTCATTTGCTATATTATTTCTAGTCTCTCACCTGCTGTAGTAGGCATTGTGTTTGTGTAGCGAGCTCGGTTTGAATTCTAGTCAGTGGTGACTGCTGATATGTTGATAGTGGCATATTCAGTGATAATAACACTTTTGAAAGTCATGGAGCAATGATTACATTCACTACTATTGGAAGTAGTCATTGCCTGGTATTTGTGTGGTATGAATGTGAATTTCCTCTTTATCAACCCAAGCATGGATGTAGGGAAGATCTTGTTGGATTTGAATATGGCCTGCTTCAATATCTGAGGAAACTGTGCTGAACATTGTGCAATCATTAGCAGACGTCCTCATATGTGACCGAGTGATCAAAGGAACATCATTGATGAAGTGGCTGAAGATGGTTTGGCCGAGAACATGACCCTGAGGATGTTCTTAAGAGACATCCTGGAGACTAGATGACTGACATCGAAAAAAAGACACAACCGTCTTCCCATGTGCCTGATATTAATCCAACCACTACACAAATTGTCCCAGTCATTAATTCTAGGTTTGCTCAGATGACTTAATGCACACTTGGTAACTTTTGGCTTTGATGTCGAGGCTGTCAATCTCACCGCACCTCTGCAATTCGAAGCTTTTAACCATATTTGAAACAAGACTGGAATGCAGTCAAGGGCTGACTGCCTCTGGTAGAAGCTAAATGAGTGCCACTGAGCAGTTTAATTTTGATCAGATGCTGCTTCATCGCAAAAATGAACGACATTTACCCTCACTTTACTGATGATCGGAAGTAAACTGTTGTGGCTTTAATTGGCTGAGTGGATTTCTCCTAGTTTTGTTTTTTTGCGAGCAAGACATATCTGGGCAATTTCCAACATTTTCTTGTAGATGTCAGTGTTGTAACGGCAGTGGAACAACTGGACTAAATGGAGTATGCTGGAATGTTGTCGTGGCCACAGTTATTGTACTGCCCAGAACCTCCAACGATGTCTTGATATCACGTGGAGTAAGTAGAATTGGATCATTTTTTACGCTTCGTCATGGTAATTAACTTGCCACCCCCACCTTTTGAAGATCCAGATCTACTATATCTGTTTGTTTAAGCTTTATCTATCCTGCTTGAAAACTCTGCAAATAATAGATAGAAGTTCTTAATTTTGGCTTAATTTTGCATCATTAAGCAATGACGAATCTCGCTTATTTTGTTAATTACTTCTACTTATTGTGTTCTTGCATCTTTTGTGATAGAATGTAACAAATTCCCGATGACAGGTGTTGAATTAGATGGGCAAAGGTTATCTTTTTGGGATTCGCTCATGTCTTGAGTAAGGATGTTACATACGCAGTTTTCCAAACTACTGTGATTGTACTAAATAAGAAGGAACTGCGGATGCTGGAAATCAGCAACTAAAACAGAAATTGCCGGAAAAAATTCAGCAGATCGGGCAGCAGCTAAGGTGAGAAAATAGAGTCAGAGTTTCGGATCTAGTGATTCTTCTTCAGAACACTTTATAACAGTCCAGTTCTGATGTACGACCCGGTCGGCGGATTTCTTTTATTCAGTAAATTCCGTTCTTGTTTTGAATTTTTCTAGATTCCATTGATGCTTGGCAAATTACGATTAGTGTATCTCTCATCTGCACCTATTTTCTTGTGAACTTAATGGAAGGAGATGGACCAGAATTGTTTTCACTAGACCATTTTTTAAATATTCATTTGTGGAATGTGGGCGTAGTTGACTGGCCAGCATTTCTTACCCATTACTAGTTGCCCTTGAAAAAGTGGGGTGAGCTGTCTTCTTGAACGGCTGTAGTTCTCCGGCTGTAGGTTGACCCACAATGCTGTTATGGAGGGAATTCCAGGATTTTGTCACAGCGACAGTCAAGGAAAGACGATATATTTCCAGGGAAGGATGGTGAGTGACTTGGAGGGAACTGGGAGGTGGTGGTGTTCCCATATACCTAATGCACTTGTTCTTCTAGATGGAAGTGGTCTTGGATTTGGGAGGTGCTGTCTGAGGATCTTTGGTGAATTCCTGCAGTGTATCTTGTGGATAGTACACACTGCTGCTTCTGAGCCTCGGTGTGGACGCAGTGAATGCTTGTGGATGTAGTGCCAATCAAGTGGGCTTCTTTGTCAAGTTTCCTGAGTATTTTTGGTGCTGCACTCATCCAAGAAAGTGAGGAGAATTCCATCACACGCCTGACTTGTGCCTTGTAGATAGTGGTCAGGCTTTGAGGGGTCAGGAACTGAGTGGCCCTGGCAGAACCCAAACTGGGCATCACTGAGCAGATTATTTCTGAGCATGTGTTGCTTGATAGCACTATTGATGACACCTTCTATCACCTTACTAATGATCGAGGGTAGACTGATGGCGCGGTAATTGGGCAGGTTGGATTTGCTCTGCTTTTTATATACAGGACATACGTGTGTAATTGTCCACTTTGCCATGTAAATACCAATGTTGTAACTGTAATGGAACAGCTTGGCTTGGGAGCGGGAGGTTCTGGAGCACAAGTCTTCAGTACTATTGCCGGAATGTTGTCAGGGCCTGTAACCTTTGCAGTATCCAGTGCCTCCAAACGTTTCTTACTATCACGTGGAGTGAATCGAATTGGCTAAAGACTGGTGTCTGTAATGCTGGGGAACACTGAAGTGCCCCTGACAACATTCCAGCAACAGTGCTGAAGACCTGGGCTCCAGAACTTGCTGCTTCCCAAGCCAAGCTGCTTCAGTACAGTTACAACAATGGTACCCCCCGACTATGTGGAAAATTGCTCAAGTATGTCCTGTACACAAAAAGCAGGACAAATCCAACCTGGCCAATTACCGCGGTATCAGCCTACTCTCGATCGTCATTAATTCAGATTATAATAATGTGGCACTCACATTCCAATGTTGCCATGGCAGAAGATTGAATTTAAATTTAATCTAAAAAAAAGCACTGGAAATACGAATCTATTGATGTCCATGAAATCATTGCCGATTGTCAGAAAAAAAAAAATCTGTTTCACTGATATCCTACAAGAAAGGAAATCCGCTATTTTCACCTGGTCTGGGCTACACGTGGCTCTGGACCCACAGCATTGTGATTGATTCTTAATTGCCCCTTGGAAATTTTCTAAACATTGTCAGTTGTAACAATCACTGCAAAGTCTCGGAAAATGTAACCAGATGGTTCACATAGCATTGCCCTAGGCAATGGAAAAGACATTGGCAGAAACTACCCCATCGACCTTGCAAAGGTCTCCTTATGAATAACTGGAGACAAGTGCCACAATTGAAAGAGCTGTCTCAGAGACATAGCCAAACTCACGGAATTATATCTTACAGACACCATCCCAATTTCCACCATGACCACACCTTGATGTGGCCTTTCCCAACAGCAGGTCAGACATGGCAGAGGTTCCGGCAGAGTGGTATACAAATACTAAAGGAGTTGCACTGGGATTCTCCAACGTTAACTCCCAACCCATGAGCCTCGTGGCTTCATGTTAAGCCTGGGCAAGGAAACTTTCTGCTGATTATCATGTACCATCCTCCCTCAGCTAATGAACCAGTGCTCCTCCATTTTGAACAACACTTCGATGAAGCCAGGGTGCAAATTGAACACTGTGTGGGGAAGTTCAATGGCCACGATCAAGAGTGGCTCGGTAGCAGTACGAAAAATTGAGCTGGTAAGATCCGAAAGGACACTGCTGCGAGACTGAGTCGGCGGCAGTTGGTGAGGGAGCCAAAAGGAGGATAAAAATGCCTGAACTCATCCTTACCAATCTGCCACCTGCAGATGCATCTGGACATTACCGGTAAGAACGATGACCACACAGACTTTCTGAGGACAAAGTCTGCCTTCACATTGAGAATAACCATCATTGTGTTGTGTGACACTATCACCATCCTACATGGGACAGACTGCGAACAAATCTGGCAACTCAAGTCTTGGCATCCGTGAGGCGATTTGGGCCATCAACAGCAGCAGAAATGTACTCCTACACAATCTGTAATTTCATGACATGGCATATCCCTCACTCATCAATTATCATCAAGTTAGGTGATGAACACTTGTTCAATGGAAAATGCAAGAGCGTATGGCATGAGCAGCAACAAACATACACGAAGGTAAGGTGTGAACCTGCTGAATGCAACAAACAAGTCTATGTGCATGTCAAATAGGATTGGCAGCCAGTGATAGAACTGAGCAATCCCACAATCAATGGATCACATGTAAATTCTGCACTCCTGCCACATCCAGTCGTGAATGCAGGTGGCAATTAAACAACTAACTGGAGGAGGAGGCTCCACAAATATCCCCACCCTCAATGATGAATGAGCCCAGCGTATTTGTGCAAAAAATAAGGCTAAACTAATCTCAGCCAGAAGTGCCCAGAGAATGTTTAATGTCGGCCTCCTCCAGTGGTCCTCAACATTACAGATGTCAGTCTTCAACCAATTAAATTCACTCCACGTGATGTCAAGAAACGGTTAGAGACACTGCAAACTGAAAAGGCTAATAGTCCTAACAGCATTCCGGCAATAGTCCTAATGATTTATGCTTCAGAACATGCCGCTTCTGTAGCCAAACTTTCCACCAAAGTTGCAGGTCTGGTGTCTACCCGACAATGTATAAAATTGCCCAGGTATGTCCTGTACATAAAGAAAACAGGACCATCAGTCCATTCTCGGTAATCAGTAACGGGATGGAAGGTGTCTGTAAAATTGCTGTCAATAAGAAGCTGCTCAGTAATAACCTGTTCTGTTATACCGAGTTTGGGTTCTGCCAGGGCCACTCAACTCTTTACCTCACTACAATTGTTGTTTCAAGCGTAGTCAAAAGTACTGAATTCAGGAGTTGAGATGAGGGTGACAGCCCTTGTGATCAAGGTTGCATTCGAACGAGTGTGACATCAAGCAGCCCAAGCCAAACTGGAATCAATAGGTATCGGAAGTAAAGTCTCCAGTGGTTAGTGTTACATCTGACACAAAGGGAAATGGCCATGATTGTTACAGGCCAGTCATCCTCGCTCCAGAATATCTCTGCAGGGTTTCGTCAGAGTAATGTCTTCGGCCCAACCATCTCAGGCACATCATCAATGATCGTCCCTTCATCATAAGGTCAGAAGTACGGATGGTCACCCATGATTTTGCAATATTCTGGGCCATTTGCGACTCCGCTAATAGTCAATTATTCCAGGTAGTGGGAAGACGGATGCTGCAAAACCAGACCAGCCTGTGGGGTTTATTAAAATGATAAACCACATCCCAGAGGAAGCCAAGTAGTTGCAAAAGAGTACAAAATCTGGTCGTGGTCGGCCATTGGGAGTTCAGTGACTATATGTTTGACTAAGTGTCAAACTTTAGGGAAACAGTAAACGTAGTCTGCGAGTTGGCCAGACAGTATTTAAAACTACCAGAACATGTGATGCAACATGAAATAGACAAGAGATCAAAAACTCATAATTTTAAGAGTGGAGATAAAGTGTTAATGTTCATCACGGTATTATGTGACTTTTTAAAGGAAATATTTAGTGGGCCTTATCAATTTGGAAGGAAATTAAGTCAGGTAAATGATTTGATAAAAATATAAAATAAAATGAAATCTCACAGAATGCGTTATGTTTATACACTGAAAAAATACTTTGGTAGGGGAGGACAGCGAAAGGAGAATGTGTTACTGATTACAACACAGAATAAAGAATAAAGTTCAGAGGATTCTTATTTGGAAATTCCTTAAGTTAAATTAGACAATGAAGAAGTACTCAAAAACTGAGATGAATCGACGTCAGGACGCGTGTTTCGTGAAACAGGTCGCTAAGTGGAAGTTTGCAAAAGCCCAAGTCACATCCTTAGGCCATATCGGCCTTATCGATAGCTACCTTGAATAGTTTTGCATAGTTAAGTGTTACTGTCATTGAAACAATGGTCAAAATGTCTTTCAGGTTGTCAAATGCCTTCTAAAATTGCCCAGTCCATTGAAAATTTCTGCACTAATTCAACAAGTCAGTCAGCCTGATTTCTGAAGTCGTTCGAATAATTCCAATAGATGTTCCAAATGTTATTTGCAGATGTGCTTCAAAAAAAACAGCTCACCTATGCATAACACCCAACCCCGAACTGAACTTATTGTTCAGTCTTTGAAATGTGGCTATGTATTCTTCGTACCAAATGGTATGACTTTAAACTGGTAATGTTCAATCTGTACCAAAAAGCTGAAATTTTCTTCACTCATTTTTTTTTGTTTGTTTGATAAAGGCTACTGTTAGAATCTACTGAAGAAGTCCAGCTTAGAAATATAAGTTCTTTGTCCCATCTTCTCGATACGGTCATCCAGCCCTGGAATAGGGAACGAATCTGATTTTATCTTACATTGATTTTTTTTTCTCGTTAGTGGATACACAATCGTTAGGTATATTTTTGTTTGTACCATGAGTACTGGAGAGCTCCATTTGCCGCAACTCATTTTGCTTATGTCAGCTTTAACCATGCTTTCAAACTCTTTTTGTACACTTGCTGGCTTTAGACAATGAAGCTCGTAAGGATGATACTTAATTGGAACAGAATTTCCTGTAATTTATACCATCAGTTCATTACTTCCCAGGCTATTCTAACATACAGCTTCATGGGATTGTAATAACTCTTTCTGGTATTTTTTGTTTCCTCTTCAGAATGTAATAAAGTAATTGATCTCTCTTTTTTGAGAACTTCCTCGAACAGATTATCGTCAAGAATCCCAAATTCAGAATCGTCTGAATGTGGAACTTCGCATTCATTTGCAACAGGCAACATATTCTCCTTTTGCTTTCCTTCCTTGAAAAAAGAAAAGTACTGTTTGGGCATATTCATATGATGCACTCTGAGGTTTTCTTCTATCTATCGTTCTTATCAAATAATTCACATCACTGAATTTCCTTTTCCATGTGCTAACATCCACGAAACCTACCCTTTGCTGGTCCACTTTTACTGGGAGTAATACAAACATTTTACCCCTAGTAGTGAAATAACGAATTTTTCATCTCTTGTCAGCTTCTGGTTTTGTCACTTGATGTGTTACTTTTAAATGATGTTTAGCCAACTCGCCTGTTTTACTTAATCTCAGCACAACATTTGATACATAGTTCAATCATGTAACCTCTGAAATCTGACTCAGCAATTTCTCTTCAATTAGTTTAAGTTGTCCAATGGACTACATTTACTTAATTCGTTAGATGTATTCCTAATTGCAAAAAAAAAGTATAAGTGAATTTCATTTGTTCCTCCTCATCCTCTGGATACTCTTAACCAAAGGACTTCAACGTGATCTTCAAAGTTTGATCACACTTTTCTAATGCGCCCTGCGATGGTACGCAGTTGGTTTAACTTGGTTTATTCCATCGATTTACATGATTTCCTTGAATAACTTTCATGTAAAATTTGGTCCTTCATCTGATTGTATCTTTGTGGGTCGTCCATTTGTAATAACGAAGAGGAAGAAGAAAAAATGTGTAACTCGGCTACATTGCTTTTGGCTGTGATGCTGCGTAATGGAATGTCCTCTGGAAGTTTATTAGACACATTCGTTGTGGAAGAAAAATAGATTGATTGCCTGTTGTTTTAAAGAGAGTTCGTATGCAATCAATTAAGACTCCGGTAAAAGAAAAACTTTCTTCCAGTGATGTAATGGATAGTAAAGATGCTGACTTTCTCACTTTCTTAAGCTTTCCTATTATTTGTCATGTCTGGCAAAATTCAAGTACATCTTTATGCCATCTAGACTAATAAAAATGTTTTTGTACTTTGTGTTTAACTTGTCCCCAAATGTCCTCCTGCTGGCTTATGTACTACCATAACAACAGGAATACACTTTGGTGAATACACGTTCATTTTCCATCTGACTGAATACGTGTTTGACTCCATTTCCTCATCAAGACTTCATTTTAAGACAGTAACATTCTCCGAGACAATCAGACCTTTCTTTGTTTAGATTTGTTTTAGTGCAACTGCTTTACTTTTCTGTATTTCGGCCGTAATTCAGCTAGCTGCACCGAAATAAAAATATTCACTTTTGTCCCTGCCTGTTCTCCTTTTTCTTAGCCATTGGATCAAAAATGCTTCTGGTAATCGAACTTAATCTTCTTTATCTGTGCTATTTTGATTTCTCTTCCTTCTTAAACCTGTGTCTTTGTGGTCTTGTTTCCCCACCGTCAGCAAAACTCCCAGGATACTATTTGCATAACAATTCAATTGTCTGATTTTCCATGATTGTTCAACTAGAGTAAGCATCACTCCATCTGTGAATCAACTACATATTTACCAAGGATGAAACTATATATCGTGTACACAGAATTTCGCCATTATTCATACCACCGCTTCACCACTTGCGACTGACTCGCCAGCCCCGCCTAATACATTGGAACACCATTCTTCTCAGCACTAATTCCATATATTACTATATTTTCTGGCAATGCTACATCTGTATTACATATCCCCTAATCTCTCAATATTAACGATTCTCGTGCTTCTGCATCCGTAAAAAATCATAATTCCTTTACACACACCTTCTGGTACACATGACTAAACCGTATTAAAGCAAGTAAATTCTTTGAAGAAATCTAAAACCTCCTTGTCAACCAACCCGTAACAAGTCTGTACACTCCCTTGCAGCTCTTTTGTACTAATTATGCTTTCGTTTGCAACCTTAACAATACCCAGCAGCTTATCCTGTTCTATCACATACATCTTCTCAACTTCTTTGTTTAAGTTACCAACGCTGTGATTTCATTTATACTAAATTATAACAGTGGAACTACCTGAGGTATTCCCCTCGCACGGGTTTCATTTTTCTAACCTGTGACAAGCTATTTTTACTGCCTCCAATGAAATTTCATTTTCTCTGGCCAACTGAAGAATTCCCTTTCCCCCAGTTTATATCCCTCACAGATTGAAATTGATGTTTGGAGATATACGTTGATTTATAAACTAACTTATAATCATCGTTCGTTCTGCTGCTGTTTCTTACAGCTTTAATCGTTTGCTCTTTCACATGAGTTATCAGAACATCCGGAAGTTTTTTTTAAAGTCCACCAAAAGAGCAGTCTTTCTAAAATCTTCACATATCTGACAGATTTCCAATGCCCTTACCGACCTCTCAAGTTACGCTGTTTGATCTTTTAAAACTCCATGTACATTTGACCAGGTTCCCTACTTAGTTTGTAAACCGTTGTCTGTAGGCGTCTAATTTCAATTTGAAAAGCACTTGAGATGTTTGTTTTTCACCTCATCGTACTGCCAAATACTTGCTCTGTAGGTGATGCAAAAACATCTCCAGGCCTACCTACTAACATATTTCGAATCTCTAATACCAACACGGCAAGTGGCCATTTCATTTGTGTATCCACTTTCTGAAATGAAATTAAAAGAGCTTCCACCTCTTTCGTGTCAAACAGTCAATGAATGTCTGTATTTAAATATATCCAAACCAGTTTATAATGTGCTTGCAACAACTTAAAAAGGAACACTAAGACTTAACACTCGCAGTTATTGAGTCAAATATTACCAAACCCAACCTACAATTTTAGATTTTGATTCAGTCAACAGCTCTCATTCTTTTTATGGTTAACACCAAAACCCCTGAAAATATATGAAGGAAATATTGTAGAACCCAACGATTTAGCTTACTTTATTTAAAGTTGCTTGTAAGACATTGTGATCCACAAGTGAATCCATTGACCCACCGCTAGATTAAAAAAAAACACACTATTTTCCGACACGGTAAACAAACAATCAAAAAGGGACAAATTGGTATATCTTTAACACTGTCGAAATCTTTAAGAAGTAATATATGTGACTATGAATCACTAACTACTCCAATTAATTAGCATCCCACAAACACATCCAATACTAAGGCAAATACAGCGAAACATATTTCCCTCGTCTGCTTTTCATTCTAAGAGAAAAGAACACCAAAAACAAAACAATCAATCGAACAAACTACCTTTTTTTTTCTTCGAGACAGAGCGAGACGGGGGAGTGGAGAGATAGAGAAGGCGGGAGAGTTGTATTATCAGCTTCAACAGCCATCTTTATTCCCAACTGAAAGCAAAGCTGAGACACGGGTATGTGTGAGCCTGCCTCCAACCATTCATGCTTCTCCTGTCTAATTTAAATGCTTACCGAGGGAATTCAACGCTGTTTATCCACGGCCTCTAAAGCAAACATTATTGCACCACAGTCTGCATCATCTCTGTGCAAGTGAAACAGCAAAGAACATATTTCTCCTTAAGGCACAGTACTGTCTCACCAGGAATGATATGTTTTACAAAAGTTGATTTCAAAGTATGGTCACCGAGTTAATCATTGTCGTAACCTCATTTTCATGAAGATCTTTTGCATGCATCAGATATATATGTTTCATTTTATATTCCACGTTTTTATTATTTTGGTGTCTGCCTAACGCCACTAATACCTTGTGTTAAATGGATTTGCACACCACTTTCACAAACACCTCCTTGCATTATTCAATTTTTCCGTTCAAAAATATTGAATTATAATCCGACAACAGCATGCACAAATTCTCCGACTTAGTTTTGAGGATTCAGAAAACCACAATAACACCAACAAAAGTGGAAACTATTGTGAAAGCTCTGAAAGTCTGGTAGCATCTGTGAAGAGAAACCGGAGTTAACATTTTGGGTCAAGTGACTCTTCCTCAGCATTGATGGTAGGTAGGAAAATGTCTGTTTGCATGCAGAATATAGGGTGTGTGGAGAGGTCAAGTAGTAAACGATAGGTTGAGTTAGAGTCCAAACGGAGAGAAGAACAGTTGTACAGGCAAAGAATTCAATAACAATCCAGCTATGAGGGCGAATGCATATAAAAAGGCCTGTTAGTGGCTAAAAATGGGTCATTTGTAAAAGCAGGCTATGTGATAACAAGGCCTGTTATGTAGGTTTGGGGTAAGGACATGGGAGAACTCAAGCTCTAAACGTATTGAACTCAATATTAAGTTGAGAATGCTTCACGGTCCTCAAGCAGAAAATTAAGTTTTCATCTTCCGGTTAGCGCTGAACTTCACTAGAACAGTGCAGCAAACCAGAGACAGAGATTTTGGCCAGGGTGCAGGGTGTTGTTCTGAGATTGCAGGCAACTGGAATCTCAGGGTCATATTTCTGGACAGAATGAAACTTCTCTCTCTCTCTCGCTCTCTCTCTCTCTCTTGCAGGAAAAGGTAGTTTGTTCGATTGATTGTTTTGTTTTTGGTGTTTTTTTTCTCCTAGAATGAAAAACAAACGAGGAAAATCTGGACAGAATGTAACTGTCATCCAATCGATGTTTCGTTTTCCTAATCTAAAGGAAACAACATTGCGAGCACTAAATGCAGTAGATAAGTTGTGTGAAGTTCAGGAAACGCACTGCTTCGCGTGGAAGATGAGTTTTGGGTGCTTGGATATTGAGGAGGGGGAAGTAAGTAGACAGGTGCTACACCCTCTGCAGTTGCATATGAATGTATCATGAGTCTGTGGGACTATTGGGAGGGGCAGTGTTATGAGTGAAGGAAGAGTGAAACTAGACATCCCAGAGGCAAAGGTGCCTGCGGAAACCTGATAAGGTAGGGGATAGGAATATGTCTCGGTAACGGCTGTGGCACACCTTTCCACATCTACACTTCCCTAAGTTCACGCCACTTGCTTCTTCAGTATTCTAACATTTTTCAAAGTTTTAAGTCACCTGCCATGATATCACCTGTATTCCTGATTCAAACGTGTTTTTCTGAAAAGATTTCACGTGAACGGTGTTGTTTAGATTTTTGGACATTGTATTATGCACCGAGTTTCTCTGAGGAGGGAAATGCTTTTTATCTCCTGTGCAATATCATCTCCCGAACTGAAATTCATTTCACTTGTTACTTTCTTTTTTTACAGACGAAAGACTGGCTGAAAGAGAAATTGGTAAAGTATTTCACTTTTTTCACAATATCATACTTTAACTTAGGTCAATCAACAGTTTAGAACCAACAGACATACGCTCAAGAATAATTGAAGCTCATGACATTAAAATGATCTGTTTGGCTTATCTTGCGTCTTCCTTCCCTCCCTCTGTATTTTGTCACGTAAGTCATTTTTCAATGCATCTATTTTGCTCGATTGCACCAAGAAAGCAGAAAGTATGTATGAAATGTTTAGATAGATAACATTCTTCTTTCTACCATAAATACCATTAGATATTACCTGGATGTTTTGCAGTTCTTATGGTGATTTTTTTTATTATTTCGAGTGGCTCAACTCCATGAAAAGATGCAGTCGTTATCAGCTGTAAGAAATAAGGACAAGAGTTGACCTTTTTGAACTTGTTGTGCTATTCAATAAGATCGTAGCTGGTTGAAAATACTGTAAACCAGATGGACCACAACACATTAGAGAGAGATAACTCGTAGTAGTTTATCTTGAAGGTCAGAACGTTTCACACAGCATGCAGTTGGAGTTATGCTACAACACAAAGAAACCAACTAGCGAATACAACAAATTGACCACGCCACCCAACAGCCCGCAGGAAGTCACGGATTATAAGAAAAAAAAAACTCTCTTACCTCTGTCACCAAAAACAATAAAATGTATTCAACAAAGGATTTATTCTTTGTCTCCCTTCTTTAATAGTGCTGTGCCCAAGTGATTTTTTTTTCTTTCAAACAATGCCCTGTAGACTTATTTAAGGACACGTTTGAGGTCAAAACTGAAATTAACACTTCAAACATACAGCCAAGACCAGAAAGTTTAATGTAACTTTATGGCTAGTTGATCTGATACTTTATTCAACGTTGTGCACGTCTGTCTAAACGTTCCATACACACACACACACACACACACACACAAACACACACACACGCACCAGCACATACACAAAAAGCATCCCTCGACAATCGACGAAGCAAACGCAAATGTTAATTCAAATTTTATCTGTTTTCTTAGTACAATCGGGCAAAATAGGTGCATTTATTTTAAATTGAAATCATTTGAGATCCATAGGAATTACATTCCGAATGCCGTTGAGTGATGATTCCTGACTGAATATGTAAGCCATGTACAACTTCTGTTTCTCGGTATAATGGAAAATTTTGTAAATCATTGATATGGATTATTGGATAAAATCCATGAAACTCTCATTATTAATCTTCAAGATCAAAAGAAGTGGCGCATGGTCTTTGGCTATTCCAATTAAAATGCAAAGTCTATGGGAAATGCAATAAACATAAATTTATGATTCCCAGCAGAATGAGGTTAGAAATTTAAATAAAAAGTACTGATAAGAGTAATGCAGTGATATTGTCCACCTCTATTTCAGAGGTCGAGAGATTGAAGATGACAATCAATTCTGGTAAGATATGAAGTCAAAGTACATATAGTTGATTATTTACGCAGATTTGCTGCTATTTTCATCAGTCCAATTTCTGCTTGTAATAAAAAGATGTTCTCAGTTGATAACATAAAGTGCCTTTCTCTGTAGAAAACGACGCTGGGATCGTAGAATTGACACCAAAGAAGGCGTTGACTCGTTTCAATACGCTTCTTTTTGTTTCTTTCAATATATGTCATTTTACCATTCGCAACTCTCGTTCATGAAATTCTAAAACTGTCTATCATCCAAATAGAAGATCAATTCTTCAGTAAGATTACAGATTCAGCCAGCGTCATTCTTCAATCAGACAATCGGCTTCGGTTCTACACAAATAAAAACAAAATGCTAGCATGAGGTCTATTTTTTTCAGAAGTAAATTGTCTAATTTAATAATTATGCACCTTCTAATGGAGAATTATACTACTGATGAATTCTGTCTATATTTCTGTCTTACAAAAGTGTCTATTACGGCTTCCAATCCATTGTTGATTTTTTTTCTCCAGGGATAAAAAAATGTCCTTTCACACAAAAAATCACGTCCATGTAACATAAACGGAGCACTCTTATCTCACCTTTCATCAAAAAGTCATCAGAATTTCAACGCTAAAAGGTCATTCAGACATAACATGTCTTTTCTATTCTCATTAAAAAAAAAATCTGATTACGCAGTAGAAATTCAGTGGGCATCCACAGGTGTCTGCGGAGATCAGGAGAGTAAATGCGACAAGCAAAGTAGCTCTTTTGGGAGCCAGGACAGAGTTGACGAGTGAAATGGCTTTCTTCTACTGTACAAATGTATACATATATATAGACCAATACATTTTTTCGAGCTCAACCTGGTGCGGTTAAAGAAATTATATATATTTTTTCCAACACCCCGTGCCTTCCAATGAACATTGCAATTAACAAAAACCTCAAGAGCACATTCGATAATATTATTTTTTATTAAATGCACGTGGTGGACTTTTGTATATAACCAGTTTCATCGTCATTTCAGAAGTTGAACTACATAAAAAAGTACTTACACTTAAAGACGTGCCAGGTGCATAACTGATTTTTTTCATGTCGCCATAATATAGAACCTAGCCTTGGAAATAAGGCCCTTGAAAACTAAACAATTTTCAGATATGCAATTAGCAACTCATTGCAAAAGAACCGACTATCTCTATATGTTGAGTGACATATTTATTTATTTTTTCAGCCTGAATGTGAGAAACAAAATGTGGCCAAAAGTAATCAGAACCTGGAAATCTCAAAATAGGTCTCGAAGCAGAATTTGGGTTTCCTAATCGACGATGAGCTGCAATGTATCTAGAAAACCAATCTTTATGTAAACAGTGATGAGGATGGGGAATTTCTAGTCCCAATAATTTATTGACGCAAATAGTCTTGAATAATTGATAACAATATTGAAAATTAAAGGTCGGTGAATGCAACAGGGAGTCAACGTTTATCTGATATTGTCAGGGTAATAAAGATGCGGGGAATATTATGGGGTTCAAGTTCCAGCATTGACTAAACATGAATTGGTCCATAATTATAATGTACACCTGTGCACTCTTACTTTATGTAAAAAAAAAGAAAATTCTTGTCTTATAGGTCAATGCCAAGGTTTTTATGATCCAGGTAATCGTCATTTATTAATATTTGGAACATAACTACGTCATCACCACTTTTCGTCATGGCAATTTTGTTTATATTCTTCCTATGGCGAAGCAACATAGAGTTATCTGGGACTGATAGTAAAGGCAATTTTAAGGTCAATTACTAATGATCATTGTGAAGAATGAAATATCTAATGGGCCCGTGTCATGTCTCAGCATATAATTGTACCTTGTGGTGGTTGTAGAGAGCAATAAAGTTGTAAGAGCTGGCAGATAATTAGCTATATTTCCATTTCGTGTTACGCAAAGATTTGACCACGTTTCTGCTCGTGAAAATAACTATAAGCAAATTCCACACGTCTGTATATTTCAGGCAGCAGTAATCGATGCATTTCATTATTGACAGTAAATATTCAAGACCTACTTGCTCCAAATATGTGGATTGATATCTCTGGGCAGGTTGATTCAGAAAACAGCACGAATTCATAAACTACTACTTAATGAAAACTCGTCATGCGACCAATGCAAATAAGTGAATTAAATAAGGATTGTAGGAACGTTGTAGAATTGTAGCATTGAAACATGGTAAGGTATTTTGTGCAATCAAACCAGACCTTTTATTGATTTGAAACGTCGCTAAATCATCTGTGTCAGGGTTGTTTTTTTCTGCATGTTCTTCGTATCTATTGACGTTCATCATAGAGACAAACCTATCGATTTCTGTCTTGAACTTACACAATAACTGACGTTCTATAGCTACGTGTTCTGGATATTTCTGTTTAGGTTACGTTTCCCTTGAGTGTCAAAATGACACACTCACATCTCAGTCCCAAATGGTCTGCCTCATATTCGTAGAGGGCATCACCTGTTTGCTACTGAGTGCATGAGGAAACTTCTATATATATAAACTTCAGATCAGATCCTAATTGACAATGTATCAAAGAGATAACCTGTTATTCTATCAAGGGTAGGACCATGTTTCTCCACGTCTCCTTGTATGGTAATGCAATGATCACCAAAAGCAGTCTGAGGAACTTTAATTGTTCTGTGTGTTTGCCAAGTATTTCGTTCAGTTGGTTGGTATATAATACAATATTTGATATGAATTTCATATTCTTCATTGAGCACCTATGTGTCAATATGTTTCTGTTTTCTTTCAATTGTAGATTTGGATAAATTAATTCGAGACTTGAGTAAGCAAATATATCAGAAACTCTTGGAGCAATTCATCACATGTCTTTGGAGAATTGTATAACAGTGATAAGCGCTCTTACCGTTATAACAATCCATCAGTTTCAAGACTGAACGTCATTGTTATTCAGCCATGACCTGAGTAAAGTGATTGAGGTTGTGATAATTAGTGTTTAGGCCAATCAGAATTATTATTACTCATATCGCCGGCAGAAAGACTGTTACAAAAAGTCAATTGACAATTTGTGCATGAAAGGATAAGTTTGAAGGCAAACACATTCACCAAATTATGTCCTTTTTTCCCTTTTCTGTTCCCTTCCTCACCGCACTTTCCCATCAATTACTGCCGACTATTCCATCTTATTTTGAAAGAACTATAGTTTTTCCAAATGTGCAAACGAGCAGTAATTTAGAAATGTCCATTCATCCAAATCTGGAAAATAAGAAACGTCTATTTTAATCAGTTTCCCAGGTTTCAGCATGTCTAATACGTAACCAAGTTGGCAGGGATAATAACAAATTCTATTATTCTTAAAGGGATGTAGTGCATTCCGTACTATTAGCTTTCTTTCTTAATCATTCAGAAGATTTCGTACTCCTAGGTATCGTTAACCTGATTGCATTGTTGCACCATTTAAGAGGGAAATCAGGAGGCAAAAAAGTTGCTGCATGTCTGAATTCCGGTGTAGGGCAAATCATGTAGGCGTAGTTGTTGGCCGAAATTGGTTTGTTAAACCAAACTGGAATTTGTAACGAACACCTAAAGAACTGCGGACGCTGTAAATCAGAAACAAGAAAAGACACTGCCAAAAACGCTCAGCGGCTTTGGCAACATCTGCAGAGAGAAATCAGAGTTAACGTTTCATTTCGATTCTTGTCTCAAAGGCTGCCAGAACTCTTAGCTTTTCCGGCAATATCAGTTTTTATTTCTAGAATTTGAGATAATGTTCGCAAAATAAAATCTTTTTATTTTAGTTACGGCTTCTGTGATGTGATCTGTTCTTATTCCCCTGCCACGTTGGCCTGGGCTCTTTAGTACGAGTCCAGTGAAGCTACTCAGTGGATATGTGAAGTACAATTCATGTCTTACACGGTATCATACATCTAAAATGACTGCCAGATGAGAATATCCTACGAATTACAGATCCGAATACGAGCAGAGAAAGATAATGTTTGAATAACAATATTAAGCAGATGCAAGAAAGACAGAAATAAACAAGCAGTAGTCCTGGCATCAAATTTCTACAGAAAAGGGTCTGTACTTAGACTTAGACACCCTACAGTGTGGAAACACATCCTTCGCCACAACAAGTCCACACCGACATTCACAGCATCCCACCCAGACACATCCCCGTATAACCCACCTAATGAACACATCCCTGAACACTACGGGCAATTTAGCTTGGCTAATCCACCTAGCCTGCAGATCTTTGTACTGTGGGAGGAAACCGGATCATCCGGAGGTTTAATCATTAAATGTGATTAAAACATATTTAATGACGAGAAAAAAAAATCATTTTTCTTTAAATGGCTTACTGTAGAAATCTTGCTTCTTACCATTTTAACGTTCAGATAAGCAAGGGAGGTCTCATTAGAATCTGGCTTTGGCTTTATTACTTTGGAGAATAACAACAACACCCGTTGAGTAAAAGGAAAATTGTGCGCTTTTCTAAAGCAGCTGAATTGCGATCAGAACCAGATGGAGGTGAATATTGCCATTTTGTTGCACAGACGAACTGACAGAGTTGTAATATGAATTTAGGTTGTTACCAAAATGTTACTGCTATAGTTTTACAAAAGGTTTCAAACTAAGGAATTGAAGTGTAACTTGAATGACGAACCGTTAAGATCTATTCAAGCAGATTGTCAAAATATATCTATAGAGAGTCACAGGCGTGTTGTACAGGGTATTTGCCAAAGTGAATCCAGTGGTGTGCATGGTTTTAATATGAGACATTTCCAGTTAGGTCTGATTTTTGGAATCTTGATTCAAGACCGAAGATCATGCCAATATTGACAGGCTCAAGAAGTTGAAAACAAAAGGAAAATGTGAATAGAATGGAATGACTTTAAACCTTTGAGTATAAAAATGATGATAATCCTCTTAATAATAATGGGAAGGTAATATATTCACCATGTAACGTTTCGCATTTTCAGCCAACACACTGACTAGACAATGAACTTCAGCATTCCTCACTGCAGAGGGCACTGAGGCAAGGCAACAGGAAATGCAAATACCTGCCACATATTTATAGACAAAAATTTTAATGTTGACAGATCGTGAGCATTAGGTTAAAAAACAGTTATCGGCTTGTGTTAGCAAAATTGGAAAACTGATTTAGAGCATCATATTATATACTGTCTGTATAAATGCGACTCGTGTAATTTTCAATGGTCATAATGGAGGGGAGGATATTTCCAAGTGCAAATTACAGTTGGCCAAATAATCATGAATTTGTCCTGACTGTACAAATATCACACAGCTATCTTCAATTTTATCTGCAAGCACAGTCGTGGACATTGCGTTATTTGATCCTAAAAGCTACATCAGTCATTATTGCAGCATCTATCTGCTGTATTTATTTTTAAGTCTCCGCCTGACAGGTAGATGGCTGTGAGGAAACGATTTGCATAATGCAAGTCATTCAACTAACTTATAGAAAATAGTCGATATTGTCACTTATGCCAGAAATGTAAACGTTGACAAACTTTCTTTTGTCTTGGTTTTGTTCAATCTGTTTCAGTATACGCTAAAGAACTTCGTAACATGTATGATTACTGAAGAAACTGTTTTCTTTATTTATTTTGTTTAGACTATATGCGTAAGATTTGTGTCACATTTTGTTTTTGCTTTGCTCATCTCATTAAACAGTCAAAATTTTCGAAAAAAAAAGCACATTTATACATGAAACAATATTCAAAGTTGTGAATTAAAACTGATTTTTCAATAACATATACAACTGTGATTTTTTATCTAGGCAAATCAATCCTTGCAAAAGAGCTAGGTAAATAGTTCTTTGAAAAATACTTACATGCATTGTCTAAATGCTGACTGTTATTGTTATTGGTTCTTTTTTTTATCCTTAATTTATACATCATAACTAGTTGCATAATATCAGTCATGCAAAATACCTGCAATAGTATCGCAATGAAGATTTGCTTCTAGGACTAGCTTACGTCTTTGCTCCATATAATTTTTCTTTATTTTGCTTCTGATTAAAGCTGATGTTAAATATTGATTTTAACTCAAGGGCTCATTAGAGTTAGAATTATATTAATATTGTTGAAACATCGTTTCATTAGAGTGAAATTTCAGATTACTTTCCATGGAGACGTACGATTATAATACCTAAATTTAAGTGTTGCACAATTTATTCGACCTGGGCATGCAAACCAATGCAATTCTCCACTAAAATAAAATAGTGCCTTCACAATGAGTTAACACTGTACAGAATTCATAATGTGAAGCGAAATGTAGAGAAGATCTAGAAAATATTTCTGCAAATTAAAACTTCATTTATTGCGCATGTACAATTTACAGAAGCAAATTTTCACAAGTGTGTAATGTGCATTGTACAGTTTTCTGAATTTCCCTGCTGCAAGGTATAATACTGAATGTAATTATTTGTTTATGACATGAAACAAATTCAAAACGATGACTAAATTTTAGTTAAAAACCAAAAGAACTGCGGATGCTGTAAATCAGGAACAGAAATTTTTTTTTTGGAAAAGCTCAACAGGTCTGGCAGCATCTGTGAAGGAAGAAACAGAGTTAACATTTCGGGTCTGGTGACCCTTCCTCAGAACTGTTCCCCTCAGGAAGGGTCACCTGACGCGAAATGTTAACTTTTTCCTTCACAGATGCTGCCAGACCTACTAAGTTTTAGTTTTGGACACATATTATTAGAAAGATCGGCACTCACATTTTACGATCAAACAAAGAATTGTGGATACTGGAGATCTGAGTCAAACAGAAAAAAAAAAACGCTACTGAAAATGAGCAGTTCTGGCAACAAATGTAACAAGGCAGCACAGTGAAAGTTTTGACTGCACTGACTCTCCAGCAGAACCGATTTTTTGTTTTTTTTTGCAACAAAGTAATTTTGATAGGTGGATAAAGGAATTGCTGATAGATAAAATATATGAACCTGTAAGGGAGAGGATTATTTTGGAGAAGTTCAAAAATTCACTTCCTGAAGAAGTGAGAACTCGTCTGGAAGAGCAGAGAATTCAAACAACAAAATTAGCAGTGGAAATGGCAGATGATTATGAGTTGAGGGACAAATAAAAGTTTGGCCTCCAATATCAATTTCAAACTGTGCGGAATAGAAATTGAGAATAAAAAGAAAAATCCTCAGGTGGCAAGCGAAAATGAGACCTCAATGAAGCTAGTAAAGACAGCTTGCCGTAAGGTAACACTGAAAACCATGAGAAGGAAAGTGAAGTAAAACGGCTGGAATTGTTTCACTGCAATAAAGTAGGCCATATGAAGTTGCAGTGCTTGTAGTTCAGAAAATGGGAAGACAGATGTGGGAAAATAAGATACGCTGGTGAGTTTTGTTGAAGTAATAAAGGAAGCACCATTTAAGCCAAATAGTTGCAAAAGAATGTAAAACCTGATCAATGGTTGGTTGAGAAGGAAGCGTAGGATATTTTCAAAGAATTTACTTACAGGGTAAGGTTTACTCAGGTATGCCAATAGGAGTAGGTAAAGATATAAAGACTTTAAGACATATGGGAGCACGTCAATATTTAGTGTTGAGAAATGTCGAGACATGTGATTCAGAGGAGGTACTGCCAGGAAAAGTGATCATGTTTGTTAGTCATGTTGAAAAGAGCAGTGTTCGATGAAATAAAATGAGGTATGAGAGTTTGATGAAATGTGTTGAAGTTCAAACAGGAGTATTAGAGAAATTCTTGGTTCTAGAAATACAGATTAGCCTTGATAATGCTGTTTCTGGACCACAGGAGGTGGGGTTGGTGCTTACTGTGGCAGAGAAGCCAAAATGTGGGGAATTGTGGTGTTAAAGGAAGTATATCTTGGGACTTTCTCCTGATTGTGCGGTGACAATGTCACAGAGATACAGATGGAAACAGCAGGAGAAATAAAAGAATAAAAATAAGGAATTTAAGGTGAAGTATGCGAATCTATTTTTGTTCAAATGGTGACGAGAAAAAAAGAGCAGATGGAGGAACAACTGGATACTTTACATTCGGAGAAAGTATCAGGATTTTAATGGAAAGGTGAAAAAAAATAGAGTAAATCGAAGCTGAAATAACTGCAGAATCTGTAAATCAGAAACGAACAAACAAAAAGAAACTGCTGGCAAAAATCTCAACAGGTCCGAGGGCATCTGTGGCGGTAAATCACGGTGAATATTTCCGGTCGACTGATCTTTCCTCAGAATTTCTACTTTTGTGCCTGAAAAACTAAGGCAGTTTGATCAAAAAGCACAAACAGAAGAAGAATCTGAGTGTAACCGAGGAAGCTGCAATCTTAAAAATGAACTCATGATGAGGGCATGAAGATCATTTTATATTTAGGCGAATGAAAATAAGCAGAAGTTCAGCATGTTTTATAACCGGTGGAAAACATGATTACAGTAGGAATTTGTTTGGGAGTAACGAAAAGTCAAGGCAAAATACAAAAACAATTTTATTCATCTGGACGGCACAGCGTGTGAATCTCCTTTGCTAGACATGTCATACGTGTCACGTAATTGCAAAACCTCAGATCATGATAAAACCAGTACCATTAGTATCCGTTCGTGCATTTGAGGATTTTTTTTTTACAAAAGACTTAATTGATTTTGTAGGACACTACCTAAAACCGAAAGTGAGAATCAGTATGTGTTGACTGAGTCAACTAGGTTTCTACAGTCAATTCAATTATACAGTATCATGGCTAAAAGGATTGTAGAAGATTTACTATTTATTTCTTTAAAAATTAACTGGACATGGACTACAAACAGAGATACACTCGGATCGAAGGTCAAATTTTGCAGCGAAATTATTCAAGCAAGTTATGGATAGCTTCAGAGTAAAACAGTTCAAATCCACTGGTTACCTTACTGCAGGGAGTATTGGAACGGTCGCCTCAACTTTATGAACGATGTTAAGGACTTATAGGCAAGTCTACGCAGAAGATTGAGATAAAACGATTCTATATGTGGTTTTGAAATTCAGGGATTCTTCGAATAAATCAACGATATTCAGTCCATTTGAATTAGTTATTGGGCGCAATGTGAGAAGACCAAAGTAATGCATTAAGGAGAAGTTAATGATTCAGAGTTCAGAGACCATATATCTGGACTATATGTTGAATTTTAGGAACATATTAATAGTAAGGGTGAGTTGGCTAGACAGTGTTTGAAAGTAGCACAGGATGTGCTGGAACAGGAAGAAGACAACTTAACCAAAAATCGTAACTTTCCTTGTGCTGATAAGGGGTTAGTAATAGTATTAGTTGAAGGTGAACCTTTAAGTGCAAGGTATAGTGCGTTTTATCACATCCTAATGAAATTGATTAATGTGAATTATTTCGTACTAAAGCCACTGAGAAAGAACTCTCACAGTTCACGTCATTGGAATATCATCGAAAGGTAATTTGATAAGGCAGAGGAGCAAAAGGAGAATATGGTACTGGTTACAAAACAAGGTGCAGAACCAAGTTCAGGTGATGCTGAGTTGACTGTTCCTCAAATTAAATTAGACAATGAGGAGGATGTCAAAAATTATTTAAGAAAAGTGTTACCTTCCAGAGGAAAATCGAAGTGATCTCAAAGAGATAGTAAAATCTCATGGTGAGATACGTGGGAAGTACTGATCTGATTATACGCGATATAGATCTCGGAATTGCAATTCCACTTCAGTGACATTCTAACAGACTTATCACTCCAAATTTGGCGGAGGTTCAAAAAGGTTGAATGCATGCTCAAAGACAATAAAATTGAAATGAATCGCAGCAAAAGGCGCTCACCCATAGTAATGGTGCTGAAAACAGATAGCACCCAACCATTATGTGTGAACTATTGCAAAATCAATGCAGTTACTAAATATGGTTCATAAACTACTCCGCTTTTAGAAGACTCTATTTTGTAGTTAAAACAAACAACTTTTGTTTTAAAGTTAGCCTTATTCAGACAATAGTGGCAGCTAACATTATGTAAAGAACAAAGGAAATGTTGGCTTTCATGATGCAGCATGGACTGTACCAGTTTAAATTTATTCTATTTTGTATGAAAAATACTCCAGCTGTATTTCAAAGATTAATTAATAAAGTCATTTTTAGAAGACACAAATATGCCGTGTACATTGACAATGTAGCGATTATTAGTCACACAAGAATGGAAAATTTAAAGCATCAATCAGCGTTGTTCAATCGATTTTGGAACACAGGCTTGTTCATAAGCCTGGCTAACAATAAATTCAAAAAAAGCCCACGCCACGTCCCCGAACCACCTTATTGGGCATAGAAAAATGTGAAACGTTGGTTTCATGAATGCGGATTAGTGGTTATTGGTGAGACTCATATCAATGAAAAAGAAGAAAATGCTAGGATTCCTGATCCCACATCGTGTTTATCTGTAATTTGTCCCGAAATTTAGCAGTCTGCTTGCTCCACTCACTGACTTTTTGAAGAAGTACACATAATTTCAGTGGAGGGAAGAACGACAGAAGGTATTTGACAGTGTGTACGTTGCATTAACCATTGCCTCAGTGTTACACATAACTAATTACACAAAACCATTCAAGATGGCTATCAAAGCGAATGATGTTAGTGTTGTTGCTGTCCTCAATCAAGAAGACAACAAGAAGATATACGGACCTGGTGAGCATTTATTTCAAGAAAATGAATAAATGGCAACAGAAATATTACACAAGTGAGAAGGAGACCTTGAGTTCAGTGTTGTCTTCGCCAGAACTCAACATTTATATTACCAGCAATGTGATTCAGACAGTTCTAAATAATGATCATGAACCCCTAAAGTTTAAGCTTCTTGCGAAGAATTTTAGCTCTGGTTGTAAAGGAGGTTGTTGGCTTGATTGCCGAGCTGGCTGGTTATTGTAAAGGCGTTACATCTCACGCTAGGTAACGTCATCAGTGCGGCCTCTGATGAAGCAATGTTGTTCTACTCTGTCTGGTGTATCTATGATCCGGTCTGTTAAGTTGGATTATGTCATTTCTGCTTCAGTTCATCATTGGTGTGTATATTGGGTCTAATTCCACATGTTTTTGATGACATTTCGGGTTGAAGACCAGGCACATAGGAATTACTATGCGTGTCGGTGGTTGGCTTGAGTTATGATGGTCTCGTTGTCTCAGTTAAATTGATGGCCCTCATTGTCTGAGTGCATTGAGATGAGGGATAGACGCAATGAACTTTCTGTCATCTCAGGGGAAACGTTACCTCTTTGTTCAGTCTGATCCGGACTGGTAGCATTATGTGTATGCAGATCAGATTATCAATCATTCTTCGTTACTCAAATGAATAAATGTCGATTCTATCTCATTTCTCTCATCTGCCAAACGTATATCAAAGGAAAAAAAAAAGCCTGGTGAAGCACTGTTGTATGAATTCAATTTGCAAAACAAAATCTGTCTTTGATAGGAAAGTAAACGAGATCTGCAATTGGTGTCCCAGAAGTCGTACCCTCAAAGTTGTTTTGTATATGCAGGAAAAGAGCCGTTTTCTACTCCATTAACAATCTTGAAATATAATTAACCTTTCTACTTGCTTACTGCATGTGCACTGTTGTGATCGCTGATCTCTGTACGAGACACTAAAGTGTTCTTTTATTACATATAGAACTTTTCAAATCTGCCACCATTCATATAATGTTACGCCATTCTTTTTATTTCCCTTCTGCAGAAGTGAGTAACGTCACATTTTCCTTGTAATACCTCCTCTGCCATGTGTTTTCACTTTTCAGTAAAATAGCTTAAATCACATGAAAAAATCATTTCATGCTCTTTATCACTCATGGTGCAAAAACTATTCGTGACATCAACAGATGTCAAATATTACCCTGGACTCCTTCTTCCAAATTGTTGTGCTATATTCTGAACTTCTTGTTTTACATCAACGGTATACGTGAATCATCTTTTGCTTCTCCCTTCCACTGCAAATATCACTAGTTACGTTTCGACTTGATAATAGTGAATTAATGACCTCAACATGCTTACAACTTGCAGGTGACGATGTTCAGTAATAGAAAAGTGTTGTGTCCTGCAGAAAGATCAATCATGAAGAAAGACCGCTTAATTGAGTGTCAAAAAATTTGTCTAGTTCAATGAACATTTGAGAAAAATCTGTTTTTTTAAAGGAAGCGAAAAGACTGCTGAGAATATGCTAAACCAAAATGATAGGCGATCAAAAACAACTGTTTCTAGTGGTAGTCATATGATCTACTCAGAACAAATGAAATACAGAGATCGTCAGCTGATTAGAATCAAGTGAAAAACTATTATATATATATAAAAAAAAACTATTGTTATGGATTGTGATTGTGAGATAAACACTTTTTTGAGAAATTTGAATTTCAATAACACCTCATCTTTCACCTGGGCACTAAACAGCCTGGACAACTCAACATTGAGTTGTCGAATTTCAAAAAACCTGCCCACCCATCCATCAGCTCCGTTTCTAGCACCACCCTTCCCTTCCATTCCAATTTCTGACCCTTCCTTCCAATGACCCAACCAGATTCATCCTACCCATCGATGAACCAGATCTTACCTACTATCAGTGTACAACAATCACCAACATTCCGCAATGTCCCTCCTTTATCTGAAGCTCCCCATGCCCACAAATCCAGTCCTGAGGACAATACCAGAACAGTTGACTTTACCTTTCCTCCAGTTGCTGCCTCACTTGCTGCGTTCTTCCAGCTACCTGTTTGTGAAAGTTTGAATAAACCATGCTTTGAGGTATTACTTGGAACTGAATTATTGATTGTATAAATTCCTAAATTATATGAGTAAAAAAAAAAGACTGAACAGAATTCTTCGTGGTCAATTTTGCCATATATAGCTATGTCAGCACCAATCAGCTATCCGTAGGAAACACCTATGAATGAAGTGCCTCCGGTTTCTTTTATAAATTGAGTTCTGGAGTTTGGATTTGATCAGCATTTGAAGTGACTGTGGAACATCGGTAATGATGAAGCTTTATGAAGGATTCAAGAAGCGGCTGTGCGATATACATGCCAAGTGCAAAATGATAGATAAGTGAAAATCAGAAAGAGTCGCGAGAAAACTAAGTGGGAACAAGTGTCTTCCACATCTGTATAACTACAAAATATAATCATGTAACAGAATATGAATTTTATTTAATTTACAGAGCAAACTTGTGTATTTCTGTCAGGGCTTAGACTTCTATGGTGACATATGCATGCATTTGAACATTATTCTTACATGGCTTACAATTTGTATGCTATTGATGCCTTTCTTGATGTCTTTCAAGGATCTTAAGTGTATCTTTCTTGTGCAACAGCAGGTACTGTGTGTATGGAACGATGGGCCAGAAGAATTGGTGAAGCTGGGTACATTTAAAACGCTTAAAATGCATAGGTACAATAGCAAGGTTTAGATGCATATGGGTCAACTACAGGCAAATGGGATGAGATTGGATTGGAATATCTGGTTGTTGCAGGCAAATGGGATCAAATGGTTTCTTTCTGTGCTTTGTGACTCTGTGGCTTTATGATTCTACATTGAAGACAGCTTGGAGAAAGAATTAGAGTCTATGACATCCAATACATTGGATATTACACACAAATAATAGAATTTAAATAATACGAATGTGAAGGATAGATGAATAACAAAATGTGTATGAACCAGTCAGGAGGGAAATATTTAAAAACAATCAATGTATGGCGTGAAGTAACGTGCAGAAACAATGTATTAAATTTGTGTAATATTGAGCCAAGTAATGTTTCAACGATGAATCAAGAAAAGGAAATTTCTGTAATACAGCGGTATTGGGTGTGATTACATAAGTTTAAATGAATTAGCATTCACAATCCCAATCACTAAAACTAGTCACGATGTTCATAAAGTGACATGACTGTGACATTGCACTAGATAATTGATCAGCACCATACTTGATCAGAGTGGGCATAACAAGCCCATGGGTAATAACATTAATGATTACAACGAATGCATATATGCGTATAGACACGTTTGTGTTGCAAGTGCAGCAAGTTGTGTGATAGTATGCAATGGCACTAAAGTTGGGGGGGGGGGGGGTGGTGCGCCGAGGGAAGCTTTTATATCATTGTGCATATTCTACTGAATAACAGAGTAGCTGAAGATTCAAAAATCCTGAAGGGGCGGAAGTTAAACTGAGTTTTCAATATTTATTACAAAAAAAAAGATATCTTGCTGAAAGCAGTTATATATTTGCAAAGAAGGCCAGAAACATTTTCAGACTGGTGAGATATGAAAAAAAAATAATGTTCATAATTGATCAACTGAAAACCTCTATTAAGTGCTCTATTTAATCACAGAAGGTAGGTCTGCAAGTACAACAAGTAATTAGGAAGGCAAATGGAATTTTGTCCTTCATTGCTAAAGGATTTGAAATTAAAAGCAGAGAGGTTATGTTGCAGCTGTACAAGGTGCTGGTGAGGCCACACCTGGAGTACTGTGTGCAGTTTTGGTCTCCTTACTTGAGAAAGGATGTATTGGCACTGGAGGGGGTGCAAAGGAGGTTCACTAGGTTGATTCCGGAGTTGAGGGGGTTGGC
>NC_063378.1:3186235-3217432 GCF_021869965.1 Rhincodon typus | reverse complement strand
CAAAGGGTCTAGGCCCGAAACGTCAGCCTTCCTGCTCCTATGATGCTGCTTGGCCTGCTGTGTTCATCCAGCTCTACACCTTGTTATCTCTAGCATTTATAAAACCAAGTTTATGGGATTTGCAAAGGCAAACGCTTATTTAATTACAGATAAATTTTAAAATTCAGAAGCAACTTTCATGCACGTGTCAGAAACATCATTGTAGCTTACAATTTTCCATGTCTTGCAACATCGAATAATAGTTTGGGTTGTGAATAATCTCTACTAATAAGCAGCAATGAAAGTGTTTTTCACTGGAAATGATTTAAGAAATTATAAAGCAAATCTCTGTCCTAAGATGCAAGTCCATACAAATGCATTCAGTTGCTTTCGAGAGAGCAAAAGCCAGTGGTTAACGGAATATAGTCAAGGTTTATTTATGAATATGAATACAATATGAATACAAGTCAAACGTTACGAACTGCCAGCAGAAATGTGAAACGACATCTACATCAGCTTAGGCCTTAGATTGCCATAAGTGGAATTGAAGAAAATGGCCAGATCATGCTCCTGATTTTAGTTGTTCTGTTTGCTCTTTTATTGTCTCGCTCATCAGCAAACAGGCAATGCCACACGAAATCATGTCTGCAAAATAGAGTGCATAATTAAATCTAGGTCCACTACCTCCACAATTAACTTCACAAACTATGGGTCTAAGGCATGTTGGATGTACTGCAATTTTTAGATCTGGTGTCAAGAGATTTTCCAAGGATAATATTCCTCTCAGACACAAAAAAACGACCGCATCCTCTTTAATGGTATACCATGACTTCCAAGCTCAGTTCAAATCGTGACTTCAGCTAGTAAATGCACAACATAGTCTGACAAAGTTATGTTCAAAGGAATGTTATGTAAAGCTACAAATGAATATTATATGCCATCAATGATGCAAAACCTGTCAGTCTGTAAACAAAAATTAACATGAAAAATATGATAAAAAAGAAACAAATATTGTTTTTTGGATTGACTAAAGTTAACAACTTCTTAGCATTACATTTTTCAGCTACGTTTGTGCAGCGAGAAGCATAATAGTTTAAATGATAGTTTTAAAACAAATCTGATGACTTAAAATCGAGGAAAATCGACATGCTTATGAATTAACGCTCAAAGTACAGCTCTACCATAACATGGATTTAGAACCAAACATCGAGGTGCGCAACCGCACAATGTTTAATTTTCTACAGAAATCACATGATAACAATTATTATTATTATTATAACTACTATTATTATTACTATTAAGTCAACTTGCTCCTGTTGACGTGTGTTATTGGAAGGCATCTCAATTATACTGGTAGGACATTATATCAACTGAAATGTATTTGAGAATGGAAAATGAATTAAACTTGGAACTTATCCATAACACTCAACAAATCATTTCTGTCGAAAGAAGCTGTTCACCCTACAGTTCGATAACTATAATCAGAACTGAACCGTACAAGTGAAGTGTCCATTTCATTTGCAGGAACAGTTGACAGATGAAAAACATGTAAACGAAGCGAAAATTGCAATAGTCACTTGCGACCATAGGGCCTATTCTTTCTTAGATAAAGGTCAATTGTTTATCGTTTAACCTACACGTCAGACGGGAATAAAAGATTGAGAAATTATGGTTTTCCTGCTGAACTGCACCATTATATTAGCTAAATTACTTATTGGAAACATCCAGTTTCGAAGTCCTGTTTTTGACGTTCAGTTTGATGGCTTTGTAAATTGGGTATCCATTTTAGAGTCTACAACAGAATGATTTTAGTTACGTCAAGGAATTATACAAAAACTGGCAAAAATATTCGGCTAGGATTTTTTTTCTTGTAAAAATGGCTTGTTTAAGTATGATATTGATTAAATGGCAATGGAAATTCTTTTTTTTAGAACGAGATGGAAAATTCAAATCAGATGGTGAGTAGGTAACAGATTAAGACATGTTCTATAATTTGTCATCCAGATTTTATTTTCACTTCATATTTAATTAGGGACTTTGATTGTCATAGCATGTTGCCAAATAAGCAAGAGAACTGTACCAATATGCCAGGTAGCAAAACTAGTCTTCAATTGTTCACTGCATTGAAAACAACTTCTACCAAGAATGACGGAAATCGTTGATTTGCATTGTAACAAACGTCAGGCAACATAAATGCAACAAAAAAGAAAATGCCAAGCATGTTTTACCTTATTTTCATTTAATTAATTGATGCTTTAACTTACATTCCTTTATGGAAATAGTTTGCAACGATATTCACAGTCTTTCTGATTGATATTAAAGAAAATGTAGTTGCACATGAGTAGGAGAAACTTAACATTCAATGACTGCAAAAATGATAAAGACCACTTGCAATTTTGAAATCTTACATTTTGAATTTAAATCAATTCAAAAGTTGTTAAATCTTTAGGGTGGCAATGATCACAGAGCTGAGGGTCAGGTCTATTTTGTCAAAATATAGTCAGCCAATTTAATCTAGTCAGCCACAAATGTTTTGAACTCATAAAATTATCAATATTTTCTGCTTTACAGACCGACTGCTACTCGATAAAGCGATAGGCAAGTCATGAAACAAACCGTTTTATTGAATATCAACGTCAAAGCTGTTATTACATTTATTAACGAACAGGTATGTCATTCAAAACATCTGAAATCCATCCACAGATTTCTATTAACTGATTCCTGATTCATCCTTGACAATATTTCCCGAGCATTTTCGAATGGAGGGATGGTTGCAAAGGTCTATTTTATTGCGTTTACTATAAAAATGCTTTCCGCCAAGATGTTTATTTTCTTTTGTCTGTAAAGTGTTTTTTTTTTTTCTCTCTCTCCTCGTCACCGCGTCAATGCCTATGAACTCATCAATAAAGGTCCCAAGGCATCTAGTCTGCAGATGGTCATTACACACAGAACTGGCGTTCAAACTACGCTCACTACGGTGTTTGCAACTCATCCATCATTCGACTGGCATGTGCTACCTGGCACAAGAAGATTTATACAGTGACAAACACATTAAGACTGCTTTTCTTTAAAGCATCCCAATAATAATTGTAATAATTTACCATTTAATTATTAAATGTTTATCAGGTTGGTGTGTCTTTTCATCACAATGGCGCAGTGGAACAAGTTTAATAGCTGGTTAAAGTTATGTAACTAGACCTTTATTATAACAATGCGTTTCCAATGGCCTCCTATTTTCGTACGTAAACTTTTGAGCTGATTGTTTATCAGGTCTTGTGTCTCACGAGGCTACAACAAAATTTCCAGCATTTCTACACACCATGGGATGGTTATACATCAGATTAGAGTCTGCACTTGTTAAAAAAAACTTCCACGCTAACTGACCGAACTTGGGTACATGAATTAAATGTAAATGTATTAAGCAAAAAAAACAAAAAAAAAACACAAAATCTCCAAACTAACCGTCCAGTCCTGGTCATGTCACATCTTTTACTGGCAATTTTTATGATTCTTATCACTCTTATTGCATCATCATTCTATCTGTTTCTCAGTTTTCCAATTTAATAAATTTCAACTTTAGCTACATCATTTTTTTGGTGGAGTATGAGTTTTCATACATTTAAGTTATGCCTTTCCGTAGTATGTTAGCATCGCTTGAAGTGGTAGCATTTATTACCCGTTCATAATTTGCCTTGGATACGGTAAAAATGGACTTCGCATTTTTATGGTTGGAATGAGATTTAATTTTTTTTTTAAAAATGGTCAATAGATATATTTCCAAATAGGTTATTACTGAACACAACCGGTGCTCAAAAAAGAAAAACGTCACTGTTAGTTTAGGTGAGACTTACTTAGGCTTGATTTAAGTTAGGAGTTTTAAAGTCGTGGTGCGAATCGAACAGTCAATGAACCGATTTATTTTATTGTAATTCACTCTTCTGTCGTGGGCATCACAGTCTGAATGACATTTACTGTCGTCCTTAGTTGCTCTGGAGAAGGTATTATTTAGGTGTCTTCTTGAACCACTGCAGGCTATGTATTGTAAGTTGACCCAGAATGCACATGGGACTCTCAGAAAGAGAACCACAATGCCATTAGTGAATTTTAAATAAAGTTTACTGAAGTCATTGTCGAATATGTCAAGTGCAACACAGTCTTCCACAATAAACTTAGACTTTTCCTTCAGTATTCAATCAAACTTGTAAGATAAAATATCCTTGTTATAAAACCATTGTGGCTGCCAGTGACGAATTGTTAACTCCCTAAATGTATCTTTCATTCTTCCCTCAGTTTTTTTAAACAATACTTTCCCCACTGTAGATCTTGAACTCACTGGCCTGTAGTTTCCTGGTTTGTATTGACCGCCATGCTTGACGAATGGTGCAATGCTAGCTATCCTGCAGCCCCCTAGTGTCTGTCTATTGGCTAGAGAGAAGTTAAGCCGTAACGTCTAGTCTGTTGCAAATCTATTCGCTTGTCTCTCACATGCCCATTCATACATTGCATCTTAACATGGGAATCTGCTAAATTAGCAATTCTGTTAGATTCACTAATGAATCTTCTCTTGGAATGCGAAATTCTACAAGTACACACACCTTCTTCCTAATCTTAAACCTATATTATGCTTCTCTCTTGTGTATAGAGATACAAAGTTCTCAGGCGTAAATTCAGGTACATATTCCGGGTCCACACAAATTACCACTTTAGACCCGAATGGGCTGACTTCTTTGGCTGATTATTCTCTGGCCAAAATACACTAAAGGTCGTCGTTGGAATATACTAAATGTCGATTTTCAGTGTTGTTTCTATGTCTCTTCTTTGTGCTCCTAAATTAT
The DNA here is from genome assembly GCF_021869965.1 of Rhincodon typus. Lineage (NCBI taxonomy): Eukaryota > Metazoa > Chordata > Chondrichthyes > Orectolobiformes > Rhincodontidae > Rhincodon > Rhincodon typus. Next base: position 3,212,618 of record NC_063378.1, on the reverse strand, counting down.
GTGTCTTTCTTTTAAGCAATCCCTTGCATTTCGATGCTTCTTCAGGGCATCTGTTGTTTTGAACTTTCGAGTGAAGATACTCTTTGTTTTCTTATAGAGTCCTCTATATGCCTCACCATTAAGGTTTTATGCATTTGTTTATACCCACCCTTTGCATTCATGGAAACATGTTGGCCTTGCGTTCTTACTATGACCTCTTTTAATGCCTCCCACAGTACTGAAGTGGATTTTCCTGCAAGTAGCAGCTCCCATTCCAAATTAGGCAGATCCTAACTTATATCATTAAAAGTGCGTTTCCTGCAATTAAAACATTTTTTTCCCAGTCTGTACTTGACCTTGCGCATAATCATTTGAATTGGTACTGAAATATATTCCTGACAATCGACAAGCTCTCGCAATTCTACATTTGCCCCTCTTTCCTTACTATGTTCAGTCAAATTGGTTCGAACACTGCCTCGCATGTGGTAGTGTTCTCAACATATTGGCTTAAAACTGTGTCATGGATAAAATTGCATGCTTTACAATTTTTCCACCCACATCAAATGTTCGACATTTGGAACCCCTATTATTTCCAAAGCATTAATTTTATTCTTGCCAGAGATCTGATTATGAAATTGTCTTTCTCTTCCAGACTGCGTTGTTATGTATAATATGTACCCCTCCCCACCCCACCCACACACACGCAGAAAATGAATGGCCATTTTGCTTTTACGATCCACCTTTATAGACTTATTTGATGAACTGTTTAAGATTCTACTTTTCCTTACAGTGGTAATTGACTTCTTCATCAATAATGTGACAACACCTCCTCTGTGACACCAAGTCTCATCTCAACATAAAATAGCATATTACTTCATATTATTGACATGCAAGCCTTGCCGTCCATCAGCCATATCTTTATGAAAGCAGTGAAAATATATATTTCTGTTTTAACGAACACATCAACGCATCTGCATAAATTATAAAACTCTTCAAATTGATAAGCTCATTCCAGTTTTTTCTATGACAGATTGTGCCTTATATAACTATACTTGCACTGAAATGTAAATTGATTTGCTTCTTTTCGCAACTTGTTTGTGTATTAGCCCCTTCTGAGCCTGCATGCTCTCTCCTTTCTCACTGCGAACTTGTACTAACCATCAGTAGCCAATTGAACAAATCAGTCCACAATGATATTAGATCCATTTTAGTTCGTGTGCAAACCCTCAGACTTGAAGACCGTCGACATTACCCAAAAAGGTTACAGCCAACAAAAACCCACACTCCATCTCCAACTCCTCTACCAAGCATTATTTGTTGTGCACGTCAATATAAATATGCTCTAGCACGTGACACTGGGAAAAAAATGGGGCGACAAGCTTTGAGGTTCGCCTTTCAATATGCTTTCTGGTTTTATAAATCATTGTCGAAGGAACTCATCCATCTTTCCAAAAATGTCTTGGATCAGAATATGAACCATGATCTCTGTTTTTGTTGTTCCATCCTCCATTCAGAATTCCCTATAGTTGATCAATTCTGTCTTTGACCATAGCCAGAGGAAAACATGTCTGTGGCATTAGAAACGCCCGTTTTACTACTCAATTTTGAATCCACTGACTATCATGATCCCTCTGTTTATGCAACGTACCAGTCTTCCCAATATGTATCTTGTGCAGCTGTGCTTTTGTTGCAATCCCGAAGGGAACCCTCACTCAATTGCATCACAATTTATTTTTAAAAATTCACGTAATTGAACGTTTATTTTAATTACAAATAACGTTATCAAATGGTTTAAACTAGGATTGATTTCCAGAAACTCCAATCGTTTCCATTACAGGTAATAAACTTTGTTTTCTCGTGTTTCAGAACTAGAAAACTTGAAAAAGCAGATCAAGGAAGCCCGTGAGGACTGCTACTCATTAATGAACTAAATTCTGATGCATTTCGTTTCTTTCTTTTGCAACTCCATCTCTCCACTTGTTGTTTCAAGCTCATAATGTAAATGGCCACTGAAAAAGTAGTTTTGCTGTTAACTTTCATTTCTTTACCTGATATCGCATTATATTCGTTCTTTTGGTTTAGTAACAAAGAGAAATCCATCTCTCCCATTGTTATTCTTTCGAAATACAACTTAAATTATTCTGGAGTAATTGCTATTAGTCCTTTCTAGATCATATTTAGTGTATTTTTAATTCTTTCCTTATGACTGCACAGAAGTTTTAAACATAAGAATAATTCCTCTTAATTTAAGGAATGGTTATTTCTTTACTTCATACCTTTGTCATTAAGGATTTCCCCCATTTCCAACCTAAATATTATTTGTTTTGTCTGTATTCATCATGAATTTTTTAAAAAATCTGCATGTTAAACTTTGTATGTTTTATTTCGCAAATCTTTCTTTCATTTATGTAGTTTACATGAAATTTAATTGAAAAAAAATCTAATCGAAAAATGTTTTAAAATATCTACATCAAAATGCGAATTAATATGTTGTTTAAAAATACAGAATGTTTCTCGTGAGGTAAGATATCATACAAATTGCTGTTAGGTTTGGAATTGCACTTTTTGACAAAAAAAAATGTACTTTCACCATCATTCAGAGGACAGACTGGATAAATTCGAGAAAGGTAAAAAGACATTTGCACAGTGTTTGAATTAAAAGTACTAACTGTCACAAACATTGTTCCCATTTGGTATTCTGATTCCTTCATGAGATTAGTTACACTAAAGTAAATATTCCTGTAAAACGTCAGCACTTTTGTTTTGACTCAAAATATGAATGCAAACACGTTTGAAACCTCCAGGAGCGTCTGGCATCATCCAATTAATAATACTATGTTCTGTTTTCTACGGTTAGCTCAGAGTTATACGTCATTTTTTTTTTTTAAAAAAGAGCCACACTGTTGCTTCCAACTCGTCCTTGGATGTATTTGTACTTAACATGATTCTTCTGCAACGCCATTACATTGAATCACATTTCCGCCATGCTACTTGGATTGCTAACCATAGATAAAAATGTATTTTCTGCGCCTATTCTAAAAAGAAGCTACCGAAGCAATTTTTTGCATGTATGTCCGTAGACTTAACTTATTATTATGCTTTTAAGAAGTCGAGCACAGACTGCCATAACAGTTTAACAAAACATAGGTCCAATTCATGACTTTTATTTGTTTATTTGGTATGCACTTTGAGCTGAGAGACTGACTTAAATGATTTGGTAAAAACTTGACCACTAAGACAGGCTCCATCTTTACAATGCAGACTAAACTATTTATGATTTCTATCAATAATAATGGAATTCTTATCCCTTTGACCATATTTCAGAGCCTGCAATATAATTAAGTTTGAAATATACGGGTTTTGGATATAATCCACAGAGTATGTAGACATTTCCAAAATTTGTTATAATGGAATGCTACGCTTATCTATATGTGATTTCCAAATTTGTTAGCATAAGTCTATGCACTCAAAGGAATCTATTTATGCAAATATCATTGTTATGAAACAATAGAGACGCCATGATTAATATAATTGACCCGTTCACACGGATGAAATTGACCTTTCATTAATTCCTTGCATAATGAGAGACATTTAGCAACGATGTTTATGCTACCCCGTCTTACAATGGTGATAATGCTTTCAGTTTTCTTAGTCTCTTGTTAACTTGCTTCAGACTAATTGTGTACCTGAATAAGAATGTGCAACTTTGACATATTATTTTGCTGTATGCAGTCGGAATGCTAATCTCCTAGTTTATTCTATAGGTGAAACCCCGCCCAAAATTCTAACAGGTACTCCATACCATTGTTCTTCTCTTTAATTTGTTTAAGTGGGTCTTGGTAGGGAGGGGCGTGTCTGGCAGGGAGTGTAGCATGGAAGGTAGACTTGAGGCCAGAAACAAATAAACAATGATAATTTTGAATGCTGATGCAGATTAGAAATCGTCTAATAGTATGCTTCAGGGAAGGAACTCCATAGTCTTCAAGTAAGTCAGAAGATCATAAAATGTGTTTCACTGTTAAATGTCCAAATGACGGCAGATATCTCATGCCATTAGAAAATAATAATCATTTTTTTTTCATAAACACAAAATTATTAGTATTTCTAATAGATTGGCATAATTTTCTCAGTGAGACTTAGAAATATTTAATGGGATGTTGAATATTGAGTTAGAGATGATAAATGCAGTGGACACCTATGTTTGTATAATCTAAAAACAAATGCAATAACATATTAATGATGTTGAGTTAGCTGTGTTGCTTGCATGAGTGAAAAAAACATTTCTGAAAGGGTGAATTGTCTACGACAGATGTGAAGTGAATGGAGATAAGTGGAACGTGGCTTCGGTTTGTTGTGCCCAGCAGAGATTCTCTGCAACTCCAAATGAACTAAAAAACAGGAACATATTCATAAACTATTTTTTGATTGTTGGGTCGTCACTCCACACCGAGTATAATCTAACGTCATTCCAAACTAATGGACCTAGAGCTACTGAAATAAACAAATACCAAACATTCACATGCTGCTACAAGCACGATCTTCTTTTGTTTTTTTTTGTTTTACAAAGACGAAAATGTTTTTTTTAGTATTGCACTCAATTTCCATTGGTGGTGTTTAGAAGATAGAACATAGAATAGCACGGCGCAGTACAGGCTTTTTGGCCCATGATTTTGTGCCGAACTTTTTCCCTAAACCTAAGGTCTATCTAACCTCCACCCCTTCCTTATACTATCATCCATATGCCTGTCTAATAGCCGCTTAAATGCCCCTTATGAGGCCGACTCCACTACCCTCTCTGACAATACATTCCATGCCCCTACCACTCTCTGAGTAAAGAACCTAAGACTTCTCCCCTATATCTAACTTCACTCACTTTAAAACTATGAACCCTCGTAATAGATACCTCCACCCTAGGAAAAAGTCTCTGACTGTCCACGCTATCTATACTTCTGATCATTCTGTACACCTCTAGCAAATCACCTCTCAACCTTCGTCGTTCTAAAGAGAAAAGCCCTAGGTCTCTCAACCTTTCCTCGTAAGACCTTCCCCCCATTCCAGGCAACATCCTGGTAAATCTCCTCTGCACCTTCTCCAATGCTTCCACATCTTTCCTGCAATGAAGCGACCAGAACTGGACACAATACTCCAGATGTTGCCGAATCAGGCTTTTGTATAGCTGAAGCATAACTTCACAGCTTTTGAACTCAATCCCTCTATTAATGAATGCTAACTTAATAATTCTATCCACCTGGTCTCCATATGGGCAAATCGAAATTGTTTAATGTGGTTGGCAGAAGTTTTGCACATGACTGTCTGCATCACCTTTAAATTTGGACAGTGCAGATATAGTCTTCAAGTAGAATCATCGAAAGAGGAGAGATTATAGGATAAAATTAATTGGACTTGTCCAGAGAGGAATTTTTTTTAAAAAGCAAAGAAAAGTATTCCCAGACCCTGTATTGCTTCATTTCCGCGCAGGTATGACGATTCTTGATTACAATATCTTCAGAAAAATCACTTTTGAAAAGCTCAGGACGCTTTTGACAAGTTCGAAAAAGAGCATCCACGTCTGCTTGTTGCAAACTTTATTTGTATGCTGGTTTGACCATGGCCTTCGCTCAGCAAAGAATACTGTGAAGTTGCAAGATTTATATGTACATGTTTTTAAGGCCAATATAGCTGTTCTGCAGAGAACACAGTTGCTAAATTTCCTAGAATTACATTTTTGCCTTAGTTTATCTCAAAACTAAACAATCAATGGCTTGTATATTCACATGGCGATGCAGCCATATTTCCACCAAAAAGCTGTTGTGTCTGTGAACACTGCGGAAGCACCTTATGAGAGCCATTGGAGTTACAGCCCAGACAATTGAGGTGTGAAATATGCTTAAATAAAGTTTCGAAATGAGCTAATAGGTGCACTCTGCTGAGAGTATAGTGAACAAGCCACGAGGAAAACACAACTGAGAGAGAGAGCTAAGTTAAGAAAATAGAGGGAATAGCTCTCGTGTACTGAATTGGTGGAATTAAATATAAAGTGCTAGAGGCTGTGCAGTCCCTAATTTGAAACTTCGTTTTTATTCGTCGACCTGGCATTATGTTTCATTGGGAAACTTTATCAGGACCAAATCGGCAATTTTATCGTTGTGGTGATGTGGTTTATTGACATTGGAAGCAATTGGAAGTTCGGATTCGTTCATAAAGAGGTGCATAACAAACTGATAATCCAATCTGCATTTGCTCTAACCACTGTAAAGGAGACTGCATTGTTCGCAGTGTATAAAGTGTTCGATATTTAAGGAGTACCTTAAGGACAAAAGGTAACTAGGGAGCGAATAAGGACCTTTAAATATCAGCAAGGCTGCCTCTGTGTGGAAACGCAGGAGACGGGGGGACATAATAAATAAATGTTTTGCATCAGTGTTCACTATGGAAAAGGATATAAAAGCTAAATAACTTTGATAAGTAAACAGTGACATCTTGAAAAATGTCCATATTACAGCCGAGGTGCTGGTCATCGTAAAACATATAAAGGTGGATAAATTCGCGGGGCCAGATCAAATGTACTCTAGAACTTCATAGTAAGACAGGAAAGTGATTTCTGTGCTCCTTACTGAGATATTTTTGTATAATTGAATAGCCACAGGTTAGGTGCCAGAAGACTGGAGTTTGGCTAAAATGGTGTCTCCATTTAAGAAAAGTGGTAAGGAAAAACCAGGGAAATGTAGATCGGTGAGCCTGACGTCAGTGGTGGGCAAGTTGTTGGTGGGGATCTTGATGGAAAGAATTTGCATGCATTTCGAAAGGCAAGGGCTGATTACGGATAGTCAACATGGCTTGGTGCTTGGGAAATTGTGTCTCACTAACTTAATTGACCGGATTTTGAAGAAAAAACGAAGAAGATTGATGAAAGCAGAGTGGTGGATGTGATTTAAATGTATTTCAGTAATGTTTTGGACAAATGTGGTATGGTAGACTGGTTAGTAAGATTAAATCAAATAGAATACAGGGATAACTGATCATTGGGTACACAACTGCCTTGAAGATAAGAGACAGACGGGAGTGAAAGAGGAATGCTTTTTAGACTGCAGGCCTGTGAACAGCGGTGTGCCACAAGGATTGGTGGTGATTCCGCTGTTTTTTGTCATTGATATAAATGTTATGGATGCGAACATAGGAGGTATGCTTATTAATTTTGCGGATGACAACAAAATTGGTCATGTAGTGGACAACCAAGAAGGTCACCCCAGAGTACAACGATAACTTGATGAGCTGGGTCAGTGTGTCGAGGAATGGTTGATTGAGTTTAATTTATGTAAATTTGAGGTTCTGCATTTTGAAAAGGCAATTCATGGCAGGACTTGTATAATACATGGAAAGCTGCTGATTTGTGTTTCTGAACAAAGAGACCATGGAATGCAGGTTCATATTTTCTTGAAAGCAGAGTCGTTGGTACACAGGATGGTGAAGCAGGCTTTTGGTATTATTGCCTTCATTGTTCAGTTCATTGTGGTTGAGAGTTGGGAGGTCTTGTTGCGTCTGTACAGGTCACTGGTTAGACTTTTGCAATACTGCATTCAATTCACATGTGTCTGCTCTTGGAAAGATGTTGTGGAACTTTAAAGGGTTCACCAAGGATTTCCAAGAACGTTGCCCGGATTGAAGCGTTTCAGCTATTGGCAGTGGTTGTATAGGTTGGAGTTATTTTTCTTGGAGAGTTGAACTTTAACACGCGACCTTGTAGAAGTTTATAACATCATGAGCGGCATAGGTAGTATAGATAGCCAAAGTATTTTCCCCAGGGTAGCGGAGTTCAAAACTAGAAGACATAGATTTAAGGTGCGAGGGGAAGGATCTAAAAGGGACCAAATGGGCGTTTTATTCAAGCAGGGGGAGGTGCATTATGGAACAAGCTGTCAGAGGAAGTGTAGGAGGCTGGTATAATTACAATATTTAAAAAAAAATCTGGATTATTATATGAATAGGAAAGAATTAGAGTGAAATTGTCTCAATGCAGGCAAATGAGGCTAGATTAATTTAGGTTATCTGGTCGGCATTGACAAGTTGGACCAAAGACTTCCCATGCTGTACAGATCTTTGACTCTACACACCTATTTATTATACTCACTATTTCTGGTGTACCCAAAAATGCCATTTCTCTATGTTGTCGTTAATGTGAAGTGAACAGGAGTTAAGGCAAAAATAAATGTAAATTTAAAATGTGAAAATAAATGGCAACAGATACTTGAGGCTTAGCAAACTTCTCTCAAGAAGATCACAATGCAGAATCCGTGAAGTACAAAGATACTTCCCACAGCAAAATGATTAAGAGTAGGAAAGTCATATGGAAACCCACGGTTCCATCTATTATTTTTCCCTGTTTCTCTTCCTCCGTGCTCCTTCTGTGCCTATGAGCTTACTCTAAGAATCTTGCTTCGTTTTCTCATCTCCTGTAGTGTACTTCTTCTGTTTCACTCGGTGTTTTCTATTACCAAGTTGTTGCACTCACGTTGTTTAAATTTTGAATGCCCAATCAACAGAAAGCCATCAATGAAAAGGAAAAAGGTCAATCATAGAACAATAGAATTCCTACAATGTGAAATCAGGCCATTAATCCGCACCAAACCTCCGAATACCACACAGACCATCCTCGTACCCGACATTTTGCATGGCTACTTCACTTAACTTGGCTTTCCCTGGGCACTACGGACGGTATAACATGGCCAATCTGTGTATTCTGCACTTCCTTGGAGTGTAGTAGGAAACTGGAAAGCCCAGAGGAAATATTTACATTCAGACATGTGCACGTGGAGAATGTGCAAGCTCCGTACAGACAAGAGCTGGGGCTAGCATGGAAACTGATTCGCTGCCTCTGCAAAGGAGTCATGCTAACAAGTGAGCAAAAGTGCCACCATCTTCTGAATGTATTTCGATAAAGTTATCGCTTCCACAACGGCAAAAGCATGGGTATTATATGTTGTTTTACTTTAGGAGCGAAGTAAATAATCTATCTTTGATTTGAAACAAAAACAAACCGTTCATGAAACATACATTAAATATTATAAACGTAGAAAGTTACTGTCTCACATTTCAGCTGTTCTCTACGCCTTACTTAATTTTGCATGTCATTCAATTTATTGTTCTCATAAGAACTTGACGCTCTTCTTCATGATTCAGGTAGGAATTGTTTTCAAATATTCCCGTTTAAGCCTCATTCAGAAAATAATATTTTATTTAAACGTTGGCTTCTTGTGAATTGAATGTGGCTGTTGTCAGGGGGGACGGTAAGCCAGAATGAGTAGTTGACGTTCGCCCCCTCCTTTGCCGGCCCACATATTTTTATTCTCTCTCTCCCTTTGGACACTACCTCCACCTATTACTTACTTCTCCATCACTTCTGATGCTGCCAGTCATGTTGTGATTTTTTTTTGCGGAAATTTCCTTTTCTTATGCCACCGGACATGTTAAATCTGTTTTATTCCAGCTTTATCATTTTTAACAGTCATATAAAATGGAAGGAAAAAAAAACGTTTAAAAAGTTCCAAGAATAGCCAGAACGGCAACGACTGCAAAAGCAGGAGATTTATCACGGAGGTGTTCAATCGACAGGCAAAAAAAAGATAATTGTTGTCATCACGGTGTCACGTGATAGAGCAGTTAAAGTGACAGTCCACCATACGTTCAAAAATACACAATATCGAAATACATCATAGATTCAAGCAATGAAAGTACTCCCGACACCTGTAATCAGAAATACAGCTGTCGGTACATAAGATGTTATGAAGGACGTTAATTCCTGCATGTCTGTTGATGAATCTCAGAGATCTAAAGCAGCCACTTTCTTGGTCTGGTATGAATAAACAGCCACTTTACCAATGATAGATGCACAGCAGTTGCAGAGTGCAAACTTTATAAGTAGCAGACAAAATATTCCAAGTTTCTCTACCAGTTCAATCTTCAAGGACAATGGCACAATTTGCAAATTTCTCCGCAGCCATGCAATGTCTGAGTTCGAACAATATCAAAGTCTTTAATGGTGTTGGAGCAATATAATGAAACTTCATTCTTAATAGCATTACTTGTACTGCAACAGTACAAAAAGGAATCTTACATCCAGTTTCATGATCCACTCGAATTAGAAGTATATCCAGGTCCGGCCAATTAATTCCAGATTCCATGACTGCATACAAAACAATACTTTTTTAAAGAAATATCATTAAACTTGAGAGTTCTCTTCACACAGAACAGTGTGAATACAATTTATGGAAGTTAAGTAAGATGATTGCTGACTTCTTACAGACCACTTCACATGTAACAGTGGTGAGGTGTAACGTGTACCAAAATTCCTTCAGACATGGGTTTTCATGGATGTCTGCTTGGGATTGACAGGCGAACGTTTCAGTCCATCTCCCATGAGTAGTATATTTCTGATTCGTCCTCTCACTGGTTTAAAAAAAGGCAAGTTTGTACCCATGCTTCTTATTTTATTCCATAAGCCAAAACACATGTTTTATCTCTTCCACATATTTGATGTTTATTGTATTTTCGTTTCATCAATTTTCAATTGATTATCCTAATTCAAGAAAAGGAAATCCAAATAACTCTGATTCGTTCAATGATTTTACGGTATCCATCATTTGCTGGCGTGAACATATTTCAAATTCTGTTTTATCTTTGGCTTGAAATTTGGTCGTAGATCCACTTCAATTGAGACTAGAAGTAAAGTGTTCTTCCAAATTATCCTTATGACTTTTGTGCAGATTTCCTGAAGGGAAGTCTCATCTGCCTTTCTTTATGTTTACATGCAAAACAAGGCTGAAATATATGATGGAATATATGCTTTAGCTTTTTTTTTTACCTGCGAGAATGAATATATCGGTTTTCCTTATGCCATGAATACGGTATCATTGTAGTCTCAGACAACTGTTTGGGAGAAATCTTCCTACTTATCGTGCCAGATCATTTGTGGGGAAAAGAAAAAAAAAAATCAGTTTTTGTTCACAGAAGAATGTGAAAGGTTTGCTGGGCAGCATAAATACTTCCATGCTTTATCTTATTGAAGTAAATATTTAACTTGGCAAGATAATCAGAAAAAAAAACCTTTACAAGAATACTCTCATTTCAATATGTTTACAGCAAAGTCAATACTTGCAAAGGAAATAGGTATGTAAATCATTTTGCTTCGTTTATATATGAGAACATATATTCATCGAGACGTGTGGTGATATGTTGTCCATGGAATCCATGTTGATACTCCGTGGAAGAATAAGGAAATTTCATATTTTCCATTCAGAATATGGCTGCTGACAGTTTATTTCTAGTGCAGCTTTTTACTTCTTTCTCATATAAGTAATGTAATCCCCTTTCTTGACACATGGAGGGGAATGAGCTCCAGGGAATAATTACTTGTGATTTAATACAACACATCCTGCATACGCTTCTGCATCTGCTATAATACTATTCTTTTTTTCTATTGCTCTTTGTTTCAACCTCAAAGTAATTTACCTTTATGTGCCAGGATAGTAAGAACTGCCGATGTTGGAGTCAGAGATAACACAGTGTGGAGCTGAAGGAACACAGCAGGCCAGATAGCATTAGAGGAGCAGAAAAGCTGACGTTTGAGGTTCGGACCTTTCTTCATAAATCGTCCCGACACGAAACGTCAGTTTCCCTGCTTCTCTAATGCTGCATGGCCTGCTGTGTTCCTCCAGCAACGTTTTATAGTTGATGGACATACAAATATATTTTCATCTTCTACTCTTGTTTATCACTTTCTCTCTTTAACCTTATTGCTTGTAACCTATCTAGAATAATTCTTGTCAACTCCTGCGATCAGCTTGCAAATTTCTTCATATGATTCCGGCCGTGGAGTGAACAGGATGTATACATTAACGAATGCAAGGCTTGATTTCAGGGCATGGCATTTTCTCTTGCTTTTTGGCCAAACATGAATTTCTGAAACCAGGAACCCCATACTTTTCACTTACTACTCTCTATCATGTATTTCCTGACACGAAAATATACCTCAGTTTCTTCGCTGTCAGCAGGTTAAGATCTTGTACTTCACTCAGCAAAGAATAATAAGCTTCTCCACAACTCCTTAAATGGTAAAAATAGATGAATAATACTGTGGAAGAGAAGTTGAGGTCCTTGAACACAGCAGGACCATAGGACTTTTCAAGGACCGGAAATTCCCCTCCACAGTGGTCAAAAACGCCCTCGACTGTGCATCTCGCATTTCCCGCAACTCATCCCTCACACTCCGTGCCCGCAATAACAACCAAAACAGAATACCCCTTGTCCTTACGTACCACCCAACCAACCTCCAGATTCAATGCATCATCCTCCGGCACTTCTGCCATCTGCAATCTAACCCACTACCAAAGACATTTTTCCCTCTCCACCCTTACCTGCCTTCCGGAGCGACCACTCTCTCCAGGACTCCCTTGTCCGCTCCACATTCCCCACCAGCCCCACCACCCCTAGCACTTTTCCCTGTAACCGCAGGAAATGCTACACCTGCCCCTACACCTTCCTCTTCACCCCCATCCCAGGCCCAAAGAAGACCTTCCACATCAAACAGATATTCACCTGCTCATCTGCTAATGTGGAATACTGTATCTGCTGTTCCCGATGTGGCCTCCTGTACATCGGGAAACCAAGCTGAAGCTTGGAGACTGCTTTGTGGAACATCCAAGCTCGGTTCATGATAAACGACTGCACCTCCCAGTCGTGAACCATTTCAACTCCGCCTCCCAATCCTTGGACAACATGTCCATCCTGGACCTCCTCCAGTGCCACAACGATGACACCGGAATCTTGCAGGAACAGCACCTCATATTTCGCTTGGGAACCCTGCAGCCCAATGGTATCAATGTGGAATTCACAAGCTTCAAAATCTCCCCTCCTCCGACAGCATCCCAAAACCAGCCCAGCTCGTAATCACCTCCTTAACCTGTCCGTCCTTTCTCCCACGTATCCACTCCTCCCATCTCAAGCCCCATCCCCACCTCCTTCCTACCAGCCTCATCCCGCCTCCTTGACCTGTCCGTCCTCCCTGGACTGACCTATCCCCACCATAACTCTCCACCTACACTTACCTTTACTGGCTCCATCCCGCCTCTTTGACCTGTCTGTCTCCTCTCCACCTATCTGCTCCTTTATCCATCTTCGATCTGCCTCCCCTCTCTCTCTATTTATTTCAGAATCCTCTTCCCTTCCCCCATTTCTGAAAAAGGGCCTAGGCCCGAAACGTCAGTTTTCCCGCTCCTCTAATGCTGCTTGGGCTGTTGTGTTCATCCAGTTCTACACGTTGGTATCTCAGCCTTCTAAATATCATGTGTTGCTCAGTAAGATTACAGCGCAGTCGTGGGTGAACGGAATTTGGAACCAACATGAATCATGTTGCCACAGTCTCATCGAAATGCATTTCTGTTGCACTTGTTATTGTTACTTTTTTCATCTTCATTGAAAATGTAAAACATTTCTTTTCAAGAGATTGAAATATTGAAACGAAAGCTTGCTGACACAGGTAAATATAAAAAATATCTGCTGTAACTTTGCAATTAAAATCGTTATGGTGGAACTGGAGGCAAGTGCAACTTCCAAATGTGCAGCATTGAATCACATGACAATCCCTCAGTTCCATCGGTGGCATTATTTCAATTCGTTCGGTAACAGGTCCATTTGCAATGGTTCGCAGAAAACTTGCACATGCTGAATAACACGAATGGATTTGAAGGTATATCCTCAAATTCACAAGGACGATCTTCACATTTAGTTTCGAGTCGAACAAATTCGGTCATACAGTTGATGATTAATTAATTAACCACATGAATCATTAGACAGTCATATTCTAGGCAATAATCGTTCTCCAGGAGTAAAAGAAATTAAAATCCAGCAGATGTTCAAATACTACTTCCTTTAACTCAAGTGTATTCAGATGAAAATGGGCACGTTTGTAAAACAAAATACTAAGGAAATAAAACTAACACTGCTTACAGTCGATTGACACACGAGTTTAAATGATTGGTCAATTGAGATAGAGTAGCAAACAGTAAAGCAACATTTCAGAAGAAGGAGAATAGATATTTTCCAGCAGGAAATTTTCAAATGGACGATGGGCCATAGATATCTCAATATTAATCTGATATTTTGCAACGTTATGACCAAGATGAAGAATATTAAGCATACTTTAATTTAAAAGACGTGTCAGGAGAAAGGTTTGGGTGCATTTTCCTTTGTGACAAAGTAAATCAATGAAAACAATTTTAGTATGGATATCAGAAGCATCCAGAAGTCAAGAAATAAAAGGGAGGAAGGAATTCAATAAAATTACAATACCTACAGAAAAGGCCTGGTTAGAATTTTATTGTTCTTGCCTAGAACATGCCTGAAGATAAATATTCATTATCGACAAAAACAACAATTGCTGCAAAAACTCAGTAGGCCTTTCAGTATCTGTGGAGTGAAAGCTGAGTTCATGTTTCGCATCCAGTGACCATGTTTCAGAAAAGAACTCTGTTCTGAAAATGGTCAGTAGAACTGAAATATTAACTCGGTTTTCACTCCACAGATTGATTTGTGATTGATAATTTGACTGATTTATTGTTGTCACTTGTACCCAAAAATAGTTTTTGTTTTGCGAGCAATGCAGGCAAATCACAGCAAGCAAGAATGTCCAGTCAGGCAAATATGATTGCAGATGCACAGGAGGTGCAGAAAGCAAGATCAACGTGAGATTTGAAATTAGAGAGGTCGATTCAGCAGTCTAAGAACAGTTGTAAAGTAGCTATTCTTAAACCTGTGCGTGCGTGCGTTCAACTTTTTGCACCTTCTGCATCACAGAAAAGCTTGGAGAAGAATATTATCAGGGTGGAAAGAGTCTTTGATGTTGTTAGCATCCTGTCCGCGGCAATGGAAGTGTAAATGGAGTTAATTGGTAGGAGTTTGGCATTATTTACAGTCCGGGCTATGAACACAACTTTCTGTAGTTTCTTACAGTCTTATGTCGTCAACCTGCTGACATTTTCCTACAATTTCTGGCTTTGTTTCCGATTTCCAGCATGCACAGTTCTTTGTTTTTCTTTGTCTGGAACTTTAGAAATTGGCCTCAGTAGCTCTATATTGTTATTACTTACGGAAGAGTGGGATTCGATTTTTATTGAGAGAAATAATTGGTGAATGATCATGACGGTTGATGTTTCGAAATTGCTTCAACATCACAAACATTCTAACTGAAGCTCGAAGCATTGAATCGTTTATTCTTCCTCGGAGTGATTCCTTGTTCAAGTTATTACATCAGAAATAATAGTGCAGCTTTCCATTTTATGTGAACATTTCAGGAAGAACCCGGGCTTTGTAGAGGATGGAACATAAACTTAAGACGGTGTTACAAAGGATAATAATTCGTCCACACAGGCAAAGCATCTAAAATATATCAATTATTTGTGCAGTGGTATTATTGAGATTTTCTATAATGATTTTAAACGTTGTAAAAATAACACTTTATTGCAGGTAGTAAAGTGCATTGAAATGGAGGATATCCTTAATATTACTGTTAATTATTTGACATTTGATGGCTGGTTACACTAGAAATGCAATGGAAAACAAGATGCAGTCCATAATTTTGTGTGGGAACTGATGTGATTAGTTCAATTCAAATTTATAAAATGAAAGTTGAAAGATTTATGTTAATCAAATGTTAAAATTTCACAGGCAGTATTTGATTGACAGCATAATCTCCCAGTCTAGGCAACAACAATGTTTAAATTATGATACGTTAAATATAATTGAATCATCAGGAGAACGTGATTTTTTAAAAGCAGTCAGTGTTTAATATCTAGGATTTTCTGCATTCGATTCTGGTGAAGGTGAGGTTGGATTTTCATCAGAAAAACATGTTAAGAATAATTGTCATTTGACAATATCGAAGACAGCAGCAGAGTAGGCCACTGCAGAGAGTGCTCATCTGCTCTATGCATTTCCCTTTTTTCTCTCTTCTTTCTTCTATTTTGTGTTTTTTTTTTCTTTTTCCCCACTTCTTCCCTCTTATTTCTTCACTGCCATGAGCGAAAGGACCACGAGCTCTCATCCTCCAATTCTGAGCCAACGACTCCAAGCATCAGACTAAGCGCAGACCCACTAAGGCAGCCCCGCCATTCCTGCCTCGTGTGGTTGTCTTTGAGCTTGCTGTGCCTGCCTCCTGGCCTGGCGTGGTGGTCTCCCAGACAGGTGTGCTGTCTCCTTGCCTGTTAAGCCGACCTCTTGGACTGATGTAGCAGCATCCCAGTCTGGCATGGCTACCTCCACTCCATCAACGAATTTCAGCACCGTGTGATGGAATCTCGGCTGAGCGTGAAGGTTGTCCGGCCCAGCATGGTGGATTTTCGACCCGAAATGGCAGATTCTCGGCCCAGCGTAGTGGACTCTCAACCTGGCGGGGGGATCTCCTAATGTCTCAGCCTGGCAATATGGTCTTTTGGTGGTACATGGCGGTCTCTTGGCCCAGTGTGGCATCAGCGTGGACTCCTGGTATGATGGTGATTCCTCAAAGTGTTGTAGTACCGTGGATAGGTACTTAACAAACAATGGAATGTTAAGACTTTCCGTTTTATATCTGCATTTTCTACTTTAAACGAAGACGATATGTAACATGTAACTTTCAACTTTATTTTAGTTGTACACTATGCTATAATTTCCACATTATTTAAATGTTATCATTTTCCTTCCCTTCTATCTTGGTCTTAAGATTCTGTACCTTAATATTTTATCCATGGTGGCGTCTTGTGCGATGACATTGTACAGTTATCTCCTTACTCCTGAGTTTTGTACTTGACTACACGTGACAAGAAACCAAAATCAAAAATTTTAAGTAGAGGAATGTGAAATCAATGTTGGTGGAGTTTTAACGCAGCCAACAGTGCACATTACTCAGACCTTAAGGCTGAGTCAAAGGGCAGAACAAATACAAGCGATATAGTGGTGTAATCATGTTTCTTTGGCTTGCATTTTATTCTATATAACATTTGACTCATCCTAATATATGATCACCTTTCATTATAGTTCTCATAGTTAAAAAAAAATTATTCGATTTCATTCCTGAAACAGCTATCAACATTAGGCACATATTATTCATAAAGCGTGCATAAAAAGAATATCTCAAGACGAGCTCATTTCGACGACCTCACAGCCTTGAATATGTTATAAATTTAAACATTGTGATTGTGGATTGTGCACAAATTCTGGAGTACTGAATTGCAAACTCTGGTCAGTAATTCCAGCTTCAGAGTTGACACATATTTGGATGCGTGTTACAAAATGAGATAGTGCTACACCATGTGAACTGCTAATATTCCAGTGTAATATTTGCAAGCAGACCATTTTTCCATTTTGTGATTTAATACCCTTAATCTGTCCTGAGCACAGAAGATTAGTGTCATATCTCATCTTCTACAACCTGGTGTAAATAAGTTATTGCTGTACATAAATGAATTAGCACTTTACAGCAAGATGACACTAAGCGCTTTCTTTTAATTTTTTTATCATTGAATTTTTAAGGTAATTATCCTGTGAAAATAAGGCGCTCTGTGCTCATGACATCTTTTCAATTTCAGAAGTAATGAAGAGATCAGTTACCACAGGTAATCAAATAAAATATAATCAAGAAGCAGACATAAATTTGATACAATACCTCTTGTGAAGATGTGCCTGATAGTTCTCATAGCCACCGTTAATTATGTAGCACATCTGTTCGTCAATTGTGTAAAAGTCAATGAAGCAAATATTAGTGAATGGCGCCATAATGTTTATCTATTTTCTCAAAGATTCATATAGACCTATTCAAGTTTTGCATCGTGGACAACTTGCAACCATGTATTTCAGTTTGAGATCTGTTAACTTTGTGAGGAGCAAGCCATGTGTGAACTGACTGAGCCTATTTATTTATTCAATGTTGTAAGTGTTATTTATTTCTCTTGACATATCACTACATAATTTAGAAATGAATGCAAATGAAGATAAAGATGGTGAGTAGAACGAAAGAAACTATTTCCTCCATCATGGCAAATTTTTCTTCATTTGCAACCACTTGAACATTCATATGGTATTGCATCGGACAGAAATCAGCTATAACTTATCTATTTGCACCATTTTGGAACCACAATGGTCTTTCGAACGTTATCGTTCATTATTTTCCAAATATTTTCTTAAATATCATATGTATTTTTTTTTCATGTAGATAAATGTTTTTGTTTTTACTATTTTGGAGAGGCAAGGCATTATTTTTGAACCTAACAGAATTGATAGAGTTCAGTAACATATGAAAAAGATGAGACAAACTGTGATTATCTTCAACAAATAAGAAGTCCTACATATAGTCCAGTTGATTATCTTTAAGAATGTATTTTAAGGAAACATGTTGTAATGGTGAAAATGTGTGATGTTGTAGAAAAATCATTGACTCTGGAAGGAACCATGTTAAAGTTCGAGAAGCTATTTTTGTTGTTGGTGGTTAGGGAAGAACACGGCACTAAGGTTTTTTTTAATCTTTATTGTATCAGCACTTTAAGAGGAGAAGTAATTATTGCTAACACAGTGAACTCTGGGAGAGTATAACGACTAGAGACCAAGCGAAAATGAAACATGAGATTTCATACAGACAATTAATTAAACGTGTCGACTTCTGGATGGCAAATCAAAGTGATAGTGCCAGCAATATAGAAGTGGAAAGCATAAAGCAAAACTAAATATTTTTTGGCGTATCAAGTATTGATAGGCTTAAAGGTCTAACTTCAAAGAAGAGAACTGCAAATGCTAACTTTTATAGAGACGCATGAAATATGCAAAAGATTTGGTCATTCAGCCTATTCGACTATTTCAACATTTAAGTGAATCATGGCTTATCATCCTACACAAGACCATTTTATCGCTTTTGATTCATAACCTTTGACCCCTTCAGCCCTATGTTGCGTGAGTGTACACACACACACATACACACACACACACACACACACACACACACACACACACACATCCTTTTTAAAAACTTTAAATGTTTGGCTTCAGTCACTTTCTATGACAGTGAATTCCATACATTCAACACTCTCTCAGCAAAGAAATGTTTTCTTATTTTAGTCTTAATAGATTTTTTTTTCTTTCTTATCATTCACATAACATAATTACACATTGGGCTATTTGTCATTTCATTAATAATTTTGGTGAAGGGAGCTCCCTCATTCTTTTGTGCACAGAAGTGTTTTATTCTATTTTGCTCTTCTTCGGAGAGAAGACATATCATGATTCGTCGATTGGTCCACGTGAAATATAACATTTCTTGTTATACAAGTTTGCCACAGTAGTTACATATTGCTTCAAGGAATATTGGTCACACATTCCTTCAAGAAATTCACAAATAAGTAAAAGAAAAGTTTTTTCGCCATCTCAGCTGAAACCACGTAATGTACTGAAACTGAAAACTAAACGGTTACCTTTTTTTGTTCGTTCTCAGAAATGGAAGTTTTGGACCGAAAGATAAGAGACACAGGTCAGTAACATATTCAAAATTGCATCACATATAAGTACATATAAGATAAATACGTCTATAAACATTTGTGCAGATTTGTAAAAATTTCATTACTTGAATACCTGAATAACTGTGTCATACTGTTTTGCTCTCATTCAATATTACCGAAGAGAATGTTGTCAAGTATAGATATTAGGATATCAATCAATATATTTTATTAGACAACCTCGTATTGTAATAACTGAATAATCACTGAGCGGAACATTGTGTGGAATTTCACTGCAATTAGATCGAAGCCACGTTTCAGAAATAAAATTTGGATGGTTAAATAAAAAAAGAAATGTTCAGCAAATATTCTTGAGAATTAACGGGAATTAAGAAACATTGGAAAAGTGTAAACTCGTGAAATTACATTGAAACTATATAATTATGGCTAATTATAATCAATGGCGTCGTAGTAAGAAAATTAGACTAATTTATTAAAAGAAGAATGCACTTCACAGATGGACAGAACAAACAAGAGATCTCAGGATATGAATGTAATGCCAAAAGTTATCCTATAGATTAGAAATCCAAGTTAATGCTAAGCAAGCATACGGTTTTCTTGTTAACTGTTTCAAAATAAGTTTAAATGCTATTGGTTAAAATAAAACAAAGAACTGCGAATGCTGAAGATCAGACATACTCGTACACACACAAGAAAAGCAAAAAAAAAAATAAAAAAAAATGTGAAGTAACTCAACAGGTTTGGTAGCAGTTTTGAAAAGAAAACAGATTTAATATTTCAGGTCCAGCAAACCTTCTTCCATTCCGTTAACTTTTCTTCATTCTTCATGAGATCATGCTTTGATTTATGTACGTCTTTCCACCCTGTATCCAACCGAGTTAAAATGTCACAAACAATGTGTGCAAATCATTTCCAAATATAGTAAGATTAAATACCTTGGATGTCAACAATCAGCTTGGAATTTGTCTGAACAGCAGAATTAAAAGGAATCATAAAAAACATACAATATTGAAAAGCCATCCCACCCCATGAATTCTTCATCGTGTACAGATTCATCAGATAGAGATTTTTTTCTTTTGTACAGACACTGATTCGCGCAGATTTGTTCCAAATCTGTTTAGAAAATCAAGAAATGCAATGAATAGCGTAATATCACTAAGAAATCAAAGAAGTAATTTGACACAGGCATATTAAATCAGTGTCAAGATGTAATTCAATGTAACGTAAGCGTCTTGGAACTAAGGAGTATTTATCAATTAAGGTTAAACAACACAGTCATATAAAAGAGAATTGAATAGAATGAAACAACGATTGACATGATACATGGGTATAGGCCTTCCTAATCCGAGCAAACATATGGATGAATACATTGGGCCAAATATACTGAGTAATTTCCCCATACCCTCGAATCATGTCTGTAAAGAAATTTAACAAAAAAGATACTTATTAACATGACCTATGGAAGTTGACATACAAACATAATTGACCATAAGCCATGTAGCACAAGTAGTTTTATGTGCATATTATAAACAACTGTTTCATACGCATTACACTTTCTCACCTGTAGATTTATAAAATCCAAGTAACTTCATTATTGCTGCTTTGGAAGCTTCCAGTGTTGTCAAAATATCAGAGTCTTTTATTTTCTTTTCCCTCGATTTACAACACGAAAAAACAATTTCCCTCAAATCAACAGTTGTTGGACCGAACTATTTATTTGAAATGTGACTTCAACATCTTTCTCATACTGAACAACTGGATTCTTCTGTCAAAAAGTATTAGTAGTTAACAGCATTGAGTCCGTGAATTTGATCCTGTATCGACCTTCTCTGTTTGTATTTTCATTGCCAAAAATGTGGATGTTTTTTGGTACTTACTTTTACTCCTTTCAGTAGAATTCACACAAACAACAAACAAACGGAAACCAACTATTAAACTTCATGAATGAAGATGTCTCATTATTAATCACGTGGAATCTGGCTTGGAGAACTTAGCCCTGCTAGGTTGACCAAATAATGACGATCGGTAGATGTTGGCAGGAATTGTGTACATATTAAAATGTAACTGTTGTCAAAATTGGTGATTTTGTTGTGCTGAAATCTGAACTAGAAAATGGCGCACCCCTTGTAATTAATCAAACCTCGGACAAAATGTGTAGACTTTCGACATTCTGCAAGGAAGAAAGACCCGTGCCCTAATTTAGTTGATACCTGTACATTCAAGTGTGCCGCCCTGCAAGACAAACATTGAATTCTACTTTTCTTGGTTTGTTTCTTCAGAACAATTCTTCAACTCTTCACCAGTTACATTTCTAAATATTGCAAACAAGGCTAAAATTTAAAATGAATATGGGATTCAGAAACACATCCCCAGTTCAGACTGTTAGCAGAAAATGAAATGTGCATTGCTCAGCTGTCAGTATTCACTTGGTATAGATTATTTAAAAGTAAAAAAAAAACGTTTTGTCATCACTTTCATCGGCCATATTTAAATGTTACTTTTCACACCCAATTTGTTTTTCTTAATTTTGGTTATTTTTCAGTTGTGATGTGAACATTCCTTGCTAAGGCAGCATTTAATAACAACCCATAACTTTCCAGAGCACAGTTAAGATTCAGTCACATCAATTTATTTCTGCAATCCAAGGAAAATCAGGCCACAAATTCAGGACAATCTTCCTGCCCTAAAATCCAATATCCAGCCCCATAGGATTTCAAAACAGACAGTGGTCATATGATTGAATTATTTGATTTCATTTATTGTTGTCACATGAACATGAGTACAATGAAATGCTTTGTGTTGCGAGCAGTACAGGCAGATCAGATCATGTTAGGACATACAGATTATTGGGTGATTGTACAGAACAAGGCAAACAGGGTGACTGCTGCACAGGAGGTGCACAAACGTAAGATCAAAATTAGAGAGGCCCATTCGGCAGTCTAATAACAGCAGGGAAGAAGTTGTTCTTGACCCCGTTGGTCCGTGTGTTCAAGCATCTGTATCTTCTGCCTGATGGAAGAGGCTGGAAAAGAGCATTGCCAACGTGGGAAGTGTCTTTGACGATGTGGGCACCCTTTCACTGGCAACGAAAAGTTTAGATGGAGTTCTTCGAAGGGAGCTTGGCTTTAGTGATGATCTGGGTTGTGCACACAAATTCCTGTAATTTCTTCCTGTTCTGGGGAAAGCAGTCACCACACCAAGCCGTTATGTGCTCAGCTAAAATGCTTTGTATGGTCCATCTGTAAAAGTTGGTGAGATTCCTGATGGACGTGACAAATTTCCTAAGCCTGTGGAGGAATAAAAGGTGTAGTTGTACCTTCTTGACCGTCGCATCTTTGTGGAAGGTCAAGGAAAGATTGTTAGCTAACTTCATTCCTGGGAACTTGCCACTCTCTGAATATCAGCTCCATTGGTTTAGATGCAGGCATATCCTTCTCCTTTCTGAATTTATGATCAGTTCTTTGGTTTTGGTGACATTGAGAGAGATTGTTTTTGTTGCACAACGACACAAAACCCTCCATCTCATTCCCGTATTCTGGCAGATTATTGCGTAATATCTGGCTAACAACAGTGGTGTTTCGCTGAACTGTAGATGGCGTTTGTGCAAAATTTGACCACATAGTCGTGAATGCAGAGTGAGTACAGTAGGGGGTGGAGTACGCATCCTTTTGAGGTTTTAATGTCGGGCATAATTGTGGAGAACGTGCTGTTGTCTACCTTCATTTATTGTGGTCTGTGGGTTAGGAAGCTGAGGATCAAATTGCAGAGGGCAGCTCTGAGACCTAGGTGGCGGAGTTTTGAGATTGGTTTGGTTGGGATTATCGTGTTGAAGGTGGATTCTTAGTCGATAAGTAGGAGACTGGCATAGTTATCCTTATCGTCCAGATGTTCCAGTGATCTGTATAGAGTTAAGAAAATGGCTTTGGACCTATTTTGCTGGTAGTCAAATTGCAAGGGATTGCGCAGGCTGGGAAGCTAGAATTAATCTGAATTATGTCTCACCTTTCGAACTTCATGATTATGGTGGCCAGAGCCACCGGGCTGTAGGCTTTGAGGCACATAGCATGTTTTTTCTTAGGTCTTTGGATGATGGCGGTCTTGTTGAAGCATGTGACAATTTGAACAGGTTAAATATGTCAGTGAATACATCCTGCAGCTGGTTCAAAACAAGAGCAAAGTGCATGGCCAGCGACACCGTCTGGGCCAGTTGTGTTCCTCTGCTTAAATTTCCAGAAGGCGAATCTGACATCTGCAGAGGTGACTGAGGAATCAGATGTGTCCGGGCCTGTCAGAGCAGGTGACATTGCACTACTGGCGTTGTGCTTCAACCAAACATACAAAACATTGAGCACATCAGGGAGCGATCTATTTTTATCCCCAATTCTATTCTTCTTCATTTTGAATTTTATTGTATTGTGTCAGCCTTGGCACAGGAGATGGGATTCCATGTGGCTAGTTTGGGCCTCTATCCTCTGTCCTGCGCTGTCTCTTGGCATCTCGAATGGCCTTGCAGAGGTCATATCTGGATTTCCTGTAAAGGTCTGGGTCACCCGACTTGAATGCCACACGTCTGCTCTTCAACAGGCAGTGGATTCCCTGGTCCATCCAAGGTTTCTGATTGGAGAACATATGGGTTGACTTCTACGCACACAGTACCCGAAGCAACTGCCAATTAATTCTCTGACACTGTTGGCATATTTGTCTAGGTTGTTCTTGCATTCTGTCCAGTCCACCGATTCCAGTCAGTTGCAGAGAAGCTCTTCCATTGCCTTAGACCAGCACTGCACTACTTTCTGTGAGTAGCGTAGCCGGGTATTCCAGAGATACATTTCAATCATAAATCATATTTCACTATTTTTCTTCGTATCATTCGAAATAATGTTCCCAAAATATTGGCCTGGATTTCTGGCTTATTCTTTCAGTGTCATTCAAAGTATACCAGTACCTCTACAATATAAACCTTCCTCTCCTTGTCCTCAAATTAGAGGTTTCTGAATTCTCTGAAGTCATTATTCATGTCTGAACGAAGACCTATTGGTTTTGTGATGCACGTCTTATCCAACACATTTAATTATCTTACACTAATTCAATACGCGATTGACGTCAATAGCATTTTTCCTTTATCATACGTCTGACCCCATTGCAGTGCACATGCCTGCTCATCTTTCTTGTTTTTGCTTTTGCATTCTTTCACTCTCCATTGCTGCATATCCAACATTTTTGTTCAGTCGTTAGATTGCTGTATTTCGTGCCATGTATGCAACAACTGTCCTTCTTTTGTTCTCTCCGCCTTTCCATATTATTTTGAATCTTCTGTTTGTTTGACAATGACACCTCCAAAACAGTACCATAGCTTTTTCTGCTGCTGAGAGTTTGTTTGCACTGCATCGATATGGCCAACTCGTGGATTAGTAGGCTTTGTTAAAGTATTTGGAAAGATGAAATGCAAGATATAATTAAAGGTGTCTGATCAGAATACGATGGAAGGATGAAAAATGCATGATATCAAACTGAGAAGTATCGTTTTAGTTACTGTAATAATTCAATTTCAGTTCTATCAATCATCATTGTATTTTTTTTTTCATTTAACCATTGGCTTACAAGACTGCAAATGAAATTTAAAGCTATATTGTCATTAAATCTTCCAGACAGGGACAATTGACAGAACGTGCAAAAGGCGATATACATAACTACATTGTTTCGTCTGCATCAACAAACAAAATTCATTGCTCTTGTATGCATGGTCCTGACAAGCATCCTTCTGCTTTCTTCTTTCTTTAAAAGTTGTTAATTTACATACACTAAGTAACCAAAATCTCCTGCCGTTGTTATTTTCTTTCTTTTCTTAAAATATACAGGAGCACAAAATCACGAGTAGAACATTGAATCAGATAACAGTTCTTTTGAATTTTGCTGGTGCTTCAGTGTTGGTCACATTATTGTGTCCATCGTTATGTAAAAAAACAAAAAAAAACACTTGACACCCGTCTTTGAAAGAAATCTATTGATACACATTTTATTATCAAGTAGGCAAGTGTTCATCTAGGCTCATTTGCGTAGAGGAATATTTCTTACTTCTCCCAATCGTCTTACTCTGCTTGATTTTCACCAAATAGCTTTCAAATCCTCGCATAATGTGTAAAGGTCAAACCCGGATAAATGTTTCACTGCATCGATGGATTGAGTATATTTTGTCTTCATGTTGAATTCTTCTCTCATGTTATGCAAGTACAGCATAATCCCGCCAATTTTCCAAAATGAATGGAAAATAACAGCATTTTTGTAGTAGGTGTCATTACAATTATAACGAAGATCATCTATTAAGCAGGCACATAGTGCAAGTCCACAATTTTGTTTCTGACCAAAATAAGGAGAATGTAAAGTTGCCAATAATGGCATAATATGGACACAATACCTAATAATACGAACGACCAGTCAATACCATTTTTATGAGACAACAAGGTGCAGGGCTGGATGAACACAGCAGGCCAAACAGCATCATAGGAGCAGAGAGGCTGACGTTTCGGGCCTAGACCCTTCATCAGAAAAGGGGGAGGGGAAGGGGTTTCTGAAATAAATAGGGAGAGAGTGGGAGGCGGATAGAAGATGGATAAAAGAGAGGATAGGTGGAGAGGAAACAGACAGATCGAAGAGGCGGGGATGGAGCCAGTAAAGGTGAGTGTAAGTAGGGAGTTAGGAAGGGGATAGGTCAGTCCAGGGAGGACGGACAGGTCAAGGGGGCGGGATGAGGTTGGTCGGTAGGAGATGGAGGTGCGGCTTGAGGTGGGAGGAGGGGATAGGTGGGAGAAAGAACAGGTTAGGGAGGCGGGGACGAGCTGGACTGGTTTTGGGATGCGGTAGGGGGAGGGGAGATT
>NC_063378.1:3099479-3185835 GCF_021869965.1 Rhincodon typus | reverse complement strand
CCGCTCCACACTCCCCTCCAGCTCCACCACACCCGGCACTTTTCCCTGCAACCGCAGGAAGTGCTATACCTGCCCCCATACTTCCTCCCTCACCCCCATCCCAGGCCCCAAGAAGACTTTCCACATCAAGCAGATGTTCACCTGCACATCTGCCAATGTGGTATACTGCATCCGCTGTACCCGGTGTGGCTTCCTCTACATCAGGGAAACCAAGCGGAGGCTTGGGGACTGCTTTGCAGAACACCTACGCTCGGTTTGCAATAAACAACTGCACCTCCCAGTCGCGAACCATTTCAACTCCCCCTCCCATTCCTCAGACGACATGGCCTCCTGCAGTGCCACAACGATGCCACCCGAAGGTTGCAGGAACAGCAACTCATATTCCGCTTGGGAACCCTGCAGCCCAATGGTATCAATGTGGATGTCACAAGCCTCAAAATCTCCCCTCCCCCTCCCGCATCCCAAAACCAGTCCAGCTCGTCCCTGCCTCCCTGACCTGTTATTCCTCCCACCTATCCCCTCCTCCCACCTCAAGCTGCACCTCCATCTCCTACCGACCAACCTCATCCCGCCCCCTTGACCTGTCCGTCCTCCCTGGACTGACCTATCCCCTTCCTAACTCCCTACCTGCGCTCACCTTTACTGGCTCCATCCCTGCCTCTTCGACCTGTTTGTTTCCTCTAATCCTATCCTCTCCTCTATCCCTCTTCTATCCGCCTCCCACTCTCTCCCTATTTATTTCAGAACCCCCTTCCCCTCCCCCTTTTCTGATGAAGTTTCTAGGCCCGAAACGTCAGCCTCTCTGCTCCTATGATGCTCCTTGGCCTGCTGTGTTCATCCAGCCCTGCACCTTGTTGTCTCGGATTCTCCAGCATCTGCAGTTCCTACTATCTCTGATACCATTTTTTTGTCGTTCAAAGAATTTTAAATTGTGAGCCAGCAATTTTTCTCTGAGAAGTATTTTCTTGCTTGCTTGCAAAATCTTTCATACAGCTGTCTACATTTGTAAATGTAGATTTATCATCGATCATTGCGAACATCTGTTCTGTTCAGTTCCAGGACGCTGGAAATCACTTAAGTCCGTGCAGACCGTTTCTCAAGTATTAAATTAGATTTGTAGAGGCACGGGAAATCATTTTCGATGATGCATCTCAGATCCATTTCTATGAAACATGTCATGATATGTTGCAATATAGGACATGATGTTGTTGAAAAAGAAGTCGAAGGCTGTGAACGATGTTTTTTTCCAGAAAATGTGATTTTTTGTGAAGGAAAACACAATCGCAAAGGATGCTGTATAACATTTAAAGAAAGAAGGAAAGAAGTTCTTTAAAAAAAGCATTCTGGGAAATTAAACTCCTTGACGTTTCGCACCATTTCCACGTCAATATTAATTTACATGCTATTTGTTTCAATTCAAATAGAATTCAAAATCAATCTGGAATGTGTATTCAGCAATTCATAGAGAAGTGTTGGCTGGCGAAAAAGTCTCAATGAAAGACGTTCTGACATAGAATACTTTACATCATCATTCAAAGTCAGCCTTGATCGTGAAAGAAGATCATTCAGGAAAAAAAAAAGAACAAATGATGCAACTTCTGTGAAAAGAACTGAACACAAAGATTTATATGAACGACTTGTCAAAAGAAATTATATAATATGAGAGTGTAATATGTGATGTGCAAGTGGACTCAGACAGGAGGAGAACACAAGGAAAAGTGTATGTTAGAGTGCAAAGCAGGAGAGACTACATGCTAAACTTTTGCTATCGGATGCTTATCGCAGATATAATTGGACAGACAACGAAGCAAATCTGGAAAAAAAAATGCTCTGTAATAGTCACTACAGAGAAAGAGAGAGAGAGAGCGAGAACGATTAAAAAAATCTGGCAGTATAACATTTTGGAGGAAACAGATAAATCTCACTAATCACAATGATTTGAATTAACAGTGAACCCGACTTGATTAAGGTTGCAGTCAACTTTGTTTGAATGCTTTTGAGGCTACATCAAACATGGAAAGAGAGACAACTGAGAGAATTCTAATGTCAGTTAAAAATATGCTCAAGCTAATTGTTGAGCACTGATATATTCCTATTCTGCGTTCATTTTCCTCAAAGCCAATTGAAGCAGATTATGAATAGAAAATTGGAAACTTTAGATTGAATGAGGATAACAGTAAATGGACGTTTCATTGGCATTTTGTTGTTGTTGTTTTGGATGATAAAAGAGGACACGCTAAAATATAATCAAATGTGTTACATGGAAATTGCCTTTGGAAGTCAGCGAGGGTAGAGTGAAAGATAAATGGTCTCATCAGGGTGATAAATATGAAACTCAAAAGAAACAGGCTTGTTTGTGTTATAACATTCACTATAACGGAAACATAAAGGAATATTTCATTGAATAGAGTGGTGGGCGTGTGGAATGCGCTGCCAGCAGTGGTAGTGGAGACAGATAGTTTAGAGACTTTTAAGCGACTCTTGGATAGGCACATGGAGCATAGTAAAATGTAGGGAGTGCAGGATAAGTTGATCTTAGTAGGATAATAGGTCGGCTCAAAATCGTGGGCCGAAGGGCCTGTACTGTGCTGTACTGTTCTATGTTCTATGTTCTATAAAGAAGGAGACTGGAGTCGTGAAATCGAAGAACGGTAACACCTTAGCGTTTGTAAAGGAGTTGAAGTCTTTGTCAACTTGTGAAGAGCAAATGGAACAATAAGGGGCACTTTCGAACCAACTCGGAAATCCTGGAACATTGCAAAATCAAATTATAAAGGGAAAAGGGGAATTCCAATAAAGATGAAAATATTACAAGTAGAACAAGAGTTCCTTCGTGCAGGAGCAGTTGTTGGAGGAATTATAAACAATTCGCTCTGACTGACAGTCGCATATATATAAATGTCAATAGCATCACCTCAATAACATACATAAAGAATAGAGGGAGAGAAATACAAAAATAACAATGTTGAACTACTGAATGTGAGCAGGGAGCATGTTGCAAAGAAAGTTAATAAACATTTTCCAATTAGAAATCCTTTACATCTCTAATATATTGTCCTTATTAGATATTGATTCATGTTTTGTTTCATTAGTGTACTTTTATTTGAAATTCCAGTCCATGAAAATTACTTCTCACCTAAATTATGTTTTGCTTTTTTTTTAGGCATTGACATACGTCGCCAAAGCATTGGTAAGCAAAAAAAAATATATAGTTTGCATATTGTCGCAGAAAGTGTATTTGATTCAATCATGCATAATTTGATTGGAGACGAGATGATATTCATCAAGATCACATTAGATATTAAAGGTGTAGGGTGTAATAATTTTCCCGGTGGAGAGTCTCCCTGCTTCAACAGTCGCATAAGTATAGAATTAGATTTAAAATTTGGTTTTTTTTATTGTCAAGCATAATAATGTACAGGAATACAAGAGTACAGTGCATAATTTACTATGTCACCATTCCCAGAGCCATCTTCCATACAAAGGTACCTGTATACAAAATGTTAGGGGCAAAAGTAGAAAAAAAATAGGGAAACATATTTAAAAGTACAACGTTAAAGACCTCCTTAGTATAAAGCAAAAAAAAAGTCATGTTAAAACTTCAACATTACAAAAATGAAAATTTGTATAATATCACAATGTATTGTTAGTCAGACTTGTTGCAGAACATACGAGCCTCTTGAACTAACTTAACATTTGGCAGCCAGGAAAGTTGACTTAAAAAATAAACTGAGAAAACCAGGGCATGATAAACATTATATAAGTTAATCAATGTTTTGATCATATAAAAAACAAAGAGTCTAAAATGTGTATGTGTTTTCTATCAGGCTGCTAAAGGTTTCGCCACAGCAGTTTTCTCTCAATGTGACTTGATTATTTTTAATGCGACTGAACCACTGAGAAATGTAATGGAAAGATTTAGGATATACCATACTCCTAGGTAAATAATTACACGCCTTTCCATATATTGGCCTCACATCGAAAATTGCTGGAATTCGGGAATTTGTAAAAAAGTAATTGACGATTGAAAGATTTTAATGCTTTGTTTAAATTGAATCATTTTCGCTTTTTCTTCACATTCCAAATGCCTCAAATTTATGACAACCAGAAAATTGTATTGCAGGTGTCCAGGATAAGTACATTGGTAGCAAGGAAAATTAAGTTCAAATGTATTAATAAGTTGTATATTCACACTGATGGATACTGTAATGCTTGGTTCTGCAGAAAATATTAAATAAACTTGCGTGCAATGAAAATGATTTAATCAATTATGGTCGTCCTTGTTAATCAAGCATAAGTTAAAATTGCAAATTGCTTAGTGATTTCAAAAGTATGCAATTTCCTTGAATAGCTACGATCCTGAAGCAAAGTATGGCTGGGTACTGGATTTGAAAGGACGACCAATATTGAAACATGTTAGTTTCCTTTAAAGTCGGATATATAGCATACTTTGGATGTGAGGTCAGCAGTTATGATTTAGCCAAGTTGCTGTTGAGCAGAATGCCATGAAACGCACTCTTGAAATGGAATAGGCTACAGAAAAAATGCATACCCCGAGTTTAGTTGTGCATGGAGTCCCCCAATTCTGGAGTTAAAAAATGATATAAATCCAACTGAGGTATGATAATGACAAAAGGGTTCACATTAGTTGGCATCCCCCACCACCACCACTAAATAGTTCATTTATCAGATTGTAAACTGTCTGCTTGAAATGCACCCAAGTACCATTGTAATTATTCTTTTAAGATGGAACAGGATTCTTGTGCTATTGCATAGATATAAAATCTAATAATATCACTAAATGTATACAATCGAAGCGATATTTGGATTGTTGATTCAATATCACCTGCAATGCTTAAGTATTAACATGACATAATGATATTTCAGTCGTTCCCTGACAAATGCTTAACTTGATAAACAATTGTAATATGTTGTGATCTTTATATTATTCAATACTAAAACTGAGAGGCGACAATAACATTAAATGAAATCTGAAGGATATGAACAGCTCCCAACGTCAATTCCGGAAGAAAAAGACTTTGAGAAACATATTAAAAGAATATTGAAGCATCAATTGACTTAATATAGAGAATGGGTTTACAGGTAGTTGAATAATAAACAACAAAATTCAATCATTTATGGGCACATTTTTTTTGAAACGCACATGGGGTCCCAGAAGACTTGGCCAGTTCTCGAAAGCCTAAAAGTACTGTAAAAGATGATCATTCTAGCAACAGTCGCAGTGTTGAAAAAAATACTTGAAAACTAAGGCATACGAAGTACTTACTGCTGCATGATCTGAATGAGAAACTGATAATGCCAAAACAACAAATTGGACCACAGCTTTATGTTACAAACATTGCATTTAAAATATGAGAAGTTATTTAGACGAATTTTTAATTCCTAGGCCCACATCAAGAAAAGTATTGGTTCAAAATCCAAGCCTATAATAAACATAATGGGAAATAATGAACCCGCTTAGACAATTAGTTGACCAATAAAGAGTTCTTACAATATCCACAAGGTTAATAATCCAATGATAATAAACACGAATTGGTTGAAGGGATTGACATAGAGTAAAATGAAAGGCAACTTCCACTCCTCCCCCGCCTCTTTCGACCTATTTACATGTTGCAATAATCTGCTTGAAGTGCAAGTTCTGACATACAATATTAAATTGATTTCCAATGGTACTTCACCAGAGAGCTAAAAATACAACCTGTTTAATCGGTACAAAACCTTTGGGGTATTGTGGAAGATTCATTAGATTGTAAACTGCACCACTATTTAAGTAGAGAGTGGAAGTACTCAGTTTTGTGCTCATATTTATGAGAAAACTTTAAATGCTATTCAGATGTCAGGAAATTACGATCAATAAAATGGTATGTTCGCCAGCAATAGGAATTATGATCCCAATCGCTGGCCAACCTACCATCAGCAAATTAGTATTCGGTACGAATGATGAATAACTATAAACGTAATGGACTCAGGCAAGTTATTTTTTTCATTACCTGTTGCAGATCAGAAGTGTGAAAGTTGGCAGCATCTAAGAGACTTTTCATTTGCTGACATAACTGGGGATTTTGACATTATTGAATGAAAAACGACCCGCTGGCCTGGAAAAGTATAGGTAAACCAACAGCCAAGATCTACATAAATCAAACTCAACGCTAGATTGGCACTTCCTTTGCTTTTAATAATTTCAGTCCATTCATCATTGACAAATAATGGCTGTTGTGTTTTCCATCTATAATACATTGCAGAATAATTCCATAGTATTTTCACAACACTTCCTAAATTAAGTAATTCTTGGAATTAACGACAAAGAGTGTGTGGCCTACTGAAATATAACAATTGCCATTTTTTTCTTCTGATGGATCTTTCAATCGCCAGATAGCTGCATATTTCCACGCATGTTGCAGATCTGAAAGAAGAAAAAGGGAATCTGTTGGAGCGACTCAACATCTCGAGCAAGAAAATACAAACTTGACGTTTAACATTAACGATATTTCTAAAAATACAAACTTAACGATTAACAATATTTCTATCTCCTCAGACACTGTAAGACTTTTCAAGTTTCTCCAGCACTTTCTGTAGCGACATCAAACCGCATGTGCATAACGTTACAATATAAACTATAGTATTTCAGGAGAGTCCATCGATTTCCTAAACAAGACAAATTACTTTATTTATTTGTTCTAAATTTGCTTATGTATCTAAATTTTAATGGATAATTCAGCATATTTCCCCCCATCAGCGTGCACTGAACAACAAGTCTTAATGTACCAAAGCTAACAAAAAAAGGGCATTTGAGAAGTGTTCTAACTCTGCACTTGCAATTTTATTCACGTGCATATGTTTGCGAGTGAACAAAAGAACAAAGAACAAAGAAAATTACAGGACAGGAACAGGCCCTTTGGCAATCCAAGCCTGCACCAATATGCTGTCAGTCACATCTAAAACCCCATATCCTTCCCGGAACCTTATCCCTCTATTCTCATCCTATTTATATATTTATGAAGACGCCCTTTAAACGTCACTATCGCATCTGCTTCCACTACCTCTCCCGGCAGCGAGTTCCAGGCAGCCACCAACCTCTGTGTAAAAAAATTGCCTCTAACATCACCTTTAAACTTTGCCCTTTGTACCTTGACACCATGGCCCCTGGTAACTGACTCTTCCACCCTGGGAAAAAGCTACTGACTGTTTCTTTTCATGCCCTTAATAAACTGGTAGACCTCTATCAGATCGCCACTCAACCCCCGTCGTTCCAGTGAGAACAACCCAAGTTTCTCCAAACTCTGATCATAGCTATTGCCCACCATACCAAGTAACATCCTGGTAAATCTTTTCTGTACCCTCTCCAAAGCCACCACATCCTTCTGGTATTGTGGCGACCAGAATTGAACACAACATTCCAAATGCGGCCTAACTAAGATTCTATAAAGCTGCAACATTACCTGCCAATTTTTAAACTCAATGCCCAGGCCGATTAAAGCAAGCATGCCATTTGCCTGGTTGACTACCTTCTCCACCTGGGTTGCCACTTTCAGTGATCTGTGCACCTGTACACCCAGATCCCTCTGCCTATCAGTACACTTAAGGGTCCTGCCATTTACTGTATATTTTCCATCTATATTAGATATTACAAAATGCATTACCTCACATTTTTTCCGCATCACAATGATAGCAATTGCCCTAGATTTTCGATTTGTCTCTGAGTTGACAATGGAAATAAGGGAAAAAGAAAATCAACAGTACGTTAATCTTTCTGTTTGTACCCATTCACCACAAATACAATTGGCTCGTTCTACTGCTATCGATGTGTACTCAAATGTATTGGTCACTGAATGTGCAGCTACAATTAGAAATGTATCAAACATATTCTTTAAAAAAAAACTCTTTGATTATATTCATTGTGATTAACTAATATGTGTATGTATGTATGCATATATGTGTATATATATACATAAGTGTGTATTTTCTGCAGAATCCTATAATTTACAGCCAAGACAAGCAAGCTCGACTCTTATTAAATTTCTTTTACTGAAAGAATACAATCGTTATATACTCATGCTCTTAGACAATGCATATAAACTTACACATAAATGGGAATTTCTTCCTCATGAGCGAGTGAAATGAGGATTACTGACATATTCTCCGTGGATTCCGTTAATGGGACAAAAGAATAGCTGACATACTTCCTACATTTTGCCATGAGAGGTTGTTTGATACAGTCCATTTGTGGTAGCGAAGTGATGCCATGAAATTGATGCTCTCAGAACTCAGCCAGAAGGTACCGACACCAATGTGCCTCTCAATTTTTGCTTGTTTTTCTTTTGTTAGGTCGTCCTGCAAAACAAATGCTGGAGAAATTGTAATATATTGTTTCAAAATATGTCATTAGCCTAAAGATAATATATAGAGCAATTCAAACCGTATTGTATGCAATGTTGTATACAGTACAATTCAGAGTAAAAATACAAGATGTAATTAATTACAATGAACTTTTGAATCCTAGGTATCGATTAGAAAGATGATGTGGGACATACGTGTGAATGCACTACTCTTTGGATGAATAAGGTTCTGCGCATATGATTATTTTTATCACCACGATTTGGTCCATTATAATCGTAAAGATTTGGGGACTCATCACTGAAACTCTATTCGACTTTCACCACCATGTCATCTATTCACAACGTATAGATAAAGAGAGAACAATTTTGAAGAACTTTGCCTCATGATTCAAATGGACGTCTACTTACATCACGAAAACTCAGCTGTGGAAATCTTGCACGATTGGAAGCTTATGACAGGGACGCAATGGAACAATTGGCTATTATTGTTTCATGTTTTTGCACATCACGTATGCCAATTCCAACAGCAGTAGGATGTGTAAGGTTAACATAACTTTGCAATCAGTACTCATAGCTATACCCTGGCCATTAAGTTAACAGTGCTGAAAATTTAAAAAAAAACATCGTAATACGCCTGGGATTAATCCGTTATTGTCTTCACTTGTAGTGTGGCTATAATTAATGATGTCAATATGTACGACAAATAACATTGAAATCTAAGCGTATCCTTTCATACATAGCAGCAGTGGAGATATGGATGGACTAGTGAAGAAACACACAAGTATCACTCGAGATTAAAGCAATACATAACATTGCATTGGGATAAGGAGTGGTTAGAAAAAAAAACTTCAGTATTAGAGAGGACGAGCGCAATGTTATGAGGCCATGGATTCCTCATAGTCACAGGAGTTGGTGGATTTTCAATGTAATTCATAAATCTGAAATTGACTGTTATGAAAAAAAATGAAGATGTTCAGCTCTTAAGAATCTGTTATAGCTCAATGTACTGTCTGACATGTGACAAGACACCTATTTGGTTGAGGCTTAACTGCCCTCTGCCTTGAGAAACAAGCCATTTCGTGCACTGGACAGAAAGCAAACCAACCCTGAATTCTGCATTAATGCCCATATCCTGGTAATTTGTAAAGAAAAAGTAATATAAACGACATGGAAACCAATAATCAAAATACTGTTTAAGATCTGATTTGAAAACAAAAAAGTTTTCTGCAGTCTAAATTCACAAGGTAAAACAGCAGACTTCGAAAGAGATACTGTTAGCTGCCTGGCCCGCTGTTTTTTCTTGACCACATGCGTGCTGTTGCCGCCTAAGTTTCAATTGTAATGTTCAATGAGGGGCAACATTTCAATCGCAGGTTTCAATGGTATTGCACAACCGTTGTGAACCGCAGGTATTTCATTACATGGTGCAGGGTGTCTCACAAGCTGGTGGCGTCACGAATGCATGCCGCATCGTTCGCTTCATCTTTTTTTGACTGTCTAAATTTCTGGTATAACTTATTCTTCACACAATGTAACTGTAAAAAATGAAGTGCAAACATTTATCAGTCAGACCAAACAGTAATTATCAATCTCAACTCATTGATTACTCATCCATAGTACCATCAAACTTTTGTGCAACACATCTGCATTCGCACTGCAACCAGTCGGCGACAATTCATCTGTCACACACAATACAACCTGTAGCTTGTGTGCACAGCCGTTGCACGATTCATGCCACGGATATCAGTTTACATGCCTATCAACACATGCCTTTAAAACTGTCCTTCCTCATTTCATCTTCGAATTTTAAAAGCCACCATAACAAAAAAAAACTTTACATATTACCTCCCAATGCATCAGTCTATTGCAGTGGAAAAGTTGTTGCTGTCATTGGTTTTGTGTGCTCATGTACTGTTTCTGCAAGGGTCATAGTGGTAACATCTTCTCTATGCTTTCAAATTGGTAATGCCTTACTTGGTCTTTGTTATTGCAAAATCACAGTCATTGTGACGTCATGTCATATTTGTTGACCTGGCCAAACTGATACACTGCTCATCGTCGTTACCAATGAAGATTTTTTTTTTCTCATGAGCTACTGAAGTTTAAAAAACTACTTAACGTGTTCATCATATAAGAGAGTGTCTATGTTTGATTAGTTGTATTTGTTGGTACATACGTCTTCTTTACTTGAAAGTCGCAAGTATACCAAGTTTCCCTCGTTGAGTCATATGAAGCATTATTTCACCCCGTCTGCATTTTGTCTAAATGAATGTTTGTAAGTTTAATGTTGACTACGTGGAGATCAACATTCACTACGGGTCAATAACAATGAACAATTTCACTGAAAATTGTAAAATGGAGTGAACAGAACGAAGGAACAGAATGTTTGTTAATTATCGCGAGCAACTGAGATGCATTGATTGCTATCATTAGATGTTCATTCAGCGTGCCCAATTTTACGTACAATGAACAGCCAATTTGAGCTAGACAGAAGTCAACGTGACACTCGGATTTAAAAAAAAAAGCAAAATATGTGTTCAGCCTAAAAAGTCATACTGCAAATATCTGACCATTTTAACGTTACTGGGACATGCGTACTCATGCGCACATATTTTCAGGTTTCAATTCCATGACAAAAAATAAAATGCGACATTTTGTTTTCCTTCTCTCATGACGGTCGAGCAATTTCTAAACTATAAGATGTAGCCAAAACACTTCTCGGTCAACCAGATCTTCAATCCTGTTCCGTCTTTCAAGAATAAGTCATGTCACGGTGTATCTTAATGTAAACAAAAAAATCCGCATGGCAGTGTAACCCTTGACACAAACGGATGCAAACTTAGACCGTATTCAAGCATTGACCCTTCACAAGCCTCAATGGGAGAGAATTTTAAAAAGAAAGACCAGTAGCCACTTGCAGAAATTCCATAATATGTCGTGAGTAAATAGCCTGCCAAATAATTGAACTCCACATCTAATGGTTCTTCACTTGCTAACGGAAGCAGCCTGTCTGCAACAACCTTGTAAATCCACTTAAGACTCTTGTCTTGTCAAATATGATTACATTTAATTTGTCTAGTTTCCTGAAAATTTGCACTCCGTTCATTTAAATGTTTTGCATTTGATGATCACATTCTCACAACCATTAATTGAACAAATACTGCATGTCTCCAACTATGAAGTCTGTATCTTCCCGTTTATAAGGAGACCAAAACAGTATAGAACAACTTAAGTGTTGTCAAAGTAATGCTTATCATGTTTGAAGTTTTTTTTTTCTAATATTCAAATCACTTTTTAATAAAAACCACCCTGCCATTTCACTTTTTTGTTTGATTGCTACACCTGTATATTTATGCATTACATCGAACCAGTCATTTTCATCCAATACATCTCAGTCACTCGCCGTTTATAATAACGCTAAGCATTTTATTGTTTTTTTTTTTCTCTCTTCTTTCTTGGCCTACAGCACAGTTAAAATTATGGACAAACGTTATCCAAACCCTTAACCACAAGCCACAACTCCTTGAAGATTATTTTTATCATTCTCACAACTCATCTCCATGAATTCTTCTATCATGTGGAAATTTAGAAATATTACTATAATTCCCCATGTATGAATTCTTGACATAGATTGTACACATTTAGGATGTAGGCACGGCCTTTGTAGTAACGTAATAATTACAACCAATTAAGATAAAAATGATCTATTTTATCCTTTGCCACGATTTATATTCGTTAACATGTTCTCATTCTATGTCCACATATTCCCTCATATATTTTCTCTGATCAACGTGTCCATAAATGTTATGGACCACTTGTAGACCACTGAGCCCCAAACCTAGGATTACAGCTTAGGGACACCGATGAAATCCGTCTATTCTTTCCCTTTTTTTTTTGTTTAAATGTTTTTCGTCACTCAAACTGTTCACTGTTCACGTATGTTAATGCACATGTCTGGGGCAGGTGTTAATTGAACCCGTCTATCTTGGGCCAGGGGTAAGCCTATTAAAATGTATATACAATGTATGCACTTGCCAGTCGTTAGAGTCCTGGCTTTAAAACAAAAACTTTATAAATATCCTCATTTATCACATTACTCTGTGTCCATGTACTTTTCTGCACAGGCCTTGGGTAGACTTGTAGAACAGAGAGACCAAGGGATGCAGGTACATTATTCTTTAAAGTTTGCATCATATACAGACAGGTTTGTCAGCAAGGCGTTTGACATGCTTGAATCCATTGCTCAATTCTTTGACTACAGGATTTAGCAAGTCATCTTCATTTTGTACAAGGTATTTGTGAGACCTCGTTGGAATACTGTGCTTATTTTTTGTTTTTTCTTTTTTTTTTGTTTGGTCGCCCAGTAACAGGAATGGTATTAATAAGTTGGAATGGCTTCAGAAAATATTTACCAGGATATAACAGGTATGGAAGGTTTGAGTTATAAAGAAAGGCCGGACACGTTGGTATTTTTTTTTCCACCGGACCATACAAGGTTGAGAAGTGATGTTATAGAATTGAGAAAATAATGAGGTGTATTGATAGAGTTTGTGTTATTTTCCCCCTGGGATAATGGACTTCAAGACTTGGGGCACATTGTGAAGGTGGGAGGCGAAAGATTAACAAAAAATATATGAGGGGCGTTTTTTTTCTCTGTTTTGGCATAGAGGGTGATTTGCATATGTAATGAACTTGCTGAGGAAGTCGTGGATGTATGTAGAATTACAACATTTAAAATACATTTGGACAAGTAGATGAATAGGAAAGGTTTGGAGGGATATGGGCCAAGAGCAGGCAGATGGGACTAGTTTAGTTTGCGATATTGTGTGGCATGGATTTGTTGGACCGAAGGGCCTGTTCCCATGCAGTATGGCTGTACGATTATGTGATTTGCAAATTACTTCTTCCAAAAACTCAAGTGTGTTTATTAAGATTAATTGCCTTTCAAAAACTGCCACTTAATCAATCTCTGCATTGAACGTTCCTCATCAGAGCCAAAAGAAACGTTTTGGCTGCATCAGCCCTGTAGGTCCACTTAAGAGTTTTGAATCATCAAATATGGTACATTTAAATCTTCCAATCTCTGGAAAATATGCATAATTCCATTTCAACGTTTTTCATTGAATGATTACATTCTCAGAATCATTAACTTGAGCCGTTATTGCTTGTCTCCAGCTGTGTAGTTTATATCTTCCAGTAGAGAAGAAAAACAAATTGATACTGAACATTTTACTTCATTTTCAAAGTGTCCTGGCATCACATAATTTCACATACCTGCTGGCTTTATTTTGCTAAATTTTTCTTTACAGAAAACAAATATAGAACTAAATGCTCTGTACATTCATGACCGGATTTTATTGTTGCATTTAAAGAAAAAACAATTTGGAAATGAAAGTGGCAACATTTGTTATCCTCTGAACTAAAACGTTCTCTTTTCCTTTAGTCAGTCGGACTTTCAAATGTTTTCTCTTCTGCCTGTGTTCTTTCTGTTTTTTTTCTTTAATGTCATTTGTGTAGTGATGGATCCGGGCAGATATTCACACTCTCCAGGAAGGCATTTATTGGGAGTCAATTTGGAAAATTTACATACCTCCTAAAATTGAAGGTACCTAGCTAGTCCAACGCAGAGTGTTTTAAAAGAAACAGATCTGCTTTTCATCCCTTCTTTTGTTTGTAAGGCTGTGCCCAAAATTTCTGTCGTTAAACTGTTTTCAAAAGATCACGCCAGAAGGTATTTATTGTATGTTAATTGATCTATTGCAATGTATTTAGATATTTGTATCAAATGTCATGCGATTTTCATGTTTACATTTGATGATTGTGAAGGATTATACTTTTCAGAACACATAATGTATTGTGCCACCACCCCGAAATTAATAGATAGAGATTCAGCGCACTCTTCTTGATAAACAGGAAGACGTACGATGGGACAAATTATAAAAAAAAATTAAGTTACTTACCCTTCAAACTTGTTCGAGCATTAAATGAGAGCATAATTGCATTCCCATGTTCTGACCCACAAAATGTTCGCATGCATCAAGAGTTAATCAACTTCTGGCTGAAAAGAAAATCAAACTCTATTTCTACTACGTTTTTTTGATGAAGAGAGTAAGTAGAATACAGTTGTTCTGGCAATGAGTACCTCATCTACCATCTCCACAGAACACACAAATTCTGACAAATAAAGGGTACTTTTGGCAGATACACGTAAACCACACGAGCAGGAATCTCCAAATCAAGCTATTCGCATCCTGTACAGAATTTTTTCTCACTGTTCCAAAAATGTTAATGGGTCAAAATTCCAAAACGCAATTTCTGTTGGCATTGTGAGTCTGAAAAAGCAAAATGTACGACGATAATTGAAGAAGGTAAACCATCCAGATTTTCCCAAGACTTCAAGTGAAAACTCTTGGCCCAGGCAATCCCTTCCCCATACCATGAACAAGTTTAATCAAAATCAAAGTTAGTAAACAAACTGTAATCGCTTCAACAGCAGGAAAAGAAAATGTATCTACTGTCAAATGTTCAGTCGAAAGCATTATTCTACTATTGCATAAATTGATCGAAATTGCCACGCAGAACATATATCATTATAGTTTACTGAATTCCCTGCTTTGTAGTTAATTTCTATCCATGCAAAACATTTCTACCTAGACCTCGGGTTTGTAAAATTAAAACACAAATGCACAGGGAAAAGAAAAATATCATCTCTGTCGTACATGAACAAACCCGTGGTTTGATTTTTTTTTCCTCTAAGTTCATCATGTCCAGTCAACTAAAGATATGTTATGTTTCAAAAAAGTCACCTCCTACTTTTCCAAGCTCCAGCTGTACTTCACAAGAAAAGGTAATCATTTCAATCTCTACTTAATAAGAATTCCACAATAGGAATTATTTTCCTTCGATCTTAGTATGTTTCTTTCACTGATGTGCTTCCAACTCCAATACACATTTCCCAAAATAAGGTGTGTGAAGATTTCCTTTTATCTTCCCCTTCAGATATGGTCACAATGAAGTGCCACATCAATAAAGATTAGGTTCAATTGACTTTTATTCATTTCCCTGTAAGACATTATAGCAATCTGCCAACATTGATAGTTATGTTTTCTCAATGTACATTCATCTTTTAGGTTTAATGCACTGGCACGTCCTGATCCTCCTGCACTCTCAGGACATACCGTATTGAAAATATGTAGCATTATATGGAGAAAACAAACAAAAATAATTAAGTTCATAATTCCCCACATTGTACTTAAATCGTCTGTTATTGATGGGATTTAATTGACCGATCAATCTGCCTTTGACACTTCCTTATGACCTCCTCAAAACTTAGTTTTCTACTCGCTATCTGTAATATCAATATTCTGCTGTTAAACTAACTTCATATTTAGACAGTTTGTTCCGGTCTAATCATATCTACCTTAAAACGTGTAAAGCTGAACCAGTATAGCTTGTATATTAAAAACAACAAAAAAAAAGGAGAGTGTCAATTTTTTGCCTTCGGCAACTGCTCTTAATCATCAGTAGAGTATTGCAGTTATCTTGAGGAGCGCTCTCAAGCACCAATTGTATTGCAAGATTCTACATACTTTCATTCATTTTGGGATCAAAGCGAGTCAGTCAATTACTTGTGTCACGAAAACCTCAATTCAGAGATCAAAAAACGATCAGAATTCGAGATATGGCTTACTGCCCTTCAGATCTAAGTGGCACTTGATTATGTGTGGCAACAAGAAGCCCTTATAAAACAGGAGGTAAATGGGAATCAGGGAAGAACACGTTGCTGTCTTAAATCATTTTTAAATTAAGAAAGATGGTTCTTAGGTTCAGTCATTCGTCTCACTTCGATATAAGTTTGCAGGCGTTCCTTAAATGAGTGTCCTCTGACCAGGTATCTTCGAATGCTACAATAACAATTCTCCATTATAATTTCAGAGGAATTACGCTGATGATTCCACAATTGCCAGTGCCATTGGTGAATCACAAGATACTAAGTTCAAATCCAGGAAGGACAGGGCAATATCCATGATTTTTTTTAATTTCACATGTCGCAAAATAACGTTCAAGGCAGTGGCTGTCTAAAGAGAGAAAATCTATCCAATGTCTCTTGGCATTTCAATCAGTGAACTCTGAGTTCTAAACACCTGAGATGCTAAAGTTGACCACAAATGGTACTTTACTAGTTATCATAATGTTATGGTGACATCAGCTGGTTAGAGCCTTGTGATCCGACAGAAAGCATCTCATCTCCTGGCTCGCTGAAGCAGGACAGCTAACTATAGTGCCTTAGGATATGTTATGTTTCAATAATCTTAACTCTTACCCTTCTAAATCGTGGAGTATTCAAGCCGGCCAGATCCAAATTTTCTTCACAAGATGTCCCACTCATTTTAATCTCTCGTCACGTAAACATTTATTAAAGCTGAATTATCTTCCTTTGACTCGAACACAATCCCTTTCCTGACACTTTTCCACATCTATTACGAATGTCTCAGATTTATGTATTCAATGATTTCATTCTCCCATATCTATAACGCACAAGCCAGTATTGTCTGGTGTCCCCACTTTCCTGGATGAGTCTGCATTCGCAATTCCCAATGGTGATCACCACAACTGGGGAAGGCAACCCGCACAATTAGCCCCAATCCACCACGGCAGCAGAATTAGTAACAGCAAAAACCGTATAAAGAACTGATTGCAGAAATTCAACAAGTTTCTTTTGAAAGTAAGTTTCAAACCCACAAACACGACCGGCTGAAAGGACAAGGCCAGCTGATATACTGTAACATCAAAAGTTGCAAGCTCCCTTTCCAGCCAGTCAGCATTCTGCCTCACAACTACATTTGTGTATCTTCAACTCGGCCGAAATCATTAAACTGCCTCCCGAATGATGTTGTAAGTCTACCAATACAAAATTGGCAATAAAATTGATGGTCCCATGGTCTTTTTCAAGGGTGCTCACTGAACGACAATAAATTCTGGCACAGTCAGCAACGACAACATCCCATCCACGAAGAAAATAAGGATCCAATTCAGAACCAGAGTGCAATAAATTTAATGAAATAATATTCATAAACTGTAAGACGCTAAGTTTATTACAGTCTTTTTCTGGCACTTTTTGATTCGAAGAAATGTTCAGGTATATAGATGAGATCGATGCATTCGACATAATCTGTTTAGACGTACAAGGTTTTTGATTACGTCCCTTATGGTAGGCTGGTCCAAACATTCAAGTCAAATGGGATCCGTGTGAGTTGTTAAGTTTGATGTAAAATTGGTTTGGTCATAGAAGACAGAGGTCCGCTCTGAAGGGTTGCATTTCAGGCTGGAGACCAGTAACCAGTACTGTTCCGCAGTGGATAGTACTTGGACCTCTCTTGTTTCGAACTGACATGAACGATTTGGATGAAATAATGAGTGATCTGATTAATATGTTTGCCGAAGAAGTGAAAATGTTTTGGATAGTGAAGCAAGTTGTCAAAGGTTACAGCAGAATATGGGTCAGTCAGCAAGTTGAGTAGAGAGATGACTCATGGAATTTAATCTGGAAATATTAAATGATGCATTTGGGACATCATATCCAAGGGGAAATTTTACAGTAAATGACATGACACTTAGGAGCATTGACATAGAAAGAGATCTTGATTTGCAAGCCCATAGTTCCCTGAAATTTTCAACAGAAGTAGATGAAGTGGTAAAGAAAAGCATAAGGCGTCCTTGTCTTTATCACTCAGGCACTGAATATAAAAGTTGTCGTGTCATATCACAGCTGTAGAGATTCTTTTATAAGCCATATTTGAAGCATTGTGTGTTGTTCTGGTTGACGCAGTATATATAGAAAGGATGTAAAGGTGATTCAAAGGAAGGTGTACCAGCTGTTGCATAGATTATGTTATATTTCCTATAAGGAGATGTTGTTCAAACTTGGATTGTTCTCGCTAGAGCATCGGAGGCTGAGGGGGTAACAAGACTGAATTACATAAAATTATGAGAGTAATCGATATGGTGGTTAGTTGGAGTTTGATTTGTTTGTCAAATAATAGAAGAATAGGTCTAAAGTGAGAGGGTTGAAAGTTAAGAGAAATTTGAGAAACAACTTTCTTTTAAGCAGAGGTTGGTGTGTGCCTTCGGCATGCTTTAGAATAACTGGTAGAAACACAAACAGAGAAACTTTTCGAAGAATTTAGGCAGACAGTTGAACAGGCAGAAAATAAA
This sequence comes from Rhincodon typus, assembly GCF_021869965.1. NCBI lineage: Eukaryota > Metazoa > Chordata > Chondrichthyes > Orectolobiformes > Rhincodontidae > Rhincodon > Rhincodon typus. The sequence goes on along the minus strand of NC_063378.1, from coordinate 3,167,263 downwards.
TGGATAGGAATCACATGCAAGCTGATGTGATTAGTTTAAAGTAGCATCATGGACAGCACAGACATGTTGATCCGAAAGGTCTGTTCCTGCACTGTACTGTTCCATGTTTGAGGAGTTTGATATACAAAATTACGAGCTGGTTGCATTCAAAAAAGAGTTAAGTTGGGTCCAGAATTGGCTAAGTGTTATGAATCAGAGTGTGGTGATTGAAGGACGTGTTTAAGTCTCGTCCATGAGAAGAACCGATAAACAAAGGGACCTTGGTGTGCCTTCCCATTGGTTCTTTAAGAAAGCTGGAAAAGGTAGATAAGGTACTGAAGAAGGCATATGGGATAATCACCGTTATTAGCTGAAAAAAAAATGTTAAACACCAGGGATATTGTAATATACCTGTTTGTTAAAAACGAATGTCTTGTCCATAGCGTCAGCATTGCTTGCATTTATAGAATCCACTGAATAGGAGGAATGCGACCCCATCGGGAAAGGTGCAGAATAGTTTTCCCAAGATGTTGCAAGAGCGGCAGCGTCTTAGTTATGAAGAGACATTTAATAGACTAATGTTGTTTTCCTGGAAGCAGAGGAAGAGCGAATGGGCGAGGGAGGTGGAGATGTAAATAAGACTGAGATAATTGTGAAGGGAAAGACAGGGTCGTCAGGGCGGAACTTTTCGTGCTAGTTGAGGGACAAATTCAAGGTCGGACGGTTTTACAAAAACCTTCAGGTGGATTAGACGGGTTTTGAAACAAGTTTTCTTTTCTTTCGTTCAGAAATTAATTTGAATCTAGAACTGACTGCTTCTAAAAGTGGTAGAGATAGAAATGGACAGAATATTTAAGAAGTATGTGGGAGAATACCTTAAGATGTAAAGGCAGACAAAGCCACAGGACAGATGCTGGAAAATGTAATTACAAGAGTTATATAGTTATTGTTGACTTGTGCTGGCTCGATAAGCTGTACATAACTTATGTATGCTACAGACAGTAGGACTCTTTGACTCATCCTATCCACAACATTTATCCTTATATTGCAACTTAATTCCTCCTTGCTAGCTAAGTTTCTATCCATGCCTCAGGATTAGCATCTGGACGATTTATTTTTTTTTTTATTTTTCACAATAGCCTTTGATATGGAGTATTGCTACTTTGCTCCTGAAAATCTAAGCATAGTGTATCCGTTATTTCTACAATATAGGCGGTATTACGTTCTCAAATATCTCCAGTAGATCGATTAAGCACGATTTTCCTTTCATATAAACATGTTTATTTCACTCAATCAAATTAATATTGTTTAAGTGTCTTGTTAAATCATTGTTACTGAAAGCTTCTTTCATTTTCATTTTGCCCTATATTGACACATTTTATGCTAGTTAGCCTGTACGCATGTTACCTTTTTGCGTTTTTTATTTGCTTTATGTCAGCCTCCATTTTCAATGAAGATGAAAAGGGTACCAGTTTTTCACTGCATTGGAGTCTAAGATTTGACCTCTTAAATTAAATCCAACGCATCATGCATCTGACTGGTCACATTTGATAAGTAACTTGAATGGACACCAACAGTCTACACAGTACCCTATGCCTGCAGATTGAGACTTATTCCATTCTTGCAACTTCCTAAACCAAAAATTAAAAGAAAACACACACACAGAAAGTACTGGACTTACGGAACAGGTTCAGCACCATTTTAAGGAAGATGAAAAACAGTCTTTGAGATGACGTCACGAATCCAGTGAATGGTCGTCAGAAATTCTAATGAAGTGTTATTGGACTCAAAATGTTACATTTGTTTTCTATCAAGAAATGCTGTCAGACCTGCTTCTTTTTCAATTCCAAAAGCATTCGCATATTGTTTTGTTTTTCTTCATTTTTCTTACTTTAACGTTGCCTTTTCTGTTCTTGCTTGATAATTATAGTTTGCAATATTTAGGTTTGTAATGTGTTGAAGACGAGCACGAAGTGTCAATTCAACACACCTGGCAAAGTTTTATTTTCGTTCATTTACCACACCTCTCCCCTTTTAATTACATGAATGCACACCTACAAATTTTGTTAGTTCCTTTAGGTATGTACAGAAGGCCTTAATGTCGATTATATTTTTGCAGCTATCTTTATTATGTGCTCGAAAGTGTCAAGCTGTACTTTAAAAAATCTTACATTGTTTCATTTTTTTCTAATGCTTTGATTAGGCATCCACATTGAACAATTGCATATTGTTTGCTACGTGTTTTTCTCTTTAAAAAAAAACACGGGATCTTCGCCTTGACATTTGTTTTTAAATGCAATATATCTATGATGTGCGTTCTTACTTTTTCTCCTTTAGTAGATCCAAACACAATTCGATTCATTTATCTGTTGATCCAATTTCCTGGTGCGCATTAACTTGTTCTGTATTCCTGCTCTCATAATTGTCCTTACTTAAATTGAAAACTTGCTGAAAACGAAAACTCTTCCTCAAACAAGGTGAATTTCTATCATGGTGTAGAGCTGGATGAGCACAGCAGGCCAAGCAGCATCATAGGAGCAGGAAGGCTGACGTTTCGGTGAAGGGTCTAGGCCTGAAACGTCAGCCTTCCTGCTCCTATGATGCTGCTTGGTCTGCTGTGTTCATCCAGCACTACACCTTGTTATCTCAGATTTTCCAGCATCTGCAGTTCGTACTATCTCTGAATTTCAATCATGTTATGTTCGCTATAACCTATGGCCGCCATGATCTATAGATGCTTTCTCTTTTCTTTGAAGGAGATAGTGTTTGCCATATTTTAGTTTGTTCTTTGGTTGCAGATAGCTTTGCAAACTTTTGATCCCGCCCACCCTTACGAAATTGCTTTCAAGATAGCAATTAGAATCAAATCCATCGCGCCAATTGCTGCATATTCATTACAAGTTGCGATTTTGTTTCGTTTTAATCTTAATCACAAGCTTTTGTTCTCTCTCAGTAGACATGTGCAGCACGTCCAAAAGTTTCCTCTTCCATTTTTATTTCGTGTCACTACTAAACTTTTCTTTTCTGAAACACAACTTTACACCTATTATGTTACCATCAATATCAATTACAATATGTACACAGTATTATTGTTTTGCTTCCATTACTCCCTAATTAAGAAGGTAAAATAAAACACAAATTTTGAAAGCGAATTGTCCCACCCGACAGTTAATGTTCTGCAATTCCTGTCAAATTTGTTTTATCTTGGTGTTTGATTAATCAGTTTTGTCTATGTTACTGAAGGCTCCGGAAGTTCAGGTATAGATTAATTCATTCACTATAAATTAGACATTTTTCTTACTATTTATTCATGCTACTGGTTTATCCTTAGGTTTTGTAAAACTAATTCTTCCTGGTTTGCCTTTTTCTAATTTTCAATAATGTTGACTTTGTCTCATGCATTGTCACTACACGATCGTTTAATACAATGTTTGGAATTTTATTCCTTGCACCAGTTTCAAAGCCATGAACATCATTCTGCTGATACGAGTCATCAGAATAATCTCAAATTCACCTTCGACACCAAGCCTGTTTCAATGGGAATATCTTTCAAATTCCACAATTCAGAATTTTTACTGAATTTCAATTTTACTGAACATGTTAGCATTGTCATGGAATATGGCCACTGGATTCTTGTTCGTTGTTTGCAGTTCGCTTGTGTACCTGAGAAAACGTCTGCTTAAGACAAAGCAAGAAACAGAACGAACTGTACTCGTGCTGTCATCTGCAAATAACTTTGTTTAATTTACTGCCCAGTCAACGATAATGCCTTCCCCTTTTATTTCCAACTGGAATGATGTCATGATCCGACATTAACGTGCAGTTTCAAACTTTCAGACTGAACATAATGTTACTATTAGACAGCAGTAAATACTGTAACGAACAGACGCACATTTTATTTATTCAATCGCCGACACATCCTCCTGTCATAAAACTGAATAAAGCAAATTACTTTCTGTAAGTTGTGCAATCTGATCCAATATAGTGTATAGGTAATCTTCCCTCTTTCTGTTCGTAGCTCAGTGACTTTTTTAAAAAGCTTTTCCTTATCATCAAGGCCACAATTTATACGTTCTTGCGACTTCAGACGCGTTTGGGCATGTTTGCCCTTGGTAATTCTAGAGTATCAAAAATCGCACATCCTGCAATAAGATCAAGCCCTCCTACCTAGCTACCTTTGTTACATATTAACTAATGTATTTACATTACATACTTATTCCATAAATAGTGACGTTGGACATATCAATACATTCTATTACTGACAGAGACCTAAATATACACGTAAAACAACTCCAGGTCCACCAGTATTTTGTATTTGTTTTGAAATAAAAATGCTCAGAATGCTGAACCACCGAGCCAGTCTGGAATGACCTCATATGGTTACACAATCTTCATTGTCTTCAATTCAAAACATGTTTGCACCACCCACATCTGAAAACAATAAAACTCACTCTTCATATTTGATAGCCTTTTGAAAGGTGTACTTTTCCAATGTTCCCAATATTATGCTTACACGCTGTACGCTGATAGTGCTACTTGCCTCGGCATTATGCCCTCAGAATGAGTTTATATTGAAGTAAAAACGTACTTATTGAAATGGTAGTAAGCAATCTTACAAACGTTGCATAACATCTTCATTTCAGTTAGAAGTCAGGCACAGGCACTGACAACTGTGGATGTTTGTTTTTAGAAGCTGGTGTATTATAAGTCTTGAAGTTGTAAATTAGGGATGTATATCATCCCAATCGATATTTTGCAAATCTCAACGTCAGCATGAATAATCAACTTCAACCCCATTTGGCAGTTAAGAGTAACTGATGATGTATTTGTTAACTCAAAAGCTGGATATCTCTGTATCTTTATTTCAAGCTCGCTCCTCAGATGGCAACGCTAGAGATTAAATATTTACGTTCTGGATTTGTAATAGCTGACGTACTAGTATCACTTCTCTTGATGGCAAATATAGTTGTTATTTTGGTTGCCTTTCTCTTACGAGGAGATGTTTGTCCGGTTCATTTTACTACATTTCCTGTTCTAGTCATCCACTGGAGTACAGAGGCCTGTCATTAATGGGACTATTATATCAGAGATACCTCTGTGCTGTCAAAATTTACCTCCGTCTCAGCACTGCTTTTCAAGATTGTCCAGAAATTTTATACGCAATAGTGATGTTAACTAGGGAAGAAAAAAAAGAACAATTTACAGACCCCTTAGCGTCGCCAGTACTTTGTTTACTTTTGTACCACCTTGAAAATTAGCTCTTTCCTTAGAGTGCCTTATAGTGCCTTACCATTACTTTCATGAAACCTTGAAAGGCTAGTGGCTACATTATTGTAAAACAACTTTACGTGCAAACAGATTGTTCCCACAACATTATTTCACCTTCGAAGCTGCTCGGACAGAGCGATGTTGAACTTCAGTTGCACCATTGAATTCTTTCTCTGAAGGTATATTATCATGCATCTCATTCTGAGTGTACCATCAATGGTTACACTCGCAATTGTGACAAACTTCAATCAGTATTTCTCAATAGCTCCCTGAAATGTATTATTCTAATTATTTGAATGGGATAAATAAATATACAATAGCCAGATTTGTGGATGATACAAAGGAAAGGTGGAAAGGTAGATGGTCAGGATTAAGCAAAAACTCTGTGATATGATATAGGCGGATTATGCACGCAGACAGAAAATAAAACAGGAGCAGCATACGGTTAAAACGGCGAGCTATTTATGAAGCCACAGAGAAAATGAATTAGAGCCGTCATATATGGCTAAAACAGAAGCTGATTTCAAAGTCAGCGTGGAGTAGGGAATACAAGTGGAATGTCGACGTTCATTCCAAAATGAATCACTTTTAAATCTAGCAAAGTGTTGCTTGCCCTATACAATGCACTAGTCAGACCACTCGGGGATTACAATGGGCAGTTTTAAGCACAATATTTAACGAAGTATTGTTGGCTTTGGAGACAGTAAACAAAGGGTTCAATAGCCTGATCCAAGGCATGAATCGACGGTTTTGTAAGCAGAGATGAAATAGATTAAGTCCATACTCGTTGGAATTTACAATCATCAGAAATGACTTTTTTGATACATGCAAGATGCTTCGTGGAATATTTGAGGCTGGGGAGTGTGACGATACTATAGCTTAAAGAGGTGCATTTTGTCCTTTTCTTACGAAGAGAGGTTGAGACAGACGTGACAAGCAATATCTCAAATGCAATAAAGTAAGTAGCTTGTGAGTCATTGGAATTTTTTTTGACAGTTGGAACAGTAGAAGCAGTCTCAGTGGGTGCTCCCAGTCGGGATTTTATGGTTGACGTTCAGTAGTAGTTGCTGGGATCTTGAAGATCGATGCAGAAGCTCATTTTCCCTCTCTCTGTTACAACTAAAAGCTAAGGCTTTGTATCTGCTACTGTAATTGCATGTGAGACAATCTATCATCCTGAATTTGCCTTTGCCAAGGGTGTGCTTACAGGATGTTATTGCTTTGGAACAGTTAAATAGTAGTTTATTATTTTGTTGAGCATTTTGATAGCGTAACATGTAAGCCATTTTCTTCCTTTTTTGGTGTTATCCTGACTGTATTTTAACTACAATGTATGAATAAAGTGTTACGTGCTTCAAGTCTGATAGTTTGACAAATCGAACTGCACTCAAAACGCAACGCCTGACACTTGTCTTTAAAATAAGACGATAACAAGTTTGGCTTCAGGCTATCTCCTTGACATATTTTGAGGTATTTTGGTCTGGTCCATTGCAGGGGAACATAGGACCACAGGCGTTAAACCCAATAATATTGTATCGTCTTTTTTTGACAGATTTCGGAACGAAATTCTTGCCTTGTCAGATCGTGAATCTGTAAATTGTTAGCGTGGGGCACGCAGAGGTTTCAATGCTTTGCATACATGTTTGAGTTAAGTCAAATTCAGTCTTCAACAGAATCAAAGGTTATAAAGAAAATGCAAGAAAATCGATTTAACGATAAACAGATCAGTCAGTTTCACATTGAGTGGTGAGGAATACTTTAGGGCTTAATTTTACTTCTGTTCTCAAGTCTGAGGGACTTATAAAGGAATAATGACGATTCAAGTAAGTATGTGATGTGTGACAACATCGCTTACTGTCATTATCTTCTACTGAAAGCTTTTATCTCAATCATTTTTTAAAATTAATAATGTGTACTATTTTCACAGTTAATTCTCCAGTGGTTTACATACAAAGATACATTTTTGATCTATGATCATGATTTTTAATGTAAATGAATGAGAAAATAAAGTAAATCAAAACCGCTTCAAACATTAGTGAACAGAAATAAACATTAAAATAAATGTATAGGAGAAATTGCAACACACGGTAAAAGCAACAATGCCGAAGGAAAATGGATTGGAATGGAAAGGGATATGAATCGAAAATTCGTGGTCATTGGATTTAATAAGAACTTTGAAAATGGCTTGTTTTTTTTTTGGTAAGTTGATTGACAGGCAATGTTTGTTAATGTCAAAACAGTGAAAACCACTGCATTATTTTCGAAAATATGAAATGGAATATTCGTTTTCCAACTTCCATCATACAGAATACATATAATTAACACAGTTTGCAATGTAATCTGCTGTCACATTACAGCTGTCTATCATGATATGATTGCTTATATTTGCAAGATGCCTTTGATTTGTAGTTCTGCTGCAGAGGGAAAATGGCTCAGACTTGGTTGTCAGCAGACACATCGACCAAGTTTCATTAATGCCATATTAAATCGCACATTCTACACATTTGAAAGGAATTGGTCAAAGGGGGAAAAAAAAGTACTATATTAAAGGTCCAAACATCTGGACCTATCAATAATTGGTTGGGGCTGATTTAGAAACGTTGAAAATCACTTTGATGTAGAAAATATAAAGCAATAACGAAATAATAGAGGAGATTGATACTGTAAAGACACAGTCAGCTCTATATAGCATGTCTGTGATCATGACGATTAGAAGGTGAACGACCACTCCTCATTTAGCTGGTAAATCAAATCTCACAATGCAAGCATGGATCTGATTCACGATGCAGTCAAATTAACAATGTAATCGAGTTCTGTGATTCATTGCTTTGTTATATAGAGGCGAGTAATTTGACATACAATTTCGTTAGGTGACAGGGAAGATGATTATCGTTAAAGTCATATCACTTCGTTCAATATTAGTTAACCAGCTGATTGTTCAGTATACTGCATTTATGCCCCAATCAATCTGTTTGAAGTCATACATTGGCGATCTGCACGCAGGAATCATTTTCCTGAGCAAGTTGTTGACTTTTTAATTTAGGACTCAGCATATGATGAACTATTTGCCTTCTCTTCTACAGAAACTTGGTTGATGAGACAGTTAGAAATAACGACGTGATTAGTGTTAGAATACAGAGGAAGAGCGTTGTATGTTTCCTGTTAAGACTTATAGTTCTCAGGGCTTGTTGGGATGGAATAGCCAAATAATTCACTCGATACCCATGAGTTCACTTAAATCATCAATAAGCTTATTGAAATTACCGCAGTGAGAAAAAAAAAAACCCTCTGAACATCCTCAAAGGTCTTGCTTGAACCAAGGAAAACATAACTTTTAAAAGGATCTTTCATCCCGGCTTTAACAACTATAAACCAATCATGTTAATTACATGCACTTCCAGTTAAATAGATCAAATGACTGCACGGCTAAATCTGGAGAGACTTGTGGTCAAACATTCGTTATCCATGGTCTCAGGAAGATCACCAGATTCTCTTATTTATCTTCTTGGCGCTTTACATAATGGGCGCTGCATGCAAGTGCATCCCTTCCCAAACATTTGTCAGCTGTACTGTGTTAAATGACAATTAATTAGATATTTGCCTATTACTTAAGGGCCTTTTAAATTTCTTATTAAACTTATTACACGAAATACAAAAGAATATTGATTTGTCCTAATTGTTAAAATATCTATTTCGACAAGGGTGTGTGGTTACACGTAACGTTAGCATTCCTGAGATGTTGAGTTGTTATCACTGTTTTTACTAGACAACCCAATTAACCTTGGGTGTCTTATCATATGTTCATTCAATCCACATTTCGATGCCGATCCGTTTCTGTGCCTGTAATCTAATTTTCCCTGTCATGATATGGTGGCTGCTTTTTACTGTCTGAGATTGGTTTTCTCTGATTATTTTATTTGAAACTTTTTCTCTAATGTTTTAGTTATTTTTTGCATATACGTAAATTTACTACTACTTCAGGTATTTTTGAATCATCTTAACTAAAACCTACTTTTAGCATTTTAGAGATTGATCAAAATGATTAAATACAGATTCACTAATTAAATGTGATGTGAAATATTCTTATCTGTGTCTTATGTGTAAAAAGCTCCTGCTGCAAATTTTATGCCAATTCTGTTACCTTGAGTCTACCGGGCTATTTTTATTCTAACTTGTGCAGGCAACATTAAGCAAATATTGTCTAAGCTCTCTAAAGCTGCATGGGTAATAAGTGCTGCCTAGCTAGAAAAGCCCTCCTCCCATTAACAAATAAAGGACCATGGAACTGCTATAGCACTCTAATCGCCTGAACATTCATGAAGGGCAATTATGGATTATTTGCTACTTGAAATGGCGGAATATGCCAAGACATCCCGTCAGCCTGCCGTTCGAAACAATAGTTTCTTTATAATCACTGTACCTTATCACAAGATTGTCAATTCATGATTGTACTGACGATAGTGTGGAAAATGATAGGTAATACATACCAGCATGTTTTGAATCAGCTGATACAAATGTATTATTTTTAAGGAGCAGTTATCGTAACTAAGAACTAATAATACCTTTTATTACGTACAATATAGCAACGTTTAGAATTATATTTCGTTCATGGATAATTATGCATTATATTAAAATGAGAGGTGTAGTACGTTTCCTGTTGGCTATATGGCCTGCTATCTCGTCGGAACATTTCTGAAAAAAAAGGAGCTGCTATATTCTTACAACCAAAGGGAAGGACGATGTTGGTAAGCTGAATCCTAAAGAAGATCTGAAGCAGATATATAATGTGTGTTAACGTCTTATGATCAGCATTGGGCTAAGATTAATTGAAACACTAGTAATAAATGGTTGTTACTTTTTTTCAGTTAGAATATGTATACTAACTCAGAAAAAAAAACAAACATGTCAAGAGCCAGAAGAGATAAATTCCTTATATGTCTAGTGAACAACAATAATTTGGTTCAGGCAGACTTGAGGTTCTTAAACAGTTGAGAAGTTTATTTCACATCATGGAAAAATTGCACCAGGAAATCCTATTTTGCGTGAATGAGTCAAGCCACACTCAACAACATAAATTCACAATGAAACCCACAAGAACGACATTTACCCTCTAATCAGGTCAGCCAAAAGAAATCAAGTAAAGAGAAGGGAAAAAAAAACTTTCAGAGATGTAGAAATGCACACACCGATGTCTTCAATGCCAGAGTACTGTACAGATTCATTAAATGCGTTGTAAAAATGGAATAATTTTGAGTGTCATGCTATGTCATTACAGACAATATGCTTGAAATTATTCGCAAAGTTTTGCGCCTTTTTATCAAACATTATCGTTATATATCAATTGAGTCTGATATAACACAGGATAGAGTGGAGTAACTTAAGGAGTAATTAAGAAAGCTGAAACTCTAAAGATAAACTCCCAGACTTTCACATTGTGTATTGTTGACGACATATTTGTATTGAATAGCCCAATCTTTATATTAATTACATCTATATTTCCCTAAACAAGGTATTTCAGAAAAATAAACACCAATGAAAAGTATAAACTTTTTAAAATTAATTTTTGTTTATTAATTTTTTGGTGATCAAGAAAAGGAACACGTTAAAGCAATATACACATGTACTAACGTTACCATTATCATAATTGTTGTTCATGCTGTTAATACTCATTTTTAGGACTGTATCCGAGAAGTGAGAGCAGTGGAAAGTAGGCGTACATCTTCAGCATTTGTAACATAATGACTTCAACAATTCTATAACAGATTGAGCGATGCTTAGTATCGACAAATATTGGATAGGGCTTGGCTTTGAAACATACCAGATGATCGAAGCTTCCAACAGAAAATATTCAAAAAGTCAATATTATTCATCGTATCAAGCAACAGAAAAGGCAACTATTTTAAACTTGATGCCAGATCTGAGGTAAAGACAAATTGGAACCAAGAAGCTGATTTTTCTCCATGGTGGTGCAGACTGAATCTCTCCATTGTTGAGAAAGCTTAGAATGAAGTGATTATCGTGTCAGCAATGTTTAGAAGGAAGTAATATGTTAATATGCCATATTCTTCATGAAAGCGTCTAGTCTCTCGAATGAACAGAATAATTCGTTCGAAATGATGCACTTCATTCATGTGTGCATTTTTCATTTGAATGAATGAGCTCATCCATTTAAAGTATAGCAGAACTAGAATTTTTCAAGTAAACGTACCAGTCTGTGGAAAAAGAAATCCATGGCTTGCAATACTAGTCACGTTTTCTCTCTTTTTTTTGTCTTGAACATCCATCTCATTTCAAAGGTCTATAAAATCAAATTACAGAATGTCTGCATGAATCACATCATTCATCAGAGCAAATCACAGTGGTGACTGCATTTTTGACTGCAGTTATGTTAAATAGTTTATCATGCTTTTAGCATTAATTATACATAAAAATTAGGCAAACAGTTACGAGCAAAGAAAATGCATTGAGAGACAACCTAAGAGAATGTGTTTATTGTAGGATGATCAGAGTCCGAAGAATGAAAAAATGAAAATAAACATATGTAGACTAAAGTGGTAAATAAATACCTAAAATAGTTGGTAATAGAGTTTTGTTTTAGATTCGTATCAATATTATTTGAAAAGTATGTGTTTCCTAAGTTTTTTTTTTCAAATGATATGAACATACATTTGAAATTTCAGAACTAGACGAGCTAAAGACAACTCTGAAATATACTGGCATGTAGAATCTGTAGGCAATCCACATCAAATGAAACAATGTCAACATGAATATTATTTCAAAGTGTGTGGCTTTTAAAAGGTAGATCCTTAGGAATACTATCAAGCAATAATTTACTTCAAACATATTTCAGTTCAAAATTTGGGATTTCCTTCGTGAATCATTTATTGTGAGAAAAAATTGAGTGTCGGAAATATTGGCTTGTGTGAAGTTTTCATTTTGCTGTTGGACAATCGCACTGACGATGCCAGATATTAACCCACAGGTATAGTTATTGCTCAACAAATTAGTTACAACCAATTCTGTTGGACATCAAGTAGTCTGCTCTTTTACTTTTTTTTCTGCTCATTCATTTTATTGAGATTAATATCATGATTTTGAAATGTTCCTGTTAATGTGTAATTCGTTTTTTTCAACACTTCAGAGGAAAAGTTGAGGCAATGTGAAAAAGGTAAAAACAAAACACATTACATATTTTGGGCATTTTTTTTTACAGTGTCACTTCACTTCAGAGACCAGTTGGGCTATCTAAAAATTATGTGTCATATTGGTGGTGATCCAGGGTTTCTCATATTATCATTTGATGCCATTTTACACCAATACATCTGAACTCCTGAATGGGTGTTATTTATTTGGAAATAGGAAGGATCGAATAAGAACCACACCCTGTCTTTCCTGGTGAATACTTCAAAAGATCAACATGATGCTTTGTTTATTTTCAACGTGCACATTTGGTTTTATCACCATGTTCAGGTATGTTTATGTCAATTACAGTTTACAGTTTTCTGAAAATAATATATTATGGTAACAGAAAAAAGGACATGTAGTAACAATATATTAGTTTTATGTTTATTTTGATGAAGTCCTCTTGGCCAAATGTATTGCATGCCCTTCTCACAAACAACCAACCTCCTAAATTCAAGTTGACTGATATTTCAATTTTAAAGATGCTTCTCTACAGAAGCTTGTCCATATTTATCAATCTATTAATAATCATACTCATATTTTGATTTTCAGAAGGACTTCTCTCAAATTTTGATGCAGGTACATCATCCAGCGCAACTTCATTCAATGGTCAAACAAAGCATGCATTGTTCATGTTATAGAGACATGATGTCAAGATTATTCAGAATAGTTTCTGTAGCACGATTTTTTTTTGAATAAAATGATGAATCATATGACAGAACAAACCTAATCCTCGCATTGAATAGCACATTGCATCAAACTAAGTGAGGTATTACATTCACGTCAAAATATATGTCTTGCTTCCAGTCTGGATATCTTGATGATCATTGTTATCCATAATCCCATGTTAGCATTGATTTTTTTAACTTGCACCCATCTTCACATGTATTCTGCAGAAGTGATTTGAACGGACGTTCACTCCTTTATGCATTTGGACAGAACGCCTTCACCTGTAATCACTTGATTAGAAGAATAATTGACTTCAATGAATTTAGTCAACAAAACATTTTAATTGTTTTTAATACCAGGATCACAACACACTTTAGTGAATACTATGCGTTCAGTGGAGTACATATAAAGTATATGCCATTAGCTTATCCTTAATTATTCGACATAGCATTCATTTAATGCGCTGATTGCAATCGACTACAATATTCAAAATGATAGCATTTTCAGGCCATGATCTATTTGTATCTAGGCACGCACCATTTCTTTTCAACAGAAGATTTTTTTTTTAAGAGAAAAGAAATGAATCACGTGGAAACATAGCAATTAGGAGTAGATGAAGAACATTTGAATCACAGGGGTTCTCTAGCGTTGAATAAGATAATAGCCTGAATTCAATTATCTGTCAATTCGTTATCAATTATTTAAGTTATTCGTTGTTTCTTTTGCCAAAACGACATGTGTTGAGCTCTATGTAATTTTTACAGTCAACAACTGCCAATCGCTGAGGCATACACCTCTGAAAGAAACAAAAGAAACTCTTCATTTCTGCTCTAAAAGCTTGGCACTTCATTTCAAAATAAGTCCCCGAATTCTAATTTCAGAATAAGATGAAATTGTCTTAAGGGTTTTTAAATTTCCTATCATCTGAAAAGTACAGAATAAAGATTTTCTTTTAGTTTGTTCTCGAAGGCCGGTGGCAACTTGTTGGAAAAAAAAAATATTCAGGAGAAGACTTTACATCAACATGTCAATGGTCTTCCATGGGGCGACACTAGATTTGACTTGTTGTGGAAAATGATGCTTGCAGGAATTTGAGACGGCATTTGAAAAGCATTTTATTAGTATTGAGCAGAACAGAAGACGTTTTAATTTTGTTTTAGCGGGGAAAATTGTTGGCGGCATAAAAGAGTTTTGGGGAAAGACGGATTTTACTGAAATCGGGAAGCATCTGGCCAAAGTAAGCTCGGAACAGTTACTTTGGGCTTAATTCTCAGCATTGTACTAGATGGGACGGGGGAGGGCTTTCAAACTGGAATTAGGGACAGTACAGGCTCAAAATATTCTATTTTGGTTGAAACGTAGCCTAGAAAAAACTGAATGTTGAGGAATATGTGGAATAGTGCACAATAGAAAAGGGATGTGCATAATGGTTTTAGCAGGAGAAAATCAGTGAAGACAATATGCGGGGGATGTGCAAGCTGTCTAGATTTTTAAGGAAGTGATTGAGAAACCAAATAAGGGATATAAAAGAAACAAAAACAGAAGTCTCTGGGAATGATCAGCAGGTCTGTCAGCATTTGTGAAGAGAAAATCAGAATTAATGTTTCGGGTCCAGTTCTGAGGAAGGGTCAGCGGATCCGAAAAGTTAACTCCAATTTTCTCTTCAAAGATACTGCCAGACATGCTGAGCTTTTCCAGCAACGTATGTTTTTGTTCATGATTTACAGCATCCGCAGGTCTTTTGCTTTTTTTTATATAAAAGAAACACACTGGCAGGCAACATTAAGAGAACCAGAATGTATTCTTCAATAACCTCAAGGGGTCAAGACGAACCAGTGAAATAGTCGAGTCCAAAACGTACCAAGAAGGCAAAAGCATGTGCGGAGAGAGAGGACATTGGGAGGGCATAAATGAGTGTTTTCAACCTGCCTTCACGTTGGAGAACGAGGAACAAGGTTCAAATTTTGGGAAGATGAACTGAGATGTTCTTGAACAGGTCAACGTCGGAAAAGGGGAAGATCCTTTTCAGTCTTAATACTGGAGCAGTAATGGGAGCTGAAGATGCAAATTACCGATGCTCTGACTCTTTTTTTTTTTCCGAACTCCATACTGGCCTCAGCAGGGTTGCCAGAGTACTGGAAGCAGAAAATCTGACTTCACTTTTCAGCAAAGATAGCAAAGATAAACTATAGAATTACCCAAAGTGAGGCTGGAGACGGGATCCCACAGCTGGATAATGCACGCCGATCTGGTCACTGCACAAGAAGAAGGAAATTATTGCATTGGTGAGTTGAGGGATGGTGGTGGAATAACAGAATAGATTCACAAACGTTGCCTTTGGTGCAAAATGGACTCGATAAGCTCTTTTTGTACCCTTTCTCTCCGTACCAAAGAACTTTGGTGGGTGACATGACAGAGTTGTGTAAGAATATAAGGTCAGGAATAGGGTGGATAGAGAGCAGCTATTAACCTTAATTGAAGGGTTAATAGCAAGCCAGGTAATTTTAGGTTGAATATCAGGAGGTATAAACAGGAGCTAAATGAAAAAAAAGAATCCAGAGGATATTAATGACCGAAATGTATGTCTAGGAGGTAATTAGAGGTGGATAACATAACCATTTTAAAATATATAAGTAAAAACCGAAAGAACGGCAGATGTTGTAAATCAGAAATTAACACCCAAATTACAAGAAAAGCTCAGCATGTCCAGCAGCACCTGTGAAGAGAAATTAGAGTTAAAATTTCAGTGCGAGTCTTTTCTGTTCTCTGTTCTCTGTTCTGCGAAAAAGTGACTGGATCCGAAACGTTAACTCTGATTTATCCCCACAGATGGTGCCAGATTTGCTGAGTTTCTGTAGTAAATTCTGTTTTAGTTTCTTTTTTTTTAATTTACATGAATGAGCACTTTACATATCATAATACTGAACGCTATAGTTCTCGTGTTCGATAGTAGGACTAGAATTGAATTAGCACAGTTTTTTGCACTACAACTTTGCTGCATTTTAGGACTTCCTCTTTATTGTATGATTCTATGCTAGATGACACATGAGTGACGCTCTTCAAAGACAAGTATAATTAAGGAGAAGGAAACCACCATTGTTATCATTATTCACAAATACAGGCGATATACCAATAGTCATTATCGTTACCAAATGGTGTTTGGTGATTTTTCTTCTGATTTCAACATATAGGCAAGCACCACAACCTGTTTTATGTGAAGGTTTTCTACAAAGCGAATGACATCAATTTCATGCGCCAATGAATATTGTCTCCTACATTTTCCCGCAAAAAAAAAATATTTATTTCTGGAAATAAGTAGAACCATCTCGGGTGACATTTAACAAAGACCACACCTAATTGCATAAATGAATGGATTCTGCAAGTCTTTACATCGACACTTTAAACACGGAAAATCAAAAAAATGCATATTCATCGTGTTATGAACATAATAAAATGCTGAAATGGATCTACAAACAATTCAGGTATATTACTCAGACACAGTATTCGTCCACTATCGTTAAAGAGAGATGGGCATTAAAATTCATTTAAGCATGGATAGCATGCAATAATCAGAATTCACTACATTTGATGTTATTGACGGTTTATGGCGAAGAATGTCCGACATGATCTGTTTGAATATAGGGGTAAAATACACAGCACACTGCCTGTTTGGAAGAATGTTGTGTTGTGTTTCATAACGATCGAAAGCATGACTGTACGTGAATCTGCTTCATCTTTGAAGGACTTGACAAACTTCTTCAAGATGCCGGTATGTAAGTGCAAAAAGCGCTTTCAAAATCACCTCCAACGTATTTGAGACCAAGGGTAGAGACACAACTTGAATCAAATAACTGATTCCAAAATATATCAAATATCATTGATTTTAAACATGATTTATCTCATGAACTGCATTTGGTGAAAGGTAGACACTTAAGAGGGGTGACAAAAAATAACTAAGGATAGTAGTTTAGGCGAGTGAAATACACAGAATGCACGTTCAAGGTCTTACAGATCGCATGTAATTCACGGATAATTGGTGAATAAGAAAGAAACAAAGCAAGACGTTGTCATATCTGCCTTAGTGCAGCTATTTCACAATATGACAGCTTAACAAAGAGACAAAAATAAATGAGATTGACGAGTAATTATATATAAGGTCGGAATAATGAATGAAAAAGAAAATCATGTATTGTTTTACCAGGAGACAATAGAGTGTAGTGAGCAAAATATAATGTTATATGAGGTGAAAACTGTGGAAGAGAGAAAGTGTGGAATCAGCAAAGACGACATTAGAATACAGAGGAACTGAGAAAACGACGTTGTGTACGAATGCACCAGTAGAAGAAAAAACTGATTTTAGGTGGTTGGGCAATATTGTAAAGCTGCGACTGGAAGATATATTAGTGATGACACGCTCTAATATCGTATGTAACTTATATGATGGCATGTTTGCCTGCAGTCTGTGTTGATATATTTCATCAGGTGCCTTTGTACAGATATTCGAGATCTGCTTGGAAAGTAAAGCGGTTAAAGTGCTGTTGCATTCACAAATTGCGAAAGTTTTGAGAGAATCACAAACGAAATAATGTAACAATAATTACAATACTAATTCTGATCATTTTGCAGCAAAAGCAATAATTGAAAAAGACAAAGGTGAATTTCTTGTTTCTAACTGCACAGCAGTGTTACATCTGAGCTAGTCCAAAAGCAGGAAGTAAAATATGGGATAACACAGTGTGCAGCTGAAGGAACACAGCAGGCCAAGCAGTATCAGAGGAGTAGGAAGTTGACATTTTGACTCGGGTTCCTTCTTCAGAAACTTTAACTTTCCTACTCCGCTGATGTTGCCTGGCATCCTGTGTTCCACCAGCTACACTCTGTCTTATCTCTGACTCCAGCATCGGCAGTTCTTACTATCTCTGAGGAAGTAGAACATACAAAGTTTTGTTCCATGAGACTCCTTGACAGGATTCGTTGTGTCAATACAAGTGACCATCATTGCCAATTAGAAAGTTTTTTTTTTTCTGTAATCAATAGAACAATATGAGTAGAATCAGACAAAGCCTGGAATACAATAGTTATGAAAATTGTCTTCACTTCATTGCTGCAACAGTTCTCTCACATTTCTTACTGGTTGCTGCATGACGTTTTTGCATATTTCAATTTGCTAGAGGCCAATATCACAAGTGTAACTCATCCGAGAAAGTGAAAGATGTGGAAACTCAGCTGGTGATTAGGTATTTGGTAATGATTTCCATAAAATGCATGCGTGTTAATTGAATGTTCCCGCATCAGAAAAAAATGTAAGTCTTGGCAAGGTGTACATATTATCAGTAATCACATATACACAGTAGCCATATATCAAAACAAAACAAGTTTTAAAAAGTTGATGAGCCAGGAGACGAATAGAACATACTGAAGAAATTTGATGTGCCTGGCAACATCTCCAGGCAGTGAAAAACGTTGATATTTTGAAACAAGTTTGGTCTTCTTTCAATTTGACGAATAAAGCACTCAAAATTTAAACACTCTTTCTCTTTCCAACGACCCTGGAAGATTTGATGCGGTTCTACAGCATTCCTTGTTTGTTCTATTCAAATGTAGGAGTGGTCAGATAATATGGTAAATCACCTGTGAGAATGGCAGTGTTATTTGTACACTCGGCCATATCATATAAAAGAGGTATATTTTTCCAACGACATACTTAAGTCCCGGTCCATCAAACTTTATAATCAACATCTTGCAAATGAGGTCCCATTCTTCAACGTATAAAGTAATAAATTATCAATGGGGATATAGAGATGTCCTTCTCAATAGCATTCTCCTCTACACATTTCGAAAAAAATATTGCTGAAGAATGCAAAACTGTAAATGGACGCTCGACCGCTTCAGGGATCAGTTTTAATTTAGAAGGGACTACACAGACGTAAATTATGATGTGAAAAATTAAAACTTATAAACTTCCCGTAAAGTGGTAACATTTTTCATTCTTTTCCTTCAGAGATAAACAGATTGAGAAATCTTGTAAAATCTGCAGGTAAAATACAATGTAAATGACCTTCCCGTTGTATTGGAGTTCCAACTGACCAAGGATAACTATTTAGAAGCAGATTGTGCACAGCCTCAAAGTGGAAGTCAATGTCATTGCATTCGTGCAGAGAAAAATGGGCAATAAAATATATCTATGGCCTCAGGCATAATGCTAGGTGAAGCATTTTACACTTTTACGATATTTAAACTATTTCCGAGGGCATACAGAGTAATACAAAAGGAGGGGTGTGTTTCTATTCAAATCAAACGAAAAGCAGGTTTACTAACTTGGATAGTGGTTAACTTGAACTAAATTGGTCATGCAATGGTCACTACTTCGTTAAAGGAAAAGAAGAGAATGTGACGCACAAAGGAGTCATTCTGCTTAATTTAATGATTAACGTCAAAAATGAAAACAAAATACCTACAAGCATGTCAAGTAAGTGAATCAGCGAATTAGATGGCGGCTGATAGTCATCTCAGTCGAATTCTGGGAGACATCTCCACAGTCACGACGACTGTACAGCAGGTCAAAGAGAACCTGGTGCCAGTGTGTGTTTAAGCCAGAACTCTACATTGGTGTTTCCCACTCTTCCTCCTCCTCTAATCAGAAAAAAAAAAACAAGGAGGTCCAGACAAGCGGTACAGATTAGAGCAGGTTAGGGCTCATTAACTCTGTTTTATTTCTGTCAAGATTGAAGGCAGTGGAGATGGCAGTTAGGTCAGTGGAATGCTCCAGTTGCAAGATGTGGGAGATTATGGGGACTTCCAGTGTCCCTGGTGGCTACATCTGTGAGAAGTGCATATGGCTATAGGCCCTGACAGACCTTGTTTGGAACTGGAGCCGGAACTAGATGCACTCAGGATCATCCGGGCTGCAGATGAGCGTCATTGAGAAAGGCAATAGAGAAGTGGTCATTTCTAATGTGCAAGCTGCAGGTAGCTGGGTGGCACAAGAAAGGTAACGGGGAAAGGCAGGTAGTGCAGGGCTCCCCTATAGCTATTCCCCTGACTAAGAGGTATACCAATTTGTATACTGTTGGGGGGGTGTCCTTTAAGGGGCTAGCAGCAGCAGTCTTGTCAGTGGCAGCATGGCCACCTCTGAGGCTCAGAGGGAAATAATGCAGTCAGACAGAGCTATACTGAAAGGAGACTCGGTTTTGAGGGGGACAGACAGGAGGTTCTGTGGCTGCAGAAATGACACCAAGAGGGTGTGTTGCTTCCCGGTGTACCAGGTTTAAGGATGTTTCTGAGCAGTTGCAGGATGTTCTGAAGGGAAAGGGTGAACAGTCAGAGGCCATTGTGCAAAATAATACAAATTACATAGACAAAAAAGGGATGTGGACCTGCAAAATGATTATAGGGAGTTAAATAAGAATGTAAAAACCAGGACTGCAAGGGTAGTCATCTCCGGATTACGTCCAGTGCCACACGCCAGTGAGGATAGAAACAGAAAATATGCCAGATGAACGTGCGGCTAAGAAGCAGGTGTAGGGGCAGGGCTTTAAGTTCTTGGATCCCGAGGATCTCTTCTGGAGTATTGGTGACCTGTACAAGTGGGACGGGTTGCACTTGAATTGGAGGGGGTCCAACATACTCGCATGGAGTTTTGCTAGTGTTCCCCAGAAGCGTTTAAACAGGTTTCACATGGAGGTGGGACTCTGAATAAGTGAGAGTCTATCGAGGAGACAGAGGAAAATACTTTGGCTATCAGGAGCAAGTTTACTGTTCAGGATACACAGTGGCAGGGTAAGGGGAGGGAAAAAGACTTCTTGTTTAAATTGCATTTAGTTCAATGCACAAGACCTGACTGGTAAGGCAAATTAGCTCAGAACATGCATTGGCTCTGGGGATTGGGATATTGCAGCCATAACAAAAACATGACTGAGAGAAGGGCAGGATTTGCAGCTCAATGTTCCGGGATACAGAAGTTACAGGCGTGACAGAAGTACAAGTAAATAAGGAGGGGGAGTTGCCCTTTTGATAACGGAGGACATAACAATAGTGCTTAGAGACGATATTCCTAAGATGTCATCAAATGACAAGAGAGAGATGGTTACGCTGTTACTTTCTTATGGGCCCTCAAGCAGCTTCAGGTACGAGAGGAGCAGACGTGTCGAGAGATTGCAGACACCTGCAGGAACAAGAGAGTAATATTGGTTTGAGATTTTAATTTCCCCTACATTGGCTGGCCCACTCAGAGTGTAAAAGTCTCGCATGGGGTAGGTTTTGTCAAATGTGTCCAGAAAAGTTTCCTAAATAA
The DNA here is from genome assembly GCF_021869965.1 of Rhincodon typus. Taxonomy (NCBI): domain Eukaryota; kingdom Metazoa; phylum Chordata; class Chondrichthyes; order Orectolobiformes; family Rhincodontidae; genus Rhincodon; species Rhincodon typus. Next base: position 3,145,872 of record NC_063378.1, on the reverse strand, counting down.
TTATGAAGAGTTTCCTACTCGGGAGGGTGCGACACTATACATCCTCTTTGGAAACGAGTTTGGACACGTGACTGAAGTTTCATTGAAGATCACGTTGGGTCCAGTGACCATAACTCTCTTAGTTTTAAAACATTTATGGACAAACATAGGATAGGTCCACAGGGAAAGGTGCTGAACTGGAGTAGGGCTAATTTTGGGGCCATTTGGCATGATCTCTCAGTGGTCAAATGGGTGAGTCTATTTGAAGGAAAAGGAATAACTGGCAAATTAGAGTCTTTCAAATGTGTGATATCAAAAGTCTAGGGACAGTATGACCCTGTTAGCTTGAATGGAAATGCTGGATGGTATAGTAATCCCGAGCTGTCGACGGATATTGAGGGTCTCAAGGCAGGAAAAACAAGAAAGCATACAATGGGATTAAGCTATCAGGCTCGAGTAAATCCCTAGATGACTATAAACAGTGTAGGAGCACACAAGAGGGAAATCAGAAAAAACAAAAAGAGAGTATGAGATGGAACTGGCAGATAGTTCCAAGAAGCTTGATAGCTACATTTAGAGTAAAAGAGCAACTAGGGAGAGAATAGGACCTCTTAAAGTCAGCATGGCCGTCTGTATGCACGGGATATCACGTATGACAAACCACTTAGAGTTATTCAAAGAAGTAACTAAGGTGATGGATGAGGGTAGGACAGTGAATGTTGTCTGTGTGGACTTTAGTGAGGCCTTTGACAAGATCCCGCATGGCAGCATAGTCATGAAAGTTAGGTCGGATGGGATCCAGGGAGAGCTAGCTAATTGGGTTCAAAATTGGCTCGATGGTCGGAAGCAGAGGGTAATGGTTCAAGTTTGTTTCTCGTACTAGAGGCCTTTTCCCGGCGATGTGGACTTGAAAACTAGTGGTCATAGCATGAAGGTGAGAGGAGATAGATTTACGTAGAACCTAAGGGGCAACGTCTACTTGCAGAGAGTTTTGCGGACATAGAATGGTCTGCCAGAGAAAGCAGTTGAGGCAGGTACAATAGCAAGATTTAAAAGAAACAGTTGGACAAGTACATGAATTAGAAGGTTTTAGAGGGATATGAAACAAATGCGGGCAATTGGAACGAGCTGAGTGGGCACTATGGTCAGCATGGAACAGTTTGGGCTGAAGGGCTTGTTTCCATGCTGTATGACTCTATGTCTCTTAGTATCAGAATAAAAGCAAAGGGTGGCAGATAAGGATTTTGAGGTAAAACAGATAAAATATATTGGAGACCAGTGTTAGAGTTAAAATGTTAAATTCAAATTGTACACTCATTGATCAGTTTTTTTTAAAAAATGATCATTATTTCAAGCCAACTGGACGAGCTGAATTATTTGATTTGATGCTGTGCAGTGAAGACAACAATGAAGTATCAGTATGTGAGGGAAAATGGGACCAGAACCATGCATTGCCAAAGTTAAAAAAAAATCAGTTGAATTCAGAGATGAAACAATATAAACAATGAAGTCGAATTTAGTGAATCCTAAGATTAAACGCAGAATCTAGGCGTTGCAACCAGTTTTAAGTCAATGGAAACAATTCACAGATATAACAATTTAAAACCACAATACATTGTGCTACATTAACGAAGATACAGGTCATATATTATCAGACTATTTATCAAATAAAGCATTGAAATTAAAATAAAGAAAAGGAAGCATGCGATTCACTTTCATGCTGCTAAATAGAGGGCAAAAAGATGTTCATGATTAGTTCAAGGTGAATGCTGTTACCAAGTTCAAAAGAAATTCTTTGTGAGTGAAATTGAAAGGGAAATATGAAGACCATTATGTAGTTCTCGTGCTGAATCGCAGATAACATCAAAGGAAGATTTTAAAACATTTTGATGCATGCAAATAAGTACGTTGCAGTCATTGGTCGATTGGATTGTATTCCATCAGAAGGGATTTGAAACACCTGGATAAGAAAGATTTGTTTAGAATGCCTAACGGACACTTTGCTGATGGTTTAGTAATGAACAATATCGTGTGCATGCCAAGGCAAGCTAAATGGGGCAGTTAACAACAGTCGTCAGACTTTAACAGAATGATGCGATTGCACAGTAATGCAGCATAGAAAACTCCTAGACAGGGTGAATAGATTTTTTTTTTTGTCGAGACACTCAGTTGAAACAAAAGGTAAAGACTTGTCTTACTGAACTCGACATTTTAGTTCTTTTTATGGTTCCAAGGCAACCGCTGGACATATTGAGTTGTCCCATCAGTTCTTATAATGTAAAATTCTGGAAGCAATATATCTGTAGAAAGCAGACTGGCTGGAATATTATTATGATCAAATTGGAATAAGGAATTTTGCCTTAGGATTATAAAATGAAAAGAATCAGTCTTCCATTAAATGTAGAGAAGAAGCGTCTTCCAATCAAATGTCTGTCTTCTATAATGTCATTGATAAGTAACAAACAATGTCGTTAACTGGATTTTTTAAAAACATCTTTGAAAGGATACAATAAATACAGGAGGCCCCTGTGAACTTCAGATGTCACACAAGAATATTATTTTTAATTTGAAGGAACTAATATAAAACCAACACATTTTGAAAAAAAAATCAATCATTTTCAAAACAAGCGCTGCACAAGGTTCAGCGTTATCGAGAGTTCTGAAGTCTGATATTGAGTTCTGATATTGAGTCATACAGAACAGAAATAAGCCATTCCGCTTACTATTCTAAGCCGACGAACAAACACAAACTAAATAGTTTCCATTTGCCTGCACATTGTTCACACCCTTCTAAGCCTCGAAATTTTAAGTACTCATTCATTCTCTTTAACGAAGTAGGAGTGCATTGTTTGAAAGGACCAAAGCGCCACGTCAAGGTAGGGAGAAAAAAAAACTTGTAGTCAAGCATTAGAGAATCGTGTGAAATGACACATCCTAGAAAGTTAGTTAGTGTTGTTGTTCGATGGGAAAAGTACCTTTACATAACACTTCATAAACATTAGAATTTTGCACAGTATACAATTGCAAGTGATCTTGGGTTTTCGGTTGTAGATTTTTGAAAAAAAAATACTAGGACAAATACAGTTTGCAACTAGGAGACCATTTAGAATTGCAACATAGAGGAGATGGTATGCATATATGATCTCGAATAGAAGCATTATTAATAGCCAAATGTCAAAATAATAAATGGGCAAGGATGCAAATATTCATGATTAGGTTAAGTTATGGGGTAATGCGCAAGGAAGCAAGATTTTTAACGCAGATCTTACTGATCATCTGACCTCGTTGTCTGAGAACAAGTCGGAATAGGACATGTTGAAAAATACAAAAGGGTATTTGAATGTGGAGGAGTGCAACAGGATTTTACTCACTTTTACTGTAAGATTCAAGATGTAACCTGACAGAATATATCTTAAATTGAGATAACAAGGTGTAGAGCTGGATGAACACAGCAGGCCAAGCAGCATCAGAGGAGCAGGAAGGCTGACGTTTCGGGCCTAGACCCTTCTTCAGAAAATTTTCTATCTCAGAATATGTCTTAACTTTGTTTAAGTTTTATTGCTTCATAAGATGTAATTCCTGTGAACCATTATAACAACAATTATATTCTAACAAATATCAATAATAATAACAATAAAGGTGTTTAAAACTACTATGAATGTGCAGAAACTCAGAGAGCAGATTGCAATTTTCAATTTATTTGACCAGCTTGCTCTTTTGAACTGACTATCAACGTCATACTGTTTTCATTAGCAACTGTTCTCACCTGTGAACAGAAATGTCAGAGATACAACGCTTCCAAAGTCTCCCTCCGGTTCGAATTATCACTGAATTTGTTCATAATTTAACTATTATTCGTACGGATTTTACCAGTTTTACTACAGTAATAATCACGTTTCTCATCAAAGTGATTAATCATTTTCTCAGTGTTTCCCTCCCTACCTCCTCCTCTAACCAAATTTTTAAAAAGTACAAACATTACTTTGAGGATTGGAAGCCAGTGAAAGGGAAACATCCAGACAGCATCCTGGGAAAGTGAATGAGGGAAGACCAACCTCGGGTATTCGCAGGGATAAAGCAGGATAGCTGTTTAATAAATTTTCTTCAACAGCTTAATTGGTGATATAAATGTCCGTCAGTGGTGTTCAGTGCTGCACTTATGAGATGTTGGAGATGCGTGCAGCATCTTGGACGACTACATCTTCAGGCAGCTCCTCCGAAACCGCATGTAGAGGTTGTAAATGCAATTGGAAACAATTAGGTTCATGAGGGTAGCGGAAAACGTCATTGACAGTAGGTTTAGAGGTGTGGTGACACCCAAGGTGCAGGCAGATAAATGGGTGACCGCTAGAAGGGGCGAACAGCCAGTGCAGGAATCCACTGTGGTCGTCTCCCTCTTTCATATTTCATAAATATTCAGAAATATTTACCAGGATGGCGCCTGGTATTGAGGGCACTAGCTATGAGGAGAGATTGGAGAAACTTGGGTTGTTCTCACAGGAACAATACTATTCAATACTACATTGAATACTGTTGGGGTGGATGGTTAGGGAATAACAGCAACAACAGCCAGACTGGTGGCACCACTGCTGGCTCTTTTCTTAAGAAGGGAAGGACAAAGGGCGGGAGAGCAGTAGTTATAGGGGACTCTATAGTTAGGGGTACAGATAGGTGCCTCTGAGGACGTAAAAGAGATTCCAATGGTACGTTGCCTCCCTGGTGCCAAAGTCCAGGCTGTCTTCAAACGGACAGAAAGAATTCTGAAGGGTGAGGGTTACCACCCAGAGATCGTGGTACATATTGGGACTAATGACACAGGTAGGATGAGTGAAGAGGTCCTGAAGTGGCCGTTCAGGCAGTGAAGGCAGTAAGTTAAAAAGCAGGACCTCCGTGGTTGTAATCTTGGTACTACACCCTGTGCCACGTGTCTGTGAGGCTAGAAATCGTAAGATGGTACAGCTCAACACGTTGCTAAACAGATGGTATAGGAGGGAGGGTTTCAGAGATCCGGACATTTGGGATTTTTTCTGGGGCAGGTGGGACATGTACAAGAATTTGATGCGTCCAAAGTGGAGGGGCACAAATATTCTGGCCGGGAATTTTGCTGGTGTCACTTGGGAGGATTTAAATTAGCTTGTCAGGGGGATGGAAACCAAATCAGAAGTGAATTGACTAAAAGTGAACTAGAGAATAGGGTCAGCAAGACTCAGAAAGAGCAGACAGGGTATGATTGCTGATCAAAGCGAGACTGGTGGATTGAAGTGCATCTGTTTCAATGCAAGAAGTGTAACAGGTAAGGCAGATGAACACAGGGCTTGCATTTGTACTTGGAACTATGATGTTGTTGCTATTACAGAGACTTGGTTAAGAGAGGGACGAGATTAGTAGCTTGACGTTCGAGGATGCAGATGTTTCAGGTGAGGTAAAGGGGGATATAAAATGTGTATGGAAGTTGCACTATTTGTTAAGGAGATTTAACAGATGTACTGTGGCAGGATACCTCGGATGGCTCATACAGTGAGGCAATATGGGTAGAGCTCAGGAACAGGAAGGGTGCAATCACAATGTTTGTGGTTTACTATTGGCCTTCCAACGGCCAGCAGGAGACAGAACAACTGATATGTAGGCAGATTTTGACACGATATAAAAGTGTTGTTGTCGTGTGTGATTTTAATTTCCCATATATTGACCAGGACTTAACTTGGTGCTTGGAGTGTGGATAGGACAGACTTTGTAAGGAGCATCCAGGAGAGCTTCTTGAAACAGTATGTAGATCGTCCAACTAGAAAAGGGGCTGCACTTGACCTAGTATTGGGGAATGAACCTGGCCAGGCAGTCGACGTCTCAGTTGGGGAGCAGTTCGGGAACATTGGCCACAATACCGTAAGCTCTACGGTACTGCTGGATAAAGATAAGTGTAGTTATCAGATGAAGGTGCTAAACTAGGGGAAGGTTAATTAAAACAATATTAGGCAGGAACTGAAGAATGCATTTCGGAAGGTCTAATCCAGATGGGATATACGCAGTAAATGGCAGAACATTTCATAGTACTGATAGGCCAAGGGATCTGGGTGTACAGATAGACAGGTCAATGAAATTGTCAATGCAGGTGGACAAGGTAGTCAAAAAGTTATACGACATGCTTGCCTTCATCGGTCGGGACACTGAGTTTAAAAACTGGCAGCGAATGTTTCAGCTTTATAGAACCTTAGTCAGGCAACATTTGCTACATTGTGTTCAGTTCTGATTGCTACACTACCAGAACGATGTGTTGGCTTTGGAGACAGTTCAGAAATATTTACAGGATGGCGCCTGGTATTGAGGGCACTAGCTATGAGGAGAGATTGGAGAAACTTGGGTTGTTCTCACAGGAACAATGCAGGTTGAGGGGCGACCTGATAGACGTCTACTAATCAAAAGGGCATGGATAGAATGGACAGTCAGAAACTTTTTTCCCAGGATGTTTTGAGTCAGTTACTCGAGGGCATAGGTTTAAGGTACTAGGGGCAAGGTTTAAAGGTGCTGTACAAGGAAAGTTTTTTACACAGAGGGTGGTGGGTGTCTGGAGATCGCTGCCAGGGGAGGTAGTGGAGCAGATACGATAGTGACTTTTAAAGGGCGTCTTGACAAATTCATGAAAGCGATGGGAATACAGGGATAAAGTCCTCGAAAAGCTTAGGGGGTTTTAGTTGTGACGGGCAGCTTGTCGGTGCAGGCTTGGAGGGCCGAAGGGCCTGTTACTGAGCTTTTTTTTTCTTTGTTCTTTTTTCTTTTTTTTTCCCAGTGTAAATAGCTGTTTATTGCTTATCAAATGCTTGATATGGGAGTAAGACTAAACATGTGCCTTACTCAAACAAAAAAACAGTGATCCCAGCAAATGAAAACTAAGCATAGACAAGAGAACAACACGTTGTGATCCTTTTGTTATAAGTTGAAACAATTGTAGTTCAAAATGTGATGGATGCTAATTTCCCATAAGAGTACATCAAGAACGAAGAAAGAAAGAAGTAAATATAATGAATATGGTTTCCACATTCATTCTGCAACCACAAATCAGCTCGGATGTCATTTCTAAATCAGTCTTTCCAAACAAAATGCTATTTAATTACCCCCTGCTCGTACAGGCCACCGATTCACCGCTACAGACAGGGGCCAATTGAAAATTTGTTTAATAACTTTACAAAGTACTTGATCATCGCTGTCAAGGATAGCACTTATTATCCGTTCCCATTAGACCTAAACTTTAGTCCAGAACCTCTATTACACTTGGCATGCACGTAAGGATGGAACATTTTCCTTCCTAAATATCATTAGTGAGCAAATGTTTCTTGATAAAGAACAGCATTTTTACATCAACAAAAATAGGCAGGTATTTATTTTTAGATGATACAATCTTTTATCAGATTTAAATTTCATCAATAAGCCCGTTGGAATTGAAAAGCATACGTCCAAGAAATTCAACTTGCATATCTGCATCATTACTACGTTTCTACACTGCCACTCCAATCACTTCCGTGACCAATGCTATAAATTAATTCCTTCTATGCTGAGACTAAATATGCATGCATGTTTTCACTCGGTATGTTAATTAAATGTTTTGGAGCCTCAAAGGTATTGTATTCACTGATTTGACCAGACATACATTATTGTTATCTTCCAGCACACAGATTATTAACTTCTTTTTTAACACTGCTGTCCTAAATGTTGCCTTCACTTTTTTTTTAATGACTTTGGAAAACGCACAGCCGACTTGCACTGTACTGCTGGGCAACAGGGCAACATCATTGGTGAGGCCTTTTCTGGAATACCGTCTCCAGTTCTGGTCACCTAGTTATAGGAAGTTTATTATCAATCTGTAGAGGATTCAGAAGAGATTTCCCAGGATATTCGTGGGTACTGAAGATATGAATTATAAAGAAAGACTGGATAGGATGGGACCTTCTTTTTCACTGGGGTCTAAGTATTTGAGAGACGAACTGATAAAAGTTTATAAAATGGTGACAGGTATAAATAGAGTTAATGGTAGTTGCCTTTTCTGTTAGATGAGAGCTTTGAAGACTGGGGGCACAGTTTTAAGGTGAGAAACGAATGATTTAAAACAGACATAAGAGGATTTGTTGTAGACACAGGGTGGTTCGAGTATGGAATGAACTCCCTGAGGAAGTGGTGAGTGCAGGTACAATTACAACGTTTGAAAGATATTTGCATAGATACATGAAGAGGAAAAGTTTGGAGGGATGTATTCCAGGAGCAGGCAGGTGGGATTATTTTGCTTAGGATTTTGTTCAGCATGGACAGGTTGGACGAAGGATCTGTTTAAATGCTATATGACTCTATGACTCTAACAGGACGTGTCGATGATGTACCCAGTACAAAAGTAACATGCAACTGCAGAAAATTGCAGTTCAAATTACTGATTTCAAGCGATCGCCCATCACAGAATTATGCTTGAGAATTATAAGCCTATATTATCACGATCTATTATATAATATGCTAATCAAATTATGTCTGTGTATTTCTATGCATTTCCTAGGAAATGATCCGTCTGCTGTGACAACAGGTTCGATTCCCTAACTCAAAAAAAAATGAATCCCAAACAGACATTGGGCATTGTCGACAATTTTGTTTCCTGATATCGTGATTAAATAATTCAGTACGCATGCTAGTTGATTAAATGATATTCAGTGGTAAATGTATTTCTCATATTTTGGTCCATTATAAGCCTGCTGTCTGCATTCGTGTTAATATTACATACGATGCAGGAGACATGGATAAAGGGTTCAAGTAATTAATTTTCTGCAACATTAGCGTAAATGTTTGGAATGATTAGCACGATGGTAGTGAATCTTAACGAGTCTATTGAATGTGTGTGTGTGTGTGTGTGTGTGTGTGTGTGTGCTTGCGTGTCTGCTTGCACGTGCGCGCATTAGTGTGTGTGTGTGTGTGTGTGTGCGCGCGCGCGTGTGTGTTTCGTAAGGAGTTCATACCTGTGTATCTGTCGCCCTTTGGCGATCAATTGCTGAAATTGTTCAGCAATTTTATCGTTCTCAAAGCTCATCATACAACACCGAATCCTTGCTTCCATCACCATACAATGTCTTGCACAGGGAGCATTTCATTCGGTATGAGCAGTTGAACGCAAACTCTTTCCAAAATTAGGGGATTAGAACCCTAGTACACAGGGTATGTTACTTCATATAAGACTCAGATCAGGAGGACGGTTAAAAAAGAGAGACTTTTGTGTATCAGTTACTCAGGAATCTGTTAGAAAGAAATGTGGCTGTTAATTTCCAAAATACAAGCAGAACACAAGAGGATGATAGGACATTCCAGAACAAGATGACATTATTATCAAAGACAAGGCACATAAACTTTTTGCTATCTCTGAGTGAATTATAACTTCACTATATTTTCCGTTTTGTGATCTCATTATTCATTGTGCCTTAGGCAAGCATCATAATCGACAATTATAATTCCCATGTATTTTTTTTCCTTCTGATAAATTGAGCTGGTGAAAATCATAATTAGAAATCAGACATCATCACATCAATGCTAATATTGACTGTGAGCTTTAAATCGAAAGAAGACGTTAAGAGGTCATGCACATTGTGACATTCTCAGATGGCCTATGCTTGATACAGCATTTGAAATCAACTCGTATTTAATTGTCTGTAACATCAAAAAAAAAATCAAACGTTCAGAGATTGATCAGATCATTTGAACTTAAACTGATACTGATACAGTTCTCATTAGTAAGTAATTGCTGTGTGTGATTTTTTTGCATTTATTGCATATTATAGCTTATTATTTGCAGAAGAGAAATTAAGACAGTGCGAGAAAGGTAAATAAAACTAAAATACATCCTTAAAACAGTAAAAGGTGTTATAAACTATTTAATAGTTTTACTTCTGTCTGATTATGCGCAGTTTACAGTGAATTCGTGCATTAATGATTCTTACCAATGGCGCCATCAAACCCACGTTACTGCTCGTCGTCAGCTTAATGATTTTCCTGCCCTGCACTTGTTAACTTACATGTATCGATTGAAGAAAATTTGTTTGGCTAGTTACTGCTGCCAAATATGGTAGGACAAGAACAGCAGCCTGTGCAAGATTCAAAACGTAAACATTTGCAGTATTGTTTGCAAAAATGGGAACAAAACAGGAAATGCAAAAACAAAGGTGAAAGTTCTTAATGCAAAAATAACTGTCTGAATGAGCTTAAACAAATTATCGAGTTTGTAATATCAGTAGAGGCACAATTCTTCTCTGCTGCTGAGTCAAACTGTCAGAACTGATATAGTTTGCAGTACAGCAGGTGTACCTACATGCAAAATACAGTAGCAACTCATGAAGCCTTAGTTTGGTAATTGCCACAGCTTATCCAAAGTTCTTTTTTGTTCGGATTTTTGGACAATGATGCGAAGAAAACCAACCTAAAAATCAAAAGCTTCAGTGTGTGTAATTTAAACTTTAGCCCAAGTTAGTGCCAGTCCGACGGAAGGTTCGTTAACTTTAATCTGTATTGGATTGTGGCACTGCAGTTTTCCCTGAGATATGGATAAAGGAGCAAACACTCAATTATTTGGGGACTGTCAGATTAGCTGACTGTGCCAGCATATACTGTGTTTTTTTTTTTAAGAATATGATATTGAATTGTCCCGTGGAACAGCTGCAGGTCATTTGAAGTCATTCTATCCACCATGCCTTTCAGAAGAGAGCTCCACTTTTTCATCCAACGGCACAGTATGAATTCAGATTTCCAAATCAGAATATTGTTTGCGTATTGAAAGATGGTTATATTCGTGATGTTCTCATGTACTTAGTGATCTTGATCTCATCGATAATAGAGGCTGTGGGCGTGATACGTGCCTCGATAAGTATGTGCAGTGCATGATTTGCTACAAATGAATCCAGAGAAGAATGATTGGACGTTTGCTACCAAAAAAAAAACTCCCTGAAGATTTTCAATGTGGTTGGAGCTTCCCTCATCCAAGCAAGCAGTCGGTAACTGATCACACGCACGAATTATGTATTGTGATGATAGAAAGCCTTTGGCAAATAACAAAATTTGTTGCATGAGAAAGGATTCTTAAATATGATCTGGTCTTGTAGTCCCAGTATTTATTTTGGAAGTACAGTATTTTGCCAATAGAATCTACCAGAAATTTAATCGATTTGGATTCATTAATATCGATGCAAATGAAAGACTTGGGGTGGTAGCTAGATTCTCATTTATGTATTATGGTTCTTGTATTGCAGCAAAAATTACTAACCTAGAAGTTGTCCAAGTCTTGTTTAATTTCAACCTCACCTGCTATAGTATTTGAAGAACAGCGAAATGTGCAATGAAATGGGGGCACCGTATCTCTCAAGTTATGATGAAACAGTTGAAGTTTATTGAACCCAGTTAAATATTCTGAAGAACGTCTGCAGTGATGCCCTACTGCTCAGATGATTGACTTTCACAATACACCAATCTTTTATTTGAGACATTGCTACATCTAGATGGGACTTTTAACTTGATGTCCACTCTCTCTAGTTTTTTTTTTCCCCTTCTAGGGATTCCCGATTTGACATGCTGCCCACTGTGGACTTGAAATCAAGGGCAGTCACTTTTATTTCTGAATTCAAATCCATCGCTTTTGACACCGATGAAGCAGTGATTGAAAATTGTCACGTGACGAAATAATCCATATTATTTTTCACATAGCACACTGAAGCAATGTTCCACATTTCTAATTTATGCCAATATTTTATTACGGCTGGAAAAGATTGGCTGTTTTGCAGACGTTCTGGAGCAGGAATGTTCAGTATAAAGTTTAAAATACTGTCGTTGCTTAAAGCCGTTGTAATACCTGTTGCCTTCTGTTATATCTTATGATCAGGTAAAAATATTCCAGATTTCTGGGAATGGTCATATATAATGCTGGAAACTCCTGAGGGAGACAGAATGGATCAGTCAATTGCACTTCTTGCTAAAGGAAAAAAAAAATGGTGATTTTCGTTCGTCAATGAGTTCACTAACTACCCGCCATTATTCCTCCCTGGATATGGCACACCTGCAGAATTCAGATTATGGAATCCACAGGAATTCACGGGGATAATGCACTTTCAACCAAGGAGAGATCATCAGAAAATAAATTGATTCATTCAAATACAGACAATTTCACAATCCGAGCTTTTAGACACAATTCTGAGGAAGGGTCACTGGGCCCAAAATGTTAACTCCGATTTCTCTACACAGATGCTCCCAGATCTGTTGAGCTTTACCAGCAATTTCTGTTTTTGGTTGTGATTTCCACCACCCGTATTCCTTTCGATTTTTATTAACAATGAGCCAGGTTTCTTTACTGTACAGGAATGACTATGTATTAAGGATAAATAGGTTATCGCTGCAAGTAAATGACTATGAATTATCAACAAATATCTTTACTGATTAAACTCTAGCCATTTAGATACTCGTCTTAAACTTGGAGAGTTATCCAGGCAGTCTACACACACACACACATACACACACACACACACACACACACACACACACACACACACACACACACACACAGTCAGCAACATCTCAACGATTCCTGTAAATTGAGTCCCTGAGATGAGACATTTGGATTGTCAGTTCTGGCTGTTTGTCGATCCTATCTTCTCCATGCATCATTGACGTTCCTGAAAGAGGAATTGAGAGACCGTTCATAAATTTAGAAAAGTGTCTGTCTTTATGCTGAAGAACCAAATAATATAAGGTGATTGGTAATGAGATTTTTTCAGGCTTTTATTTTTACTCTTTGAGAAAATAACCACCTGTACTTTCAGAGATCAGAAGAATTTGGCTACATTGTTCATTGTCATGTGTTTTTCACCTGTCTTGGAGACAATTACATTTCTGTAAGCAGCTGGAATGCTTTTTCACAGCGAACTATTCACAACAGAATTGTTCATTTTTTTCTTGATGCATCACACGTTGTAGCCTTCCATGGCGTTGTTTTTTTTTTCCTCCTTGTACTATCATGCCCATACTGTTTAAATAAGCAAAAATTTGTCTTTTGATTTCTCTACGGAATTATGGATGTCATGCTTGTTATAAAAAAAGTGAAATGTTGCAGACCCTTTCATAGTCCATGAGTTTAAAGAGTCCTTTCCCATTTAGCCCATAATAAAAAAAATGTAAATAAAAAGATGTGGTCTTTACATGTATTCACTCTTATTAGAAGAAACAATATTTTAAAATATGAAACAAAAGAAAACAACAAAATTTTGAATCCATTAGTTTTTCCTTATGGCTTAAAAAACTGGATGCAGTGTTCGAATTTGTTAACTAATTATCATGTTGGAAAACGATATAAACCAGTTAATTAATCTGCAAATTCATTACTATTTCTAACATTATTTATACTCTTCACGTCAGATATTTAAAACAAATCTCCTTGTGATTAGTACCATACTTCAAGTATTCCTTTTCTTTCTTGATGAATACCAATGGATTATGATAGATGTGAATTATCGTTTGCAAGATAATATGTCGGACATTGATCTCGACATATTGAACAGGCAGTAACAATCATAAAACTTATTTGACGAGGATATGCTATTTCTTCCAATACGAGTTTACTTTCTTGAAGAAGGAACACACTGGCTTCTCTATTCTGAACTCATCATTCTGCAGCAAAATTGAATCACACATTCTCATGAACTGTCATTGTAAATATATGGAAAAAAATTAGACGTGGCCAAAACTACATTTATTGTAGTTGCTTTTAGCTTCCCAAATTTCCCTAAAATTATTTTCGCCAAATTACTTTTGCATGCTTCTTTACCATGTTTGTTAAAGGTAAAACAATTGTGCTGTAGTTTCTGGTAAGACCCTGACATTCCTTAAAATGCTTAATACTTCGTCTAATTTTAGGAACAGGGAATTTTACTAATGCCTTCAATTTTTTTATCCTTGGTAAAACGTGTCCTTGCTGATGACATTTTGTGAGTAAGTTTGTCTTGATTCTACAAATTCATTTTCGGCTGAATTAATTATTAAACATGCTAACTGTCATTCCTTAAACATTAATTCAATTTACCTCATATGATGTCATCATCTGTTACCACATGTCACAACATACTTTTATGTGTCTGCATAGTTATGCCTTTCAACACGAATTGATTTGCAAGTAACTGCGATGTATTTGGAGTTTACCTTGATTGAAATGTCATCATTCAAAATTGGTTCAATCCATTTGATGTCAGGAAGTGGAAACATATTCATCCCTTATCTAGATGTGTTTCCCAATAATTCTTCATTAGATGAAATTGAGAAAGTGATGAATTCTTGTCAATCTTATCAATACACTATGCTATTCGTATAATTCGGTGCAAATCAGTTTGCGTCATTGCATTTACCTTTCTAATATCTGCTCAGAGTGTGGTTGGTCCATCAGAATTTTGAGCTAAAGTAACATCGAAGACATACAGTGTGAAAGCAAACTATTCGGCCCACTGAGTCCACACCGAAACTCCGAACAGCAGCCAACCCAGAAACACCCCAACCCTAATCCTGCAACCTTGAAATTCCAACGTCTAATCCATTCAACCTGCACAGACTTGGATGCTATGGATAATTTAGCATGGTCAAACAACCTGACTTGCATATCTTTGGACTGTGGCAGGAAACCGGAACAAACACTTGAAGACTCGGGGAGAATGTGAATCTCCACACAAGCAGTCACTTGAGGTTGCAATCGAACCCAGGTCACTGTCGTTGTGATACAGCAGTGTTGACAGCTGAACGACGTGCCACCCAGCGACCACTAGCTGTTTTGCGTATGACCAATCAAGTGGTTTTCAAGCAATTATCTTCCTGTTGTTATCTTCCTCTGTCTAACAGATACGGCTGCTAGCTCATCAGATCGGACTCATTTATATCTGAGCATGCCTAACCACATCACCTTGCACCTGTATCAACTTTTGCCTGTCATCTTCTATTACACATAACACATCATACTTTATTCCGACTTATCGGCTTTAGGATAATAACTTTTTGCATTTTTTTTGTGATAATAATGTCATATTAATGATATCAACAGCAATTATTACAAAATTCATTATAATAAAACACCTTACTTTCCTTTTAGGGAGTGGGGCTGTGATTGTTCATCTTCCCATTTTCTTCGGATGTGAAACGTTCAAACACCCTTGAATAGCATATACAGTGTTTTGAGCCTATCTGTGAGAGAGAAAAGTAAAGGATTTCAGTTAAAAATTGATCATTTTGTTGGAACTCTAATCCAATCAACAGTACCGATTCAATCGGACTAAACATTACAGACTAATTTAGCGACACTCTGACAACAGCTGTTAAGAAAACGTATCCTATGATTCAATCGTGTTGGTTTTAATGATTACATTCTTTCATTGTGATTTTGATAACCCTTTGTTTCAGATGATGCACAGTTGACTTCAATTGTTTTATATGGAAAAAATGTCTATCATTCTGTGGAAAACTGTAAACATAAAGTGGCAAACATGTTCAGATTCCATCTCAGTTTGTAGTTTATTGTGCACAAAGAAGTAACTTTTTTTTTTCCATTCTATGAAAGCTGCAAATGCTTATTAAGGAATTACATTCTGCGAGGCAGATTGTCATATCGTTATTTGTACGGACGTGTTGCTGTCTTGCTATCGTTTTCGTTATTGCTCCTAAACAGTCTATTAACAAAGTGAATGACTCTTCAGTGATGAGTATGGATATCAAATATGCTGTTTGAATTGCACATCCGTGTTATTATGTACCATGAAGCATGTCCTTTGGAAGCCCTGTTCATGTAAAATGCCTGTTCATTGTTGCCTGTGGTTTTCATACCCCTATATCTCCAGCGATAGGAGTAATTTTGAGCTGTCTGTAATAACTTTTCTTAAAAATTTGTATCCGTCATTTGCCCTCACTTTCCAAAGGTGCGCCAAGCAATTTTATTTCTAATATCCTCACTCCCAAATAGCATTTTTGCTACACTAAGGCTTGCTTCTACTAACATTAGGCTCTGCTGATGAATTTATTTATCATTCCCGTGGTTATAACTCTCGATAAGAATATATTTGGGGCTTGCAATTGCAATTGTTCCAGCGCATTAAACTCATCTGAATTTTTGATAACTGCAGACAAAACTGTAACTTTGAATCCGAATAAACCATTTCCATGAACTAAACAGATTCCCTCCACAGTTTGTCCTTGCTTTGATCATACTTCAGTCTGTTTATGTACAAAAAGGACATTACTTGCAAAGATCTACGTGTTTTACTTGGGCCATTGGAATTTTCTTTCTCTCTGCCATAAGGCTGGCTTTCTTAAAAAGGAGGGCGTTTCCCGTTAGGGCAGATTTCTCCTTTTTCTACTTAGGTTGCCATAGTGTTTTCTGGCAGGAGATTCATTTGTTCCTTGTTCGTTATTTCTGGTCTAAAATTATTAAGTTACTTAGAGAATTTCAGAAGAGGTACAAGTTCGTTTCAAACAAGCCAATCCCTGAACTAATGAAAAGTTTTGTTTCTTTTCATCCTTGGTTGAATGGATTCTATACTCTGGGTTCAGTGGTCAGGCATAGATATTTATGCTTATTCAAACTCCAATCTGCTACACCCTCCATGCTACTGTAATCAGTGATGCCATTGAAAGACTGCATGCGTTAATGCAGTATCCTAAAGAATAGCATCTTGTGAAATAATTAGTCACCCTGGTAACGTTTTAGAGGCTGTAATGAATCGAAGTCCCTCGCAACTATCAAGTGTCAGCGTCAGGAAAATAAAGTACTGTTTCTTCAAAGAAAGGGCATTAACAGTGGTGACAATAATGCGTAGAAATAGTGAAAAACAAGGTAATGAAACTGCACAGCTTTTCGAAAAATTGCCAAGATTTAGGCCGTAGAGAGCATTAGCGCGAACTCTAAGTGTGACGAAGTCCAGTAATCGAATCCTCAAGACGTTTTCAATCAATGAACACAAATTAAACATGGCAGCAAGGGTATAGGAAATTGCAGATGTGATGGAAAGTCACTTTTGTTTGAAATTTGGAAATTAAACAATAGAATAAACATGATCATATTTAACAAAACAGATAGAGAGTTGTTGGTAAGTGTTGTGTAAAATATAAAAAAGTATGCAAAAGACCAAAATGATTTTGACGACACAATGGCATTAAGAGGTACATTTTGTCTTTTTTTTTTATGAAGAGAGGTTCAGACACAGGTATAAAGCAGTCCGCCCAAAGCCAATAAAGTAAACGGCTTGTAAAGCTTTTTGTTTTATTTGGATGACTGGAAGCAACATGAACGTCTGGCTTCAAGCTCCCACAGAACCAAAATTTTTAGCTTAGCTTTATGCAGCAGTTGTTTGCCTCTTGAAACTGGATGTGGAAGCTCTTTTCCCTATTTTTGTTACAGCTAAAAGCTGGGGTTCTTTTCCTGCTGCTAGAATTGCATGCGAGGCTATCTTTCATTTTTCTGTCAGTTTATTTAGCTACACTGCGAACAAATGGAAATTACCTCGTAAATTCCATTTGACATAATTTGAAGTTCTATTTCTTTTGTTTCATATGCTTCATAATCTCCTTTAACCCTAGTGATTTCACATTTAAACTTTGCATTGCAGAACGGGCTCGGTGCCTCTTTGATCCAGGTAGATAACAGAGTGCAATATATTTATGCATTTGACGTATATTCAGGAAATCACAAGATGATTCAGCAGCCTTGCACGAAAAACTCAAGATCACTAAGTCTAATGTAATGGATTTTTTTTTAGCATAATAGATAACAATGTCTCATTAGTAATGAATAATAAATTGATTTTGCTACTACTATTAGTATAGTATGAGTATTATTAGTGTGAATATTGTTATTATTATACATGGGTGACAAACTTTGAAGAAGTACAGGAGCAATGGATTGTTAAGGGAAAAAAAAAAACAAAAATCCTCAAAACACCTCGTAAAGGATTGTCTCGTGAATTTCAAGCAATGATCTACTCCGCCAAATATTTTACCTGAGCAAGGCAATGGCCAAGTAGTATTATCGCTGGACTGTTAATCCAGAGATTCAGATAACATTCTGAGGACCTGGGTTGAGATCCTGCCTCGGCAGATGGTGGAATTTGAATTCATAAAATATCTGGAATTAAGAATCTAATGATGACCATGAATCCATTGCCGACTGTTGAGGAAAGTGCACCTGGTTCACTAATGACCATTGTGGAAGGAAACTGCTGTCTTGACTTCGTCTGTATTACACATGGCTCCAGACTGACAGCAATGCGGTTGACTCTGAACTGGCAGCTGGGCAATTAGGGGCAGCTAATAAATGCTACCTAGCCAGCGATGCTTCCACCCCGTTATTGGATAAATTAAAGAAACTTGTGTGACATATAAATGCATTTAACAAATCTAGGAAAAGGGGTGGAACTGTGCCCTGTGGTGATAGTAGATTCCCCTATTGCTGTTTGTGAAATGCAATTTCTAATTTGTTTAATTAACAGTCCAACACTTTGTAATGGATTTCAAGCAATGAATGTGATCATTGAAAATAAAAAAAAAGTAAAGGTAAACATTGTTGCGAAAAACAGTTTTTACTACAGTTTATCAAACCATAATATAAACTTAATAATCCACGTTTCTATTCACTTCTCATCTTTATTCTGTTTCAATTACTCTAAGATCTTGACAAACTGCTTCAAGACGCTGGTAAGCTAATATAATGAAAAAGCTATTTTCACATTGACAGCTCGTATATTTACATTCAGCAGCTGGAAATCGACTTCCACTGTTACTTTTTCTACTGTAAGTTTCCTCCATATTAATGCACCGTTAAAAGATTGTGATGTGCTGTGGACTGTGTATTATGTCTGCTTGCAACATCAGTTTGATATAATTCGCATTTGAAATGCTTTAAATACTCGAAAGTTCGAGAATCTTCTGGTGAGAGAACGAAAAATGTTGATACTGCAGAACACAAACCCTGATTGAGTTAAGATACCTATTGCTAATCAAAGCCAAGCTATCTCACTGAATATGACATTCCATATATTAACAGGGGTTGAGAGACGAGAAGAAACTGAACATAATTTGGAAGGCATGTGGTGTGAAATAGGGATGACATATGTGTACAACGTCAGTTAGAATTGTTTCATGAATGACTCGGTATGTGTTTCAGGAAACACACCCAGTAAAGCTGATTGAAAAGAAATATTTTCTTCAGTGCAGCACTCCTCATACACTTCTGTCGTAATTTCTTATTTTCTGAAACATATGAAAATGAGTTTTTTTACTTTTCTTGGCAGCAAAGTAAGAATTGTTGAATTATTGACCAAGCTATGTGTAAATGCTAATCCGTTCGATCTGCATTTTTGCACACAGCTAAAGCGATTCTGGACAAGGATAAAGGTACGTAAGCTAAGAAATCAGTCTTTGAAGACAGAAAACACGGAAATAATCAACACATCTATCATCGGGTGAATAAATGGTTTCCGTGAGGAAAATACATCTGTTTATTTCTCTACTCCGTATGTGTCAAATCAGCAGCCAGCACTTCTATCTAACATAAAAATTTAACAATCACAATACATAAGTTTTGCATAAATCATAGATAATAGACGAAGTGATCGATTATTACATAATTATTCGGATATGTTTAAGATGGTCCAAAATGATCTGTACATGACTGTAAAATTTAGAGGTGCAACTCAGGAGATGAACAACTGTTTTTCATGGTACACTTTCTCTCGCAATCAAAGTTACATCCAGTCAATTAAATTGGATTCAGCATTATTCAATTCAGCAAACAATAGGAAATTTATTTGCCCTTCCACTGGATAACGTTGCTGGGAATTCTGACATTCACAGAAATAGACTGATGTTTGAGAATGTTTTGGCAAAATTGTCAGATGATTTTCTAATTTACGGTTTTGAATAAGAAGATTGAACTACAACATCATAGTGATTTTGAAATGGCTGACACTAAGACACATAAATTACCAATTCTAAAAGCAATGTTTTTGATCTTATTTTTAAGAAACTTTGATCTGCTCGCCTGCTTCTCGACATTAGTACTTTTATGTTCAATTTCATCCTATCTACAACTATAAGACATAAGCAAACACTTACATAAAATAGAATTCCTGGCTTAGCTGGAAATGAGTGTTAAGAATGCAGGTTTAATCGTACTTAGCTTTTGCAGCGCAAGTACTCCAGGTATGTAGTTTAATTCCATATTGCAATTGAGCTCGCTTGATAGAAAGGCAGTATGAAAGAAGAAAGCTGGCAGCATATCAATGATGGAGGTTGGAACCCTGGCTGGATTCCACCACTCTCCGGCATTAGACAAAAAAAATCATGATTTCTTCTGATTGTAGCATTTATCAACTTTCAAAACTAACCAGCATAGCTTCTTATTTCTTATCAAGTGATATTCCTCTAACTCAGGCAAGAATATCATACGTCTCGAACCGTCATGTCACGTTAGACAGAAGAAGGACAAACTATGACAGTTTTCTGAAAAAAAGAAAATCCTACTCATTTCCATAAAATTGGCAAATATAAAAATGCAGAATTAGAGCAGAGTTGCACCAGCAGCACCACAAACAGACTCTCTCATGCAATAACTATAGCCAACGTGTTCACTTTTTTAATCTGAACTTTATCACCGAAACAGACTATCATTCAACTATCTGCTTAACAGAAATTTACCTATCACTGCCTTTAAAATATCCAAACACACTGTCTCCACAATAATTTGAAAAATATTGCTTCAAAGTCATTCAAAGCTCTAAAAGAAAATATTTATCATTATAATTCCCCAAAACGGCCAGTTGTTAATTTTTAAATATACTCTCAAATCCAGATCTTGATTTAGCTACAAAAAAGGGAAAAAAGATAACATGTCCATGATGTAAAGCTAATCGGGATCAAATTCATTTCAGCCAAGTTACTCACCACTTCCTTAAACTCTTATGGAAACAAAAGGTTAAACCATGGTCCGAAGGGGAAGACGAAACTTCCATCATTTCAGCTTTGAATCTGGCAAATTCTGTCTAAACTGAATCCAAGAAATATACTTCGTGGTTGAAATAATATGCATAAACCTGCACGCAGTATTCACTTTGTGGTGTCAAATAATGGTGCTGTTAAATGGAAGCATGACTTTTTATTTATGTTCCGCTCTTGACCTCCAAAATGTAGCAAACACATTTAGTGCAAAACTAACATCCTTATGTCCCATGTGCTCGAACATTTGCTGCCTCTATTCACGCATTGGAATTCCGCATATGCTTTTCGCATGTCTTATCTCCAATGAGTGAAAGGAAGACCTTCCTTTTTATCCACAATTTACGTCAAATGCATTTTTTTCCCAGTCACTCCACCTACCTCGGTGGATTTGCAACATTCTTACGTCTTCTTCACACCATTGGATACATTTGCATCATCCGATAATTTAGCAACCTTACCTCATTCCCATCAATTAGGTTATTGATGGAAATTGTGAAAAAAATCAGGCGCAAACTCAGACAATTCTGGGGTCCTTTCATAAAATCTCGCGAATTGAAAGCCATTTGGGTGCACGGTATGTTTTCTGACAGCAGTTCATATTCATCCGTGTTAACACGTCAAACAGTATAGTGGTAGTTTGTGCTGCCTTCAATTACCTTTGACGACTTTTCCAAATGAACGTAATGAATTCAAACTTAGAATGTCTCCGTCTCTCTTTCATTTAATTCGTTCAAAGTAATTTTTTTTTAAAGTTTTAAACGTGATTGCCCCTCCAAGAAAGCATGCTAAGTCCTCGTAATTAAACTGTTCTCTTCCCACTAAGGGATCAGCAATAAACGCTTCAATATTCGTCTCTGACACCGCGCACGTAGCAGATGTGAAATTATTTGGCTTATATTTATGATGTTCCCTGTCACCGCCATCCTTGAACATAGGGATTTCGTTTCCTCTTTTACAATGGAACTATTCCTGAATCAAAATAATTTGGTGAAGGATCATATCCCTAAGACATCTAACAAGCAAATCAACGTCTTTTTTAAAAGGAGAGTGACTTAGTTCTTTGAGACATTGTGTCTGTTTGTAGTTTTCACCCAAGACTAAACATCATCGCTGCAGGAAGCTTCCAGTAAGATCTGTCGCGAGTTCTTATGTTTGAATAGAATCACCTTTCCTTGTTCCAAAATGTAAAGAATATTATTCTACAAGCATCGGCTGTTACATCGAAACAAGTCCATCAACGCTCGAATCAGCCAGATTAATTTGGTATTTTTGTTAAAAGAAAGAAAAACCTGCCAAGTAATTCTGCTTTTAAACGGTGACAATGAATACATTTAATGCACTCACAAGCATTCTAACAATCTCATGGAGTCTTAGGAACAATTGTTTGTTTTATTTCGAAAATTCCCTCAAAAGCAAAAAAAAAGTCTGCCTAAATAATTTGCTGTTTGTTTCTGCTCAATTATTTCGTTATTCAGACACACTGACCTTTACACGCCTGTACAATTGCCTTTTTATTGCCTCTGTGCATTTTAGTAACTGTGTTTTGCTACTGCTTTTACAAAAGAGGTTAGGGTTAAAATTTCCTAACATCGTTCTATATCGACAATTTTACAGTTTATTTATCATTTATACTACTGAGCAGAATCTGTGAAATATCATCACATCGGCCGTACATCATCTGAATCATTATTTTAAAACTTTAACAAGAAGTCACAGTTACCAAATCAACTGTTAAGCTCGTTAATAATTCATTCGATATCAGATAGATTATATGTCAGATATGTTTAAATAAGTATCGATATCCAAGGACAATATTAAGTCAAACAAATGCAAAAACTGAGGATCATAGTAATTGGTACCTTTCTCAGCCTTTAATTGTTATCCATAATTTCATTTGTGAAAGTCGAAAGGAACCAAGTTTGTTCCCTGTCGCACTTTGTAGGGCTGTGGAAAGCATTCGCATCACTCACAGAATGTCGTGCACTATTAATTTCCAGGATTATGCCGGAATAAACCTCAATTAACTTCGAAATAGTTTCACGTCAGTATCAGTTAAGACATGCGGAGACACTTAACAATTTAAGCTGAATTTACACATATTGTAATGGAAAAAAAGTGGATATTCCAGCAGGCCAAAATTGGATGCTCTCCAGAAGAGCACTTCTTTCAACAAAACGTAGTACAAATCAAGTAATTTATCACATTTGTTTAGGAACTGCCAATGTGGACCTTTTTCTACATTTGTCAGTCTCACTTATCTGTTTCCATTCGAAGATGTTCAGGTTTCTTTCTCGTGTGCATAATGAAACGTTTTATCTTACGTGCAGTGTCACCGTACCCCAGAGATTCCAGTGTTAGCCACTGGCATGTTCTCAAATTCTCACAGTAAATACGGTATCCCAGAATTATCTACTGTCCATATTAGTGGGTAATGTTATTTCGGGACACCGTGTTGTGATCTCCTCGTCGTTATTTTAAGGAAAATCTCTTTGTAATTTGATGCACTAAGAACGCTTTGGACCGTTCATTCTTCCATTTG
The DNA here is from genome assembly GCF_021869965.1 of Rhincodon typus. NCBI lineage: Eukaryota > Metazoa > Chordata > Chondrichthyes > Orectolobiformes > Rhincodontidae > Rhincodon > Rhincodon typus. The sequence goes on along the minus strand of NC_063378.1, from coordinate 3,122,336 downwards.
TGCACTTGCCAGAAAAAGACTCAGAAATGTTCACAGCAGTTCAAACACTCCAAACCGTTAAAGCTCAGGTAATATTAATTAAATCTGTCCTTCCCCGGTGATCATGAACTTCCTGTCACCAAATTGTTTGTTTAGAACGTTCCAAATATACATCCATTCGACCTAACCATGACGCCCCAATCAATCAAATATCTCACTCTACATTAGGTCCTAAAATATGAACATCCCTTGCCACACCTGTGACATATATTTTTGCTCAAAACAATGCCCTAATTGCTCTCCCTCTCGCTATGTTTGACATTTCTTCCTAAATTCTAATAATTTTGCGGTAGTGCCTGTGTAGTACTGCAATTTTATTAACATTATTGAAGAAAGGATGGACGACCAAAAGAGCACGTTAAAGATCTATTAGTCAATAGATGCAAAACCCGTTTTAAAATGTTATAAAGAGGTCCGCAAATCCTTGATATTTAGATTGATAGTCCGATCGAGCAGAGTCAGCATGGTTTCATTCACGGAAAGTCACATTTTATGGAATTAAAAATGATTTCTGCAGATGTTACTGGCAGCGTCGAAATCAGTTATTGTACCCTTCGCAGGACAATTCACTGAACATTTCCTGATTCAGTTTACACAGCCAGTATTCACCAATTCACGAAGCCAATTCACCTGGAGAGCAGTGGCTGGAAATTTTGTGGTCTTATGAATTGACAACAATTTCATTTTGGCGAATGCACTTGAAACAGTAACTGAGCTTTGTACTAAATTTGGACATGAGTGTGGTCATTTTATTTTATAATTTGAATTTTATTAATATCGAATGTATAATTCCGTTTATTAAATCCAAATGCAACGCTAGATACATATTATATGATCAGTTAAGTCATGTTAAGTAACATTTCTGTTTTGAAGTTTACTGTAAATGAAATCATAGTTTAAAAAGAAAACTATGGCTCAGCTGATCCTTCAATTATTTATGATTTTGCAGTATATCACTAACCAAGATGTAGAAGTCTACGATTACAAACTTACAGTCGAATATGCTGTTTTCAGATACTGTTACGATGGAATGTGATCTAAGATTATTTTTTGAAGCAAAGACGTATTCCTTTTCTTACTTGATGTGACTGAATTCTGCGTGCTTAATTCAAAAAGAAGAACGCATATAATTTTGCAGTGTCTGAAACTATTTTGATACCTCAGTTAAACTAATCAATCGATTTTGAAATGGGTTGTCAGCTTTATTAAAATTCTCTTTTCTTTCCCACCTTTCTTCTATTAAACCCAAGAGGTACAGCTGGCAGCGCCAGTTTAAATTTGGTGCCCTAAAACCTCTTTTGCTCAGTCATTTCAGTAAAGAGTTAATCCCTGTGTGCCTGGATAGACATGCTGTTCAGACGACGTAGGGATGACACATTTCTTTCCCTAAAGGTGCGAAGGTTTAAGTGGGTTCTTAGAACTGATGTGTGTCATCGTCGTCGGTACTGAAAATTCGAGCTCAATTATAGAATCATAATTGTATATAAATTCCATCGATTCTTTCAGTTCTCCTGTTGGTTTGAAACATATATTTCCAGACGATAGAAATACTGGTCGTGTCACATTTCTACACTGCAGCCATATCACAAATAATTTTATATAACAAGGTGTAGAGCTGGATGAACACAGCAGGCCAAGCAGCATCAGAGGAGCAGGAAAGCTGACGTTTCGGGCCTCGACCATTCTTCAGATTCTCCAGCGTCTGCAGTTCCTACTATCTCTGTCACAAATAATTTGTCTGGTTTGAGTTTATGACATAGTGTCTTTCAACCAGCAAAAAAGATACTAAAATATTATTCCATCAGCTACGGATTCATTGTCCATATATCAGTGCCATCTGCCCTCAATCGACTGCAAACTTTTGATGCGTATGAAGGTAAAGATTAAATAAACAGTAATGATGTGTGTTATGCCTGTTTGTAAATCGACAATTAAAATGTTTGTTTTCAGAAATTGTTAAGCTTACCTATAAATTGCAGCAAGCAGGTAAGTAAGTCTTCCTTTTCATGGTTTCCACATTCTGATTATGTTTCACATATTTACTGCATGATTTCTGTGCAAAACTCCACTGAGGCAGTATTCATGATAAAGCAACATTATATTTTCCAAGTCAGTTTAATTCTTCAATTGATAGCGAAGCAGACGTCTGTCTGCTCTATTACACATTCAGCTGATGATATATTATTTTATTATGTGTTGCTGAAGACAGATACACAAGGTTCTACACTGCATCTTTGAGATATTTCGCTCTGCAGCCATAATATGCAGGTGTACTACAGCAGCAAACATTAGACATGATTGTTTCATTTGCACCATCCTGCAGAAATCTGGAAAAAATAATGTTGTTGCATGGAGGATGGTCGTAACCCTGCAATAATGGTAAAGTAAGTTTGAGAATCAAGTAATAATGCTAAGCGGCAAGATGCTTTAGACACAAATCATGAACCGTCTGGGTCAAACCCTATCAAATTGTATTAATGTGGGACACACTTGTGAAGATGCTGTCACTTTAAAAGATTATTTCGTTCCTTTTTGATGAAATGTTGTAAGGCAGATATGCAAAATTGGTTCTGAAGACTACTTAAGCAAACAACTTGTGAGGCCTTTTTTTTTAGTTGGGAAAATTGTAGAAGCCTGGGTCTGGGTAGATCTCACAGACCAGGCTTTCTCGTTTTTTTTTAAAGTTTTAAGCAGCAGAAGCCTTTGGAGTCTCAAAAGAGTTGGAAGCTTCAGTGAAAGGTTCCTCCTTGCAAGTCACTCTGGACATTTACTTGATGACTCGCCCTCCTGGACTGGAGAAGTTCATTTAATCATCTGTGTCCCCGTGCGCCTTTTTGACAAGTGTTTTGCTTATGGGAGTTTGCTGCCTTCGAAAAGTTAATTAATAATAGGTACTGTAGCTTTATTTGTGTTACGCTTTCCAATCATTAAGTTGTTCTGACATACTCGTTCTTTTGTTTATATATTAACCATTGTGTTTAAACACATCATGTTTTTCTTCACGTCGAATAGTTTGAACAGTCGCATTTCATCTGGAACATGACACTTCACATCGACCTTAAAAACAAGAAAAAGCTATTTATAGAAGGTCTGTTCAGGTCCATAACAACCCATAAAACGTGCAATTGTCTACTATGTACGATGTACAGATTAATGTGCATTCAAAACTCAAAGGTTGGCAGTGAATCAACATGGAACCAAAGTAACAGAAAGGTAAAGCATGATTGTCATCCAATTACGCGTTTGGAAAGACTCTTGCGGACCAGAAAGTTGCACATAGGCTGGGGTGCAGTTGATCTCTGGTTCAGGAGAACAGTCAAAATATGGTAATTTTGCTTGAAAGGTTTCTGATCTGAATAACCCATTACCACGTATAAGGAGCAGATTAACTTTATATAGAGCTATTCAGAGTTATGAAAAAGCTTAAAAATTGTATCAGTTCTCGTGAAGTGTTATGGGAGACTTAATGTAATTTTAATACCCTGGTTGGGGACACTAGTGCACTTTAAGTCTTTTTTTTCATGAGATGGATGTGGATATCTAATTTCTTTTTGTTGTTGTTGCTGTTGTTCCCTTCAAATTTAAATTTCATCTGCCCTTTCGAAAACATTAATGATTTTATTGAGAAAGAGAAGCTTATTATTCTGGCCTATGTGAATTTGCAGCAGATGCACTTAAATAGGAAATGGAACTTATGTGATGTATAGGGATTCAATAACCAGCCTGAGCAGAGGGAAGACAGGGCCTATGAGAAGGTGAGAAAAGGAAATATTGATTTAGCACCGGTAAGGAAAACAATGGTTGCCAATATAATACTGGAACATTTTACTTTGCATTCAAATGCGTACATTGAATTGAATATGCATGCTCAATATATATATTTTTTAAATGTGTTAATGTCTTCCATTGGTTAAATCTCATTTGAATTTTCAAACGTTTTCTCTACATATAATCTGATTTCTTAAAGAGCTGAAGAGAAAACATTACACTCTAGAGCAATATTTCATCTCGGATTGAATGCAACTTCCAATCTGAAATGAACAGAACAGTCTTTAAAAACAGTGACATGCCTTGACCAATGAAACTATTGTTATAAAATTTACATTGTGATACGCATAGGACGAAGAAAAATCAATGCATGCGAGGGGCAGATAAGATGAAATAAGTAGACATTATCCACGTCGAAGGTTACAAGTATCAAATTATTAGACATAAGTATCGGGGATACTTTGGGAAATTGCTAATGTAAATCTGATCTCAGTTTTAAAGTTTACTTTGCTTGCCAATTTATCACAATAATACTGGATGACGGGAATGTAAGCCCTGTGCAAAACTTAAAAGGAGTTGTTCTGGAATTCATAGTGCTTTCTTGCTAACGTGACAATGATGAGGGAAGCCTAATGGTGCAGAGTATGGAAATGTTTGGCTCATGGAAAATGGCATCATGCAACAACATATTCAGCTGATAATGACGGAATTAGCTCTACATGTGAACGTCGGTAGCTAATGTTAAACTCCTACTTAATCACAAAAATCCTTGCAAATTGTTTCAATCTGAATGACAGTCCAAATGTCTCTTGAATATAAGAATCAAATCTCCATCTACCACCTGGCTCGACAGTGCTTCCCAAACTGTAATGATTCATTGCATGAAAAAAAAAATCTTAAATCACCTATGTTTTGATTAGAAACCATTTTAGATTATCAGCCTCTCATCTCGCAAACAAGATGAGATCTTACTATCCGTTCTATCTACTCTCATCATTATTTAGAAAGTCTCAATCAATTCATTCTTCGTTTTATTTCTACTAAAAAAAGTGTAAACCTATTAAATCCATTACTTGCTGAAGTTCCCACAACTGAAATTAATATTTTATTCCCTGCTGTACTTGCTCCAACACGGTAAAATTGTTCTACAAGAAGGCGTCCGGAGCTGTAAACAATACTGCAGTTGTAGTCTAATATTTGTCTTACTCAAGTTCATTGCATGTCCTTTATCTTGTACTCTATTTCCTTCTTAATAAAGCTAATGCTACTCTGCACTTTATTCACTCATCTCTGCACCTGCTATGCCAGCTTCAATGGTCTAGCTGTATGTATATCTACGTCATTCTTCTGCTGTACCCCAACTGGATTCATATCCCCAAATTCATATTACCTTTCAATGACTATCTGTATTGAAACTCATTTGCCACTTGTCCACATATTCTGCCAACTCCAGTATATCCCTTTGCAGTTCGACACTTTATTTCTCACAATTTACAATGCTTCCAAATTTAGTGCTGTTTGCAAACTTTGAAATTGTTTGTTATATACCATGGTCAAAATTATGAAGCAATATCAGGAAAACAAAACAAGTTCTTACTACTAGAAAACATGAAACTCCAATATAAGTCTTCCTCAAGCCGTATCAGTATCTATTGGCAATTACTAATTTTATTTCGTATCAACGACGCTGTTTTATATCCACTTTGACAGTGTCCTTTTTATCCCAAGGCTCGAAAATGCTGCTCAAATCCGTGTTATGGTATGGTGCCCTACCCTTTTTTTTTTCTGGAAGCCATATATAGCACACACACAACATTAGCAACCTCGAACTTTTCCTTTGCTACAACAGGATAAAAAAAAACTGTTAAGTTAGTCATGCATGTTCAACCCTTCAGGAGTACATGCAAACACTTCTGAATCAATCAAAAATGTTTACAAGTGATAAGCAATTCTGTTGCAAGTAGTTGCTTCCCCAAATGTTCCCATTACTAAAGTGAAACTGCTGTAGAGTTGTTGCGTTTATCCTTATAACTCTTCTTAAATAACATTCCAATATTACAATTCTCCAATCATCCCGGATCTAGGGAAGATGGAAAGGTACCTGTTCCCCATTAAATTCAGTTTTCTTTTTGTAAAGCATTGAACCGCAGAGATGGACAGCATGGAAACAGATCCTTGAGTCCAACTCGTCCATGCCGACAAGATATCTTAATTTCATCTAGTACAGTTTGCCAACACCCATAATTTATGTCACACAATTTCCTTATGAATATTGAACGTGACTTGTAAAACAATGCGCATGTGTGTCAACACGACTTGTTTCAAAGCTTCCCCTCGCATGCATAGATTTTTCTTCGTCCTATGCGTATCATAATGTAAATTTTATCACAATAGTTTCATTGGTCAAGGCATGTCACTATTTTTAAAGACTGTTGTGTTCATTTCAGATTGGAAGTTGTATTAAATACGAGATGAGATATTGCTCTAGAGTGTAATGTTTTCTCTTCAGCTCTTTAAGAAATCAGAATAAATGTAGAGAAAATGTTTGAAAATTCAAATGAGATTTAACCAATGGGAGACATTAACATATTTATAAAAAAAAACGTACATTGAGCATGCATATTCAATTCAATGTACGCATTTGAATGCAAAGTAAAATGTTCCAGTATTATATTGGCAACCATTGTTTTCGTCATTTTTTAAAGCAGAGGTTCACTGTATTCAGTTCAAACTTCAGTGATGCGCCCAGTCTCCTTGCGTGATTCTGCTGTTTTGATCTCTAAAAAGTCCATATCCACTTTGTGCCACTTATTTCAATTATGAAATCATGTTAAAAAAAAAACAACAAAAACGTTGACGGGATGTGAACATATTTGGCTGGTCCAGGAATTATTGCTATTTCCAGTTGTTCATTTGACTGTTAACAAAGAAGCACATATGTGCAGTTAATTCGTTTTGGGTCGGGAGTCAAACGTAGGCAAGATCAAATGAGAACAGCGAATTAACTTTGCCATTTACTAAATGGCAGGTTTCCCGACAATCAAAATGGATTCATAGATGTCGTAATACACTTAATTACTTTTTAAACAAAAAAAATGTAAGTTCGAATGCCTACCAAAAAGGGATTGAAATCGAATTAATTAGGACACTACCCATTTTGTCGCGTTTAGATTTCATTGCGACACTCCTTTAAGTATTTTATGATCTGTTCATAATGTATCTTTATTTCCTTTATTTGCTTTTAAGCCCATTATTTCACTCTTCTGTATTCATCTTGCCCCTTATTTTTTTTTTTAAATCTACCGGACAACTATGATAAGCAGATACTTTTGTTTATTCTTATCTAATTTGTCACTCCTCCATCATCGAGGTTGTTATGTTTCTTTTTTTCTTCCCACCTTTCCTATGTGAGAGAATATGTTATAACCTTGTAATAATCACTGACAGAGAAGACCAAAGTTTATGTCGTTCATTTCCAGCCAGGAAAACCCACTTCTGTCATGATCAGTATAGATTAACTAATTCGATAATCCAACAGCTGCCTCGTCCTATGATTTAAAATTAAATAGCTGCGATCCAGCCATGCGGAGGTAACAGCCTAGTGGCATTATTGCTGAATTGCTATTCGAGCAACCCAGATAATGCCCTCGGGATCGGCGTTAAAATCCTCCCATGGCACATTGTGGAAGTGAAATCGATATGTAGAATTGTTGATTTTTGGGGAAAATAACACCGGCTTCACTAATGCCCCTTAGGGAAGGGAGCTGCTCTCTTATCTGGTCTGGCCTCAATGTGAATCCAGGCCCACAGCAATGCGGTTGATTCTTAACTTTCCTATGGGCAGTAAATGCTGGCCTAGCCAGCAACAGCTTTATCTTGCGAATGTCTTTATTTTTGTTGAAATACTGTGCAGTTATGCCTCTTTATTTCGTTTTGCCAATGTTCGGTCAAATTTTGTGAATTTTTGTGAATAGATTTGAAGCCAAGAATTTGAATATCTTGGCACAGGATTATATTATACAATTTAGTTTGATGAAATAAATGATGAAAGCTTACGTTCTTTGAGGAACATTAAGAGTAGATTATTCAGGTGATAATTATCCATACAATTTGAAGGAGAGGTGCACTTAATTAAGTACTGGCGAATATATGTCATTGCTTGGGAACTGTGTGAAAAGTTCAGATGTTAACGTCATAGCATTCAGAACATAAATTGTTGCCACTGCTATAGAAGGTTGTAAACATTCTTTCGTCTTTCTTGAACATGATTACTTTCACTGTTTTGATGTGAAATGTAAAAATAAACCTATTTTAATCAAGATTGATATCAGTTATTCTGACTGAACCAAAATTTGACGCGCAGGATTCACTTGAACCTTTCATTGTGGCTGTTTGCACTTCATTTGCACTGAAAACCTCGGCAACTACTGATTCAAAATGTAGATGTTTCAATAGCTGCCTAACTAGCTGCTCACCATTTGTCCATTCGGATTTATGAATGGATGGAAGTAAGCTACAGAAAATTGGGACATTCTATTAATTGTGGCATCGCTTATCTCTAGAGTAGTGGGTCATATTGTTTTGCATGTGTGTGAATCTATGTTATACTGTTTTTAAATTATTGCATCAATTCTATCCAGGCTTTAACCTTGTCTGAGAAAGTTGCTGTTGATTTGCCATTGAACAAACATTCATATTAGGTTTGATGTTAACTGATGCATAGGGGTTATACAGGCCACGAGTCATAAATGTTTCGTTGAACACATTAGTCCTGATATTTTGCAGAGCCTAATGGATGCATTTTATCAGAATGGACATCAGCAATGCTCCGTGTTCAATCAATTCATAGATGCAATAACCTATCATGGAATGTATAAAAAGTATAATTTCGAAACATCTAGGGTATGTTACAGATTGTAATCATTACTGTGAGATGCGCAAAAGTATGACGAAGAAACTGACAAATGGCGTCAAATAAGGGACAAAATACTTTCCAATCAGTTTGGTTTATACTTATGAGGATCGGGCTGTGCCATTGAAAATTTGTTTCCTTAAATGTATTTGTCTGGAAAAATATCATTTAGAAATGTTTCAACGAGATTAAAACGGGAAAACACAACAAAATACTACGAACAATCCGATCGTCTAAGAGAAGAAGAAACTGAGGATGATGAAGAAATAGCAGTAGTAGAAGAAGAATGAATGAAAGAAAAGAAAGAAAAAAAAGAAATAAAGAATAAAGGAAGGAAAGAAAGAAGGAAAGAAAGAAAGAAAGAAAGAAAGAAAGAAAGAAAGAAAGAAAGAAAGAAAGAAAGAAAGAAAGAATGAAAAGGAAGGCAGGAAGAAAGGAAGGAAGAATAATGATCTACAGAAGCCCGGCAGGCAGTATATTTTACTTCCTTCACAAGCCAGCTATTTTATGTTGTAATAGACTTTCCTTAAACTGATAATGCAAATAATTTAATGTGAACGTTCTGATTTATTTTGGGTAAAGGCGAGAAGCACAAAATTTGCGACTCCACAGAATGTTGAGTTTTGGGGCGGGTGTGTGGCATGGTGCTTAGTGCACAAGTGTAAAGCTTGATTGACTTGAATCTTTCACTGATGTGGTTTGCACTTTATTTAACGCTATCTTTAGCTTTGAACCCTGGACTCCCACTTCATCGTTAACATTACAAATACATCAAAACACATTATAATATTCGCTACACCTTTAAAATCACCTATTTCTTCGCAATATTTACGATTTTTCTGACCATGCAAATTCTCAGTGCAATAAACGGTTCACGTTTTTGCAATTACACAGAAAGTAAACTGGATGACAAAAATACAGGTACAATATATTATTTTGTTTCAAATATTGACTTTTATTATCAAGTGGAAAAATAGAACATGACATTTTCCTTCCTTTTGCCCTTAAGGCTACCAGTTAAATTCCATGAGTTAACGAAAAATTGTGAAACTCAAAATTCAAACACTCAAATTCTTAAAGGATGTTATCAAATTGTATTTATGTTACAATCGATTGCGCAGCCATTTATTTTCAGTTGAAAGCTAAATGTTATGACCTGATATGCCATTGAATTATTAAAAAAAATTAGAGCTATAGTCCTGTATTCCATATTGTGTAGCTGCGAAGAAAATTACATTTGTGATGGTGATTAATTTCTATTTTAGATATTAGATTTTGTGTCAGATGCTTATTCAGTTATTGTACACGATAAATGTTGCATTTCATTTCCTAAAACAGAGGCAATTTCTCCAACAACACTGATATATACCTATATCTGGAATTAAATGTAGATATCTTGAAACAAAATATCACATTTCCCTTTTTATGAACTGACTGCGTGGCAGTTAAGTGATTTGATGCTTTCTCCTTCATTAACGCATATTAAACTACACATGATCACCACCTTACTTATGGTGCGCTTGTGTAGATTAATTACCAGAAAAGGGAGTGCGAGAAGCAACGGCCATGTGTTTATTCATCATAAAGCATAATACTTTTTATACCACAATTTGGGCGCTATGATCAAAATTGTTACACAATTATTTTACTTCCTCGTTTAGTTGATGGCTAATGTTTAGAAGTCAGGGTTCAAAAGAAGTATCACAATGTCTTTCCCATGGAAAGGTTTTGACAATTCAATAAAAAGTTCAAAGGATAAGCAACATGTAAAATGTTGATTCGTGACTATCTGATGCAGAAAATAAATGTCAGGATATATAAGACTGGATTTCATTTTGCAACTTTTGGTATGCATACCAGTAGGGGAATTGGCTTTCATTGGAGATGGTACAGCAATTGAACACCATTTAATATGAGCTTATTCCTATGGTGAGCAAATTATAAACTTGCCAAATACTTTTTTTTTTGTATATTAAAGGAGATTGTTGATGTCACAGAGTGGTATGGCTAAATCTGTGAGCGAATTACTGTGGTAAACGGTAAGAGGTAGATATCACGACAATAGCCTTCAGGAGACGAAGTGGTGCTGTTCACATTTGGGTCGGATATGTCGATTGTAATCAATGTAAAATTTATAAATTTTGCGTATCACAATTCTGAACATTGTGGACGGTAAACGGTTGAGTATAATTCTGAATTCGAAGATCTTCGTATGGCATATTGTGTATGCCTGATTTACAGGATGACATCGACAAATGTACTTGCACAAATATCCCAATAATGTTAATTGTACATAAATAAGAATTGCAGCAGCATTACTCTTTTTTATATTTCACTAATATGTTGCTAACATATGTTCGCAATATATAAGTCAACTATTCTTCAAGTCAAAATAAATTGAAGATAGAAAGCTTCAGGATCAAATCAGAACCTCAGTGGATATATCACAATGTCATTATTGAAGAAACAGTCATAATATATTCATGGATGTTCCGTGGTTTGATTGAAACAACGTTGTGTGCTTTAAAAAAAACTCTTCTGACAATGCTTTGAAGAAGAAGTGCTGGTTTCATTCGAAAATAGATCAGCCAATTAAATCAGAAGTTTTATTCGGGGAATTTAGATGCTGCAATTATTTTCTTTTAATTCATTATGTTCTGTATGTGAGGCTCATTAAGACAACTTGAACACGTATGTTTATTGTTTATTTATTGTTTCATTTTCTATTCCATTATTTGTATGATCAAAAAAAAAAGATAAGTAAAATAATACAATCAAAGATTTTGTTTTCTTATTTCTGCATACGTACTGAAATGTGCCAATTAATAAATGGTCTCTTATTGTATCCACAGTACATCATTACAAAAGCTACAAATTCCTAAAACAGCTCACATACAGGGAATTATATGGAGAACATTAATAGAAGTTAAATATATCTAGACAGAATATCAAAATGGGGGATATTTATAACAAGGAAGAGTTATTAGAGATGATGCAAGGAACAGGAATACTTTTGATATATTCCCTACAGTGTGGAAGAGGGCATTCAGTCTACACTGATCCTCCAAAGAGCATCTCATCCAATACTTGCATTTCCCACACGAACAATCAGTGACAATTTCGCACAGCTAACCCACCCAATCTTGACAGCTTTGGACCACGTGAGGAAACCCACGCAGACACGGTGAGAATAAGGCAAACTATACACATGCAGTCGCATAAGGCTGAAATCGAACCCCGGTTCCTGATGCTGTGAGGTCGCAGAAACATTGTTCCATGGTCAAGTATACACTGCGAGCAATGTGAATCTATTGCAATGGCTGACGCTTTTTGGTTATATAGGCTTGTTTTGAACTCAATGTGTAACACATGAAAGTCACCGTTGAAGCTACATTTGCTTTACAATATCGAGCTCCTCCACAAAGCCGCTTTCCGTCACCTTACATTCATTTCTATTCCTCTTATTTCGTCTCTTGCTCTCATTTATTTTGTATTCATTTGTTCTGGGCTTCCAGCGGATTTTGCTGCTGTTGATTCATATCATCCCTACAGATGCATTGCAGAGAAGTATGGGCTCCTGAACAGAAATCTAGTGTCAGTTTTGTACTGACTCGATTACCACACAAAGGCTTTGACCAAAAAAAAACTTCTGAATGAATAAGAGATAACAAGGTGTAGAGCTGGATGAAAACAGCAGGCCAAGCAGCATCAGATGAGCAGGAAGGCTGACGTTTCCGGCCTAGACCCTTCTTCAGAAATGAACAGCATCTACAGTTCCTATTATTTCTGAATGAATAAGTTGGAAATTCATCGAAGGACAGTTGAAGTGCAAACAGGGAAACTTGCAACAATAAATTGTATTGCAAAAAAAAAACACTTAAGATAAATACAAGCCAAAACATTTTAAAATACAAGCACGCTTGACTTGTTACCAGCTTGGAATGAAAACAAAATTACCTAACTCACACTTGTCGCTTTAAATTGATTTTTCAGAAGAAAAAGCTCTTCGTGAAGGTTCAGTGGATTCAGGTGCGCATCAAGTGGTGTTAAACCATGAGTAATTTTCTCTACTGCGAATTCCTTCGTCCTTTTTAAATCATTGAGATGGTAGTACTGAAAAAAAACTTAAATGTTGCAACTGATCTAATGTGAATCATCTCACAATTTATTCAATCATTGATGTCTATGTTTTCGATGCTTGATATTGCTATGTTTTCAACTACGTTCGAAAACAAGTAGATTTACAGTCTCACTGTTGTTGCCTGAATATGCTGATTGAAGTTGAATTTTTTCAACGATTGAGATAGTTTTCCTTGTTATTAGCGATCAGAAATGGAATTCTAAGGATCTAAATGACAGTAATTACAAATAATTACGTAACTGTAAACCATTGGAAACTGTTGTAATTATTTTAATTACGTCCGTTAAGTTTCTATTGTGAAGTGTTCAGTGTGCCATAGAGACAAATTTGTAAACAAATCGTCTGTGATCCCCCTACCTGTTGCTGATCATATACAATGACTATCAAATTGATCTAATTCTGCATATAATATATAAAATATTCTACATTTTGGGTGGAAAATTAGTCGAATTTTTGGCGATTTGAAATAGCCAGTATTGATTTCTCCATTCTGATCCAAAACATCCAAAGCTGCTGAACACTGAAGATAACATTTCAGTTTGAAAAACGTTGTCTGCATCCAGACAATGTGATATTTGATGCTCATAATTCATTTGGTTAATTTCTTTTATTTTACTAATTACAGTTCTCCACACTGAAGAGCTGCAAACTTGCAATGCCATCTGTAACATGGCATCTCTGATATGAAAGCATTCTTTTCTTATTAATTTTCAAACTGTTAGTCTCTAGAAAGGCAAACAACATGTGGAAAGTTAGAAAACTGCGACAGAAATCACAAAACTCGAAAACCATGCTGTGCCCATGCACACTCCCTCTAATAATGCAGTATAGCAATCCATTCATGAACTTTGTAAATGTTCATGTGTTTCATAAATGTATACAAGAAATGCAATAATTAATTGCAGCTCATTTATTATTAATGGCACGTTCGAACAGTACAGTTTGTATATCCTAATAGGAGCATGGACAAGTTAGAGCGTGGAAGAATAAAGATCCTGGACTAAAATGGGAACCCGTAGACATGAAGAACACAGTAACTTGCAGCCGTCCTGGGAGATCAGATCATGGTAATATTCCTAGCTGAACATGGATGTGGAGACAAGTAATGCCAACACAAGAAGACAAAGAGCAAGCATGCACCAAGAGATTCGGAGTTACTAATTGAAGAACCTTTCTCCATCGACATCTCATTTGTTTACCCGAGTCCATAGTTTCCTTTGAGGTTGCTTGTACCTGATGCTATCTCCATAGTAAAGTTCCTGAAGGATCTGTGCAATCTTCCAGACTTCATCAAACCTGCGATGGGAATCCATCAAAAGTATGAATAACTTTTTTTCATGCAAGCGGTTAGTAGTGTTTAGCTGATATGCCAGACATAAACATGAATTGTAACTAGGTCTTCAGTTGTGTTATAGAGATTGAGTTGAAATATTATTAAGGAAGCGACGTTTTCCATAAAATTAATTAATACAAAGCGTGCAAGCATGTGGATATACGAAATATATGGAGCAACAGATTAACCTTCTCTATCACTTTCTTATATGGAGGTAATAAATGAACATTTCTGATTGGGAGCTTCCATAGTTATCCCACAAACATATTTCAAACTAAAGCCAACTTCACGAATACTACACATTTAGACTCTTGATATTCTTACCTTTATTCCTCCATGTGTATAAAATGATCTGGATTGAACTCTGCCAGCTTTTGATCCTGTCTGAGTCCACCTATTTGAACTTAACTTCCCAGAAGATAAAAAGTTTGCAATTTGTGAAAAATATTTCACCATTCGGCAGAGATATGATCTTTCACTTGGGCATTTCCTGATAGGCAATATCTGCCAAGAAAAACTGACAAAAATAATTTGTGCTTATTTCTCCAGGCCGCGATAGCAAACAAGTATTAAGAGGTATGAATTGCAAAGAACGACTTTGTCTTTTTTTTTTCTATTGACACCTGTTTGATTCTGAACTGTGACTAACATCACCTTCGGTTAAGGTTCCTCACGGGAGCTTGGGAGTGAATGAATATTGCTCCTATTTACCAATCAAGCTCTAAAAGTTGAACAAGATATTAAATAGAGAGAAGCTTTTTTTTTGAAACAACGGGAGTGCAGTTATGTCTGTAACAAGTACAACTTATAGAAAAGGAGTGGAAATATTGTTGCACAAAAATATAAATCGTCTGGAAGTCACTGTTTAAATTCAACGTAATAAAAGGACAGCATGTCAGCTAACATGGATAAACCAGAGGAAAACGGTAAAGAAATGTGAAGTTCACGACCAAATAAAGCTAATATTAGATGCAAGAGAAAATTTTATGGACATTCAGAAATGTATCAAATCAACTATATTCCTCAACAACATGGTCGGACAATGCATTCAAGATAACAACCTGCCCATTCATGGTCTTGAAACTTTGTTGCAGAACTAGAAAATGTGAAAGGTGCTCTTGAGCGTTGTGGTGAGTTCCAAACTTCCGCTATTTCATTGCCTTTACTAGTTCATTTGATGTTACATGAGATATTCTTCTTTTAATTGAGCCTTGGCAGACAATCACAATTTTAGCTGCCACTTTCGCTGTTCAGCACCGTCCTATTTCATTTTAATGATACCTGTTTGCTAAATGATTCACTCCCTGGCAAGAGGATTTTAGTCACGCTTCAAGTGTATCTGTATGTTGCTCTAATTTACAATTTTGTCACTTACATTGATATAGAAGTTTTTTATTATTATTATTCTTACTTGATATTGAGGTCCATTGACAATGATTCCTGATATTTTGGACAAGGATTTGCTGAAATATCATATAAACCATGTGAACATATTTCAATTAAATGATTAGCTGGAAAAACCATTGCATGGCAAATTAGTAGGTGAGCTGTGTTTGCGTTCAATTTCAAGAAGGTAATCATTGGATCAGGGAAACATTGTGTTACTTTTCCTGGAATTATAAACAATGAAGTTCCCAATTTACCTTCAAGACATTGGGAACCTACCTAAATAAGTTTCGTGTCTTGCTCTTCATCTAACATGTTATTTACATCGTACTAAAAAAAAAAGTGAGTGATGAAGGCAGTTGTCATAGAACTGACAAGGAGAGAGTGCCAAAGAATACCTGGGACTGTGGCAGCTGTTGGTAACAGCAGCAATCCTGATGACTGTTTATTGCGATGAACAGGTAGGTTACCAGTGTCTTGAAGGTAAATCAGCATTTCGGTTATCTCACAATGACGTCACAAGATAGTAAAAATACCACGGTACCACTCATCAAGTTTTATTTCTGTATCATAGAATGATGATTTCATTCTTGATAACCCAATATTTGTTGAGATATTTTCCTTGAAAGAAAAGCACAAAGGAAGAAATTGGCTATTTTTATTTAATCATAAAATGCTTTTTTTGTCACTTCTTTCATTCAGTGTTGCTGATTCTAAATTGTAGGCATTTCCCTCTCAAAAACAATATTCATAACAAATACTTCTATCTTGTTCACACTTACACAGAGCAGCGACTAAGCAACAAGGAAAAAGGTATGTAAATGAACACACCCCAGTCTGTTTGTACTTGCACGTGGAGAACACTATAAGTTATGTTATAATTGCAACGGAAACAGGAAGAACATAATATATTGTTTCGTGACACTTTATTTTCGAAGCATATGCATTTTTTTTTCAAGAAAAGAAACGTTAAGCTATATTTTCCAGAGAGTGTCATCATAGAATCCCTACAGTTCAGAATCAGATAATTCTGCCCAACAAATGCACATTAACCTCCTGTAAAGAATCCCAATCAGACCCATCCCCCTACCATTTTACTGTAACCCCGTATTTCTCATTGCTGAGACATCTAACCTACATATTCCTGAAGATTATTGGCAGTTTACCATGCCAATCCATCTCAAATGCACATCTTTGTACTGTGGGAGGAAACAGGATCACCCAACGGAAACCCACGCATACATATGGAGAATATGCAAAAAAGTATTCTGGCTCAGAAGTAGGATGTTATCAATGCACTACAATAGCCGTAGTGGGTAGGTCTGCTTTATATTTTCCCAAAATAAACTGTCCAGAAATGGTATGACACACTTCTGGTGAATGAAATTTTGCACTTGAACTCGGATCTCCTGGCTCAGAATTAAGGCATTAGCACAAGAATACGTCGGGGAGCGGGGGGAGCTAAAGGTCTTCATTGTTTTGATTAATAAAAACAAGTTCAAGGATGCTTTAACATGCTACTGGAGCAGGTGGGGATAGTGGCGTTGTTAATACGTAGCAACTCCACCACAACTCCACAAAAATGCTTAAGTGCCTACTGTTCTGTTTACTCAAAAGTGCTATCACACTCAATTAGCCATTACAGTGACTCTTTGTTTTATTTTATATTACTGTTAAACAAAACTATGTAGCAATATGAAAACATTTACATAATATGCCCATTAAGGTGAATGCAAACAATCAAAAGTAAGAGAGAGGAAGGTTGAGAGAGAAACAATTAAATCAAAATGGATTTGGAGAGAAAAGAGGGCAGTTTTTATACTTGTTTTCTTTTTCAACCCAGAGGTGATATCACAACTGATCGACTTTGTCACCAAAAAAAAATCACCACGTCTCTTTTTTCTTACCAACTATGAAACACCACCAATAATCACCCGTGTAGCCAATTAACTACTGACAAACAGAGCCCATTAGGAACAAAATGAACCATCAAAATTGAGAAGGTGGGTTTCCGGATAGTAGGAATGAACTAAATCGAAAAGGAATTGGAGGAGAAGTATTTTTCTACTACGATATGCTGTCACATGCAACAGACCGATGTTCCCAATACTCAAAAAACTTCGACTTTATTTTTTGCTTCTTGTTTTACGTGTTCTATACCGACCACCAGCAGTGCAGCACCCATGTAGCCAATTAAATATTTATTTGCAAACCCGTTAAGGGCAATACCAGCTATTAAAAGTGAGGTACGAGTACGGAGAGAAGGTGGTTAATGGGTCTGCTTTATTTGTTTTTTAAAACTATTAACTCCCACTAGTAAAATACCAATTTAACTTATTTCGGCATTTACAAGCAAAACCCATTATTGCCGATGCAAACTATCAAAAGCGAGGTTCAGATAACGAGAAAAGGAAAATACAAAATCAAAATGGAGTTTGGGTTGCTTAACTTTTTTTGGTCTACATGATTTTTTTATTGTTAGCTGGTTTTTCTAATCAATTTGTTCAAGAGCTGCTTTCAAAAAAAAAACTTCTGAAACGCGTGGAACTTCAAAGTAGACCTATAGATCCAAGGTTAATGACAATTCTTACACGGCAAAAGAGGGTCACCATAGGCAATACCCAATGAGCTCCAAAAAGATATTAATTAGTGATTCCCCGTGGATCTCGTGGAATTCAGCAGATCTTTCCGCCTTTGCCTCTCAGGATTACCCCCTCACATCAGTAATGATGTGGACTCCCATGTCGTTTTGCCTATGAACATATTCTGTTGCTTCCCGCTTCTGGACCAAGCGGGGTTTGATGTAAAATAAGTAAGGGGATATCACTTCCGCGTGGAATATCGAAGAGCCAGCACAGATTTCATTTGTCATCCTAAATGTCTTAAATTTCCCACGAATGAGTGGGATTCCGTTTCTGTTACAAGGAGTTCGAATGTACGGTGGTGTCTAAAACATAGGCAGAGTTGTTTTACGATTCTGAAATTTGTAGCGCAGGTGAATTGTCCCATGTTGATCAAATACCAATTGACATTGATAAGGATTAAGAATGCAGAGCCCATGAATGATCTTATGACATTTACATTGACTCACCCAACGAGGTCTTCCTATATGCAACGAGGTTGTTGATTAACCTTCCGGTTTTCCTGGCAACTTTTTAGCCGCTTGACCAGGTTTTCACCTCCTGTATGAATATCATTCACCAAACATAGCTGCTTGCGAGTATTTTTCAGTTCATACGTTCCTAGATAGCCATTGTGAAATTCTAGAAGTATTGCTCGCTGTTCTAGTCCTGGAGCAAATACTCAGGCTCCACACAAGAAAGTGCCATCTTCTATGGTCAACTGATAATATATATAGGGGTTCAACACTTCAGTTTGATATCCTTATAGTCTGTGATTTAGGATGATTTTGTGTTGTGAAGGTTTTGTTTTTTTTTTCCCAGTGGCATTTGTCATGACCATTTCTGATTCTTTATCGTGAGATTGGGCGGGTCCTGACGGGGCTACTAAATTGGCTGTGAAGTTCCCATATTAATTTATGAGATCTAGAAATGAATTCAACTCTGTTATGATCCTTGGAATCGACGCCCTTTTAACTGCCTTCACCTTTTCTATGAAAATGTGAACTCCACACAAATCAACCCTGTAGCCAACGTGTATTACCTCTGTTTTCTGTGCGTGGACATATTTTCACTTTTGTAGCCAGATCCCAGCCACAGGTAAAAGCAGCAAAACTCCTACATCCTCGAAATGTTCATTTGCATTAGATCCTGAGAATAATGCATCATTCAAAAAGACAGCCAAGACAGACGTCCGTTGGAAGATGTTCTCGATCACCCGTTGGATGATAACACAATTTGTAGACACGTAAGATGCAAGCGTGTGTACTCAGTCAGTCCATTGTGAGTATTCATAGTGATGGACTTCACAGATGATACCTGGGATACCCTTTGGAGTTAGGCACAGTTTATGTGCAATTTGAAAGTCTGCGATCCACAGCCAGCTTTGCACGCTCGAGGTGCATGCTTGCACAAAGTATCTGCCTAAGCAAGAAGCATTGCTTACAGTCATTTTATAATCCCCTTAGAGACCGACCGAGTTGTCATGTTTTAATGATGGGAGCATTGGAATGAACCATTGAGCAAACTGAAGGGTTGTACGATGACAAATTCCTCTCGACGATTGAATTCGACCTCGACTTTCTTACATATGACATAGGGAAACGGTAGTGTTTGAAGCATTTTTCTATGTCATCTGGGTCCACATTAAACCTGGAGGCGTGTATCCACCAAAGCCCCGCTTGGAAATATTCGAAATCCTTGCTAATGAGTTCATATAAACCACCAGAAACGATTTTAAAGATTTGTTGCCAATCCAGGGGCATTTTCTCTATTTAGTCACGACACAACTGGTTAGGACCTATCCTGTGTCCCACCAGTAAGATGAGTTATACTGTCCATTGATATGTGTAACTGGGGTTACTGTTGCCCAGTAATGAGCACAATTTCCCCAGTGCATGTTGTCAATATAGCAATAGTGCCTTCAGCCTTAAAGGCAAGATGCTCCACCAGAGTTTCCGAGTGGTTTTCAATAGCACCTGTATCTTCCTCCATGTCTAGCGGCTGACCATTTACGTGATGATTTATTTTAATTGGGGCGACTTTCCGTGCAATGTTGCAATTTATTAGTAACAAGTCCTCGTCCTGAGGTTGTTGACTTGATCGCCGAGCTGACTTGTTTTTGTTCAGACGTCATCAGTGGAACCTCGGAAGAAGCGATGTTATTCTACTCCGCTTGGAATTTATGCTGTCTGGTCCGTTATGATGAGTACTGTCATTTCCGTTTTTTGATCTGTATGGGTTTATATATGTTCTATATGTTTATTGATTGAAGCACTGGGGGAGAACCCTGCCTCTTGGAATTCCCGAGCGTGCCTATGTTTGGCTTGGGCTACGATGGTTACTTTGTTCCAGTTAAGCTGATGGCCTTCATTGTTTGAATGTACAGATATTAAGGAGAGTTCATCAGCTAGCAGCTGAATGGCAAGATGAACTCCCCTTAATATCTGTACATTCAGACAATGAACCATAGTAGCCCAAGCCAAACATAGATACGCGCTGGAATTCCTAGAGACATGGTTCTCCATCCATACTTGAATCAGCAAGCGTATAGAATTGGACCCTATATATAAACCCATACAAATCAAAAACGGAAATGGCAGTGCTCACCATAACGGACCGGACAGTACAAATTCCAAGCGAAATTGAGCAACATCGCTCCATCCAAGGCTCCTCAGATGATGTCATCTAGCATCGTGACGAAAAAAAAAAACAAACTAGCTCGGCAAGCAAGTCAACAACCTCAACTACAAACCGAGCTACAGACCTTTAACAAACATTTAAATTCCTTGCCCTCCAAGTGATTTATTCGCAAAGTCCCGTCCTGAGGTGGATTTGCTCTTTGATCTGGGTGATTTGCATTTTGCTTATTTTAGTTGCTTTGTTTGAAGTGAACTCTTTCACCAGAAGTTCAACATGCATGTCCTTCCTAACAATGTTGCAAATAAAATTCTGATCCATTTCAGGAACATTTCAATCTCAGTCACCAATCACGCTTTTTTGACAACAATGGGAACTGCGAGTATTTTCTACTGGGGACGTGGCTGTTCAGTCTGGGTGTCGACAAAGATCGACAACTGTATTGTCTATGGACCCTTAATTTCCCGAGCACCTACTGTTTTACAAATTAAAGAGGATAGTTCTATAGCTTTCTTGAGTCCAGACATGGCTCAGTCGGTTTTTTTTTCCTTTGGATCAAAATATTCTTAATCCCACAAATTAAGCAATTCTTTAACATTTCTAAAAATGCTGACCGTACTCACAACACCCCAGGAATTTCTGCAGTCTTCTGACAAATTCAGGAACTGCTGCTTCTGGAAGTACATTTGCCATGTTAAACCTGCAAATTTACAATATAACAGATGGTGTGATGTGCTACTGGTCCAATGCCATGTCTATCAGTTCATCAAAGGATTTTGATTCTTGGGCTGTCTGGTAGTTTAACTCTTTATGAGGTAGAAAGTCACATAAGCAGTCAGGAGAATGATATTTTTGACGGCTAAGACCTTCTTTCTGATTTGCCTCAAGGAAATAATTTCATGGTCATGGCCTGACCTAGTTCGTTTAAGTGCAACATTGTCAGAATCATTTCTTGATGCTCATCATTAATGTAATAACTCAGGAATCTGACTGGAAAGGGGCATGGGTTTGCTTGAAAACCAAAATAGAGCCATCATCCATGATGTACCTAGGCTAGTCCCACTAGAGGACTGAGAGTAATGAAAATCGACAACTTGATCTTCTTTGTGCTCTCTGTTAATCCACCTTGTTCAGAGAAATTATGACACAAATGTTAGAAATAGCAGTGGACCACTATCACACCACACCATCTATGGAACTGCAAGAGAATGGTAAGGTCCTCAGTGAATACTTATCCTCTGTGTTTACAATAGAGAAAGGCATGAAGACTTGGGATCTTTCTGAAGTCAGTGCCGTATCTTGGGGATAGTCCATATCACAGTATAGGAAGTGGTGGAAGTAGTAAAATGTATGAAGATGCATAAATATCTTGGTCTTAACAAGATACATTTAAGAACCCTGTCAGAGGCTACAGATGAAATTTCGGGACCCCTGGTTGATATATCTATATCATTGGTAACCACTAATGATGTCCCGAATCTCTGGCCGGTAGTGAATGTTGCACCCTTATACAAGAAAAGCCCCAAAGTAAAAAAAGACTGGGAATAATAGACCAGTCAGTCTAACGCCTATGGTAGGCAAGTCACTTGAGAAGATTTTGAGGGATAAGCTGGACATGTAAGTGTAAAGACAGCGTTTGATTAGGATTATTCAGCATGGCTTCGTGCGTGGGAGATCATTCGTCACAAATTTGTTAGACTTCATTGATGAAGTGACCAGGAAGGTTGATGAGAACAGGGTAGTAGATGTAGTCTATGTGGATTTCAGAAGGCCATTGATATAGTTGCACATGGTAGGCTGCTCAGGCAGGTAGAATCGCATGGAATTTAGGGAGAGCTGGCAAATTGGATACACAATTGGCTTGATGGTAGGAAGCAGACGGTAATAGTGGAAGAATGCTTGTCAGACTGGAGGCCTGCGATTAGTGGTGTGCCTCAGGCACCTGTACTGGCCCCATTGCTTCAGAGATAGGAGGAACTGCAGATGCTGGAGAATCTGAGATAACAAAGTGTAGAGCTGG